>NC_041390.1:102260775-102380536 GCF_002162155.2 Triticum dicoccoides
GTGATGTCGCTCAGACGTCCGACTGTGGCATTTCTTTTAAAGCCCTTTCTGTGATGTCGCTCAGACGTCCGACTGTGGCATTTCTTTTAAAGCCCTTTATGTGATGTCGCTCAGACGTCCGACTGTGGCATTTCTTTTAAAAGCCCTTTCTGCGATGTCACTCAGACGTCCGACTGTGGCATCATTTCCTTCTATTTATTTGTTCACCTTTCGAGGCGTCGCTTCAGACACCCGATCGGTTTTTGATTTATGTTTTGTTGGGATTTCAGGCGGACTACCACCGTTTCCCTTTTTACTTACTTCGTTATGCTAATTTTTGAATATACATTGGTGAATTAATCGTGACGCATTCATGCATGCATTTGTTATATCTTACGTCCGAACTGTCTTGCGAGTACTTTCAAAGTACTCACTGGCTTGTTGATTTGGCCAGATGCTGACGAAGGCGATCTCATGGATGAAGAGTTCGATAGCGAGTCCGACGCCTAGAGGAATCCCAGTCAGTCTCGTGCGACCCTGGATTTGGTCACTGTATTATATCCGCTTCCGCTACCAAATAAATTCATCGAGCCTCACCTCGACGCTCGATGAGATGCCAGTTTTAGAGTCATGTATCCCACTCCCCGCTGTGTTTTTCCACCACCGCCCTATCCTCGAGTCAGTAGTATGCCTCCACACCACTGTGTCATGTCCGCCATTATGTATAATTATTGGCGTGCTTGTAATAATTTGGTTGAGCTGCCGTGGCTCGACCCTGTAATATATTTTCTGCTACTGGCTTATTGTATCAAGAATTTGTCTACCGGTAAGGAGAATTTTTCTCATATCGGACTCAAAAGATTGGTTTCTCAATAAATATTTTATTGGAAAACCGGTCGTGACAGGCTTGGTACCAGAGCCAGGCTGACTGTAGGAAGCCACTAGGTGCAATCGCTAATTGGTTATTAGCAGGATAGAGCAAATTTATATTTTTGCTATTGTAGTCATTTTCTGACTGTCAGCATAAATTTATGATCTGACCATTCAGAATTTTTGCTTACCTTTGTAGATGGCCGACAACAGCTGCGAGTCTCAGACCTTCGCCAACGTGCCCGATGGGTTCGTCAAGCTTCTCTCCTTCATCGTTCAGGTCGCGATGGGGCCGTCTGTGCGCCCAGTCTTCACACTCTACCAGCACAAGGTCAACGACAGTCTGACCAGGCACCAGGCCACAGTGCAGTTCAGGGGAGGGCGTGGTGAGTTACGCCGCTTCTGATTCGTGGGAAGAGCCATGCCTACGGAGAGGCATGCTATGCAGATGGCAGCCCGTGAGGCGATAGCTCACCTCAGGGATGTCCTTCCCGCGATGAAGACTCGTCGCTACCGCTATCTTCCATGCCATGTGCCTTATACTTGTCACTACGCATTCTCCTGCCCCAGAGGAGAACGAGATGAGGCTTTTGAGATGCTTATTGAGTATCTCCGGGCTCTGGAGGCAGCCTTCGACAACCTGGTGGACGACTTCGTAGCTGCCCGCATGGACTCAATCCATGGCTGTGCCGCCAACAGGAGGGAGCTCCTGCCCGCCGCACCGCCACTGACTTTTGTCTCTTCATCAGCATCTTATGCACCTACTCGTCGCCTGCCTACCACCGAAGAGTTCAACCAGGCCATTGCGCCCACTCCAGCACGCACTGCACCACCCGTTGTGCCTACTCCTATTCGTGTTGCTCCGCCCCTGGCACCCGCTCCATCTACCCGACGCAGCTCTTCACGTCTGGAGCCTATTAGTGAGGAGGAGGTCGAGTCCCCAGCCTCACTACGCCTCACCCTTGGCAGGGCCAAGGAGATCGTCAACATTTCCGGTTGAGTGCGTTTGCCCGTCATGCGATGTACCGCTTGTAAGATATGTACATAGGTTGTGAGGAGTAGCTTGTTTGCGCATCATGTAGGAACTGGAGAAGTGCACTAGCCTAAATAACATGTCAGGATTATGTACACATATCCTGAGTGATTTATTGTATAATTATCGCCCTCGTGTAAGATATGTAATGAGCAGTCCTTCTCCGTGCGCAAATCAATTTGTTTTCTTAAGCGACCTTGGTCATTTAAATTATTTGCCATCCTTGTGCGATTTTCTTGGATTTGTTTTGCGACCATTTTCGTTTTTCTTATGAGTTTTGCGAAATATATCCCCACAGTGAAAAATGTCTCGTCCTTGGACTCGCTCCATGCCTACTCCGCCAGAGGGAGATTATGACACTCAACCAGGCAACAATTTCACACAAGGGCAGTCAAGTCAGCAGAACAGTGAAACGGCACTCTCCCAAATGTGCCGCCTTTATGAACAGAGTCAGCAACAACATCGTGAAATGATGAACCAAGTCATCAACATGGGGAGTCACCATGGACAGTATCAGCAGCAATCCAAGTTATCTGAGCTTCAGAAGACACGCCCCCAAACATTTTCTCATACTGACAAACCTCTTGAGGCCGAGGATTGGCTTCGAGATATGGAGGGAAAATTGATTATTGCAAAATGTTCAAACCTCAAAAAGGTGCTGTATGCTCCGCACTATCTCACAGGAGCACCCGCATCATGGTGGGAGAATTTTCTGCACATGCATCCCAACGAAAATGACCTAACCTGGGATGATTTCAAGGAAGGTTTCCGTGGTGCACACATTCCTAAGAGTATTATGAAAATCAAGAAGAGAGAGTTCGAGGACCTCAAGCAAAGGAACATGACAGTGTCAGATTACAACAATCAATTTACTCTATTGTCCCGCTACGCCAATGAAGAGCGTATGACTGAAAGCAAGAAGATGGAGAAATTCCTTGACGGTCTAGCACCCGCGCTTAATTGCCAACTGGTCGTGCACACTTTTCCTGATTTTAAAACACTGGTGGACAAAGCCATCACTCTGGAAAATGAGAGATGCAGCCTGGAGGATATCCGCAAGCGGAAAAGGGACCAGACTAACCATGCTCGCAACCACCGAAGCAGGACAGATTTTCAGAAAGGTGGGACACACAAGCCTACGACAAACATCTCACGCTCAACCAAGAATTTCCATGCAAGGGACAAAGAGTTCACATATCACCCAGGCGTTACTTGCTACGCTTGTGGAGAAGAAGGGCACTACGCCAAACAGTGCCCCAAGCCAAGGAACTCGACCCCGAAGCCAAACAATGGTGGAAATAATTCAGCGCCCAAGCGCAACAATTTCAACCCCAACAACAACCACAGGAAGGGTCATCTAAACCACGTGACCAAAGAAGAAGCACAAGATGCTCCGGATATCGTACTCGGTACGTTTCCTGTCAACACAATACCTGCAACAGTTTTGTTTGATTCTGGAGCTTCTCACTCTTTCATTTCGAAAAGTTTTGCTTTGCAAAATAATTTTTCGATGCTTCCTTTGGAGAAATCCATGATCATCAAGTCCCCTGGGATTCAGCAAGTTACTCAAAATTACTGTCAGAATGTGGTCATTGAGTTCGAAGGATTGGAGTTTCACGCAAATCTTATTGTGTTGGAAAATAAAGGACTGGATGTCATCCTAGGGATGGACTCGCTAACCACCAACAAGGGTTTTATCGACTGTTTCAACAGGACCGTAATTCTCACACACCACCAAGGGAAGACAATAAGAGTATCAGCCAAGGAAGGAAAAATACCCCGGCAACCAAGATTGAATAAGGTGGACATTTCTGAGCTGAACAAGGTTCCAGTAGTGTGTGAATTTCCAGACGTATTCCCTGAAGAGCTACCCGGCATGCCACCAGACCGAGAAATAGAATTCAGCATTGAGCTAGCACCAGGAACCACCCCCATATACAAGAAACCATACAAAATGGCACCATCCGAGTTGATTGAATTGAAGAAACAAATAAAGGAATTACTGGACAAGGGATATATTCGAGCCAGCTCCTCACCTTGGGGATCACCAATTTTATTTGCCAAAAAGAAAGATGGAACACTGAGATTGTGCATAGACTACCGAGCACTTAACATGGTCACAGTCAAGAACAAATACCCGATGCCACGAATAAATGATTTATTTGATCAGCTCGCTCAGGCCAAGGTATTCTCAAAGATTGACTTAAGGTCAGGATACCATCAATTAAAAGTACGAACAGAAGATATCCCCAAAACTGCCTTCACCTCCAGATATGGGCTATATGAGTTCACAGTTATGCCTTTTGGACTAACTAATGCCCCTGCATATTTTGTTCACCTCATGAATAGAGTATTTATGAAGTTTATGGACAAGTTCGTTGTGGTATTCATCGACGATATTCTAGTATACTCCAAGACACCAGAAGAGCACGCGGAACATCTCAGGATTGTGCTAGGAGAACTCAGAAAACACCAATTGTATGCCAAGTTCAGCAAGTGCGAATTTTGGCTAAGACAAGTAGGCTTTCTAGGCCACGTGCTGACCCAAGACGATATCGCAGTGGACTCGGAAAAAGTCAGGGCCATACTTGACTGGAAGGCACCAGCCAGCATAACTGACGTACGAAGTTTCTTGGGAATGGCAGGGTATTACCGCAGATTTATTGGAGGATTCTCCACCCTAGCCAAGCCAATGACGCAGTTACTCAAGAAAGACAAGAAATTTGAATGGACAGAAGCCTGCGAAAAAAGTTTCCAGGAGTTAAAACGGAAATTAACTACAGCACCGGTATTAATTGTACCCGACATACACAAGAATTTTGAAGTGTATTGTGACGCGTCCAGAAAGGGTCTCAGATGCGTGTTGATGCAAGAAGGCAAGGTTGTCGCATACGCTTCACGACAACTCCGCAAGCATGAGGAAAATTACCCCACTCATGACTTAGAAATGGCAGCAGTTATTCATGCACTTAAGGAATGGAGGCATTTCTTACTTGGGAATCGATGTGAAATATACACGGACCATAAAAGTCTCAAATATATTTTCACACAGCCAGAACTAAACTTACGGCAACGACGCTGGTTGGAATTGGTAAAGGATTATGATGTTGGTATCCACTATCATCCAGGAAAAGCAAATGTAGTGGCCGATGCTCTTAGTCGGAACCCCAGCTCCGACGAAAATAGTCTGCAAAGCTTAAGGCCTGAATTCCAACAAGAATTTGCCAAACTCAACTTGTCAATGATCACGGAAGGCACCATATCAAACTTGGAAATAAAGCCCGACCTTGTGGAGAGAATTAAAGAAGCTCAGCCCGGCCACCCCAGTATTGAAGGAATTAAAAGAAAGGTGAGTATGGGCAAGGCCTCGGAGTTCATCATAGGCGATGATGGAATATTACGGTACGAAGACAGACTCTGTGTGCCAAACATAGAAGACCTCAAACAGCAAATCCTAGCTGAAGCACACACCACTCCATATTCAATCCACCCTGGAGGAACCAAAATGTATAAGGACATTCAGGAAAGATTTTGGTGGCACGGTATGAAGACGGACATAGCCACATTCGTTGCATGTTGCGATTCTTGTCAACGCATAAAAGCTGAACATCAGAGACCAGCCGGACTACTACAACCAAACAAAATACCTGAGTGGAAATGGGATGAAATAGGGATGGATTTTATTGTCGGACTACCTCGGTCACGACACGGGAATAATGCCATATGGGTCATCACCGATAGATTAACCAAGGTGGCACATTTTATTCCAGTGAAGGCAACCTACAACACTCAGAAGCTTGCCAGGATTTATCTCTCCCGTATAGTTTGTCTACATGGAGTCCCAAAGACTATAATATCCGACCGAGGCACTCAATTTGTCTCGAAATTCTGGGATCATTTACAACAGGCTCTGGGAACTCAATTGGCCTTCAGTACAGCCTACCATCCCCAGACTGATGGACAGACTGAACGCGTAAACCAAATTTTAGAAGACATGCTGAGAGCATGTGTCCTCACCTATGGAACCAGTTGGGAGGAAAGTCTGCCATATGCCGAGTTCGCATATAACAACAGCTACCAGGCCAGCCTGCGAATGGCACCTTTTGAAGCCCTATACGGACGGAGGTGTCGTACCCTGCTAAATTGGTCAGAGACCGGAGACAGCCGTATCTTCAGCCCAGACATGCTCAAAGAAGCCGAGGAAAAAGTCAAGCTAATCAGGGACCGACTCAAGACCGCTCAAAGCCGACAGAAGAGTTATTACGATCAGAAACATCGTGGGGTCAATTTTGAACCCGGTGAATTTGTGTACCTACGAGTATCACCTATGAGGGGACTGCAACGGTTTAAGATTAAAGGGAAGCTAGCACCAAGATTCATTGGACCATTCTGCATAGTGGCACGAAGAGGCACTGTAGCCTACCAGCTAGACTTACCCAAAGACTTGTCCGACATTCACGACGTATTCCACGTCTCTCAATTGAGGAAGTGCGTAAGCAAACCAGAGAAGCAAGTATCCCATGAGAACATTGACGTGCAACCAGACCTCACTTATCGGGAAAGCCCAGTAAAAATATTAGAGGAGTCTGAAAGGAGAACCCGACAGAAGACCATCAAATTTTTCAGAGTTCAGTGGAGCAATCACACCGAAAGTGAAGCAACTTGGGAAAGGGAGGATTTTCTTCGGACAGAGCATCCACACTTATTTAAGGATCAGCTGAAATCTCGGGGACGAGATTTTTCCTAAGGGGGTAGGTGTTGTGACACTCCCAAAAATTTTAACTGGTTTTCATCAAAAACTTTGTTGAATTCTTTTGAGGGCATTTAAAAATTTCTTTTCCAGAAATCCTTCATCTTAGAAACTTCCTTTTCTTTGGCAAGGATTTTATTTTTCTTCAAAACTATGGTGTTTGATCTTTTGAAATTTCTTCTCTGTTGGTTTCCCCTCAAATTATTTTGGGAGTTTTAATCTTTTTCTTTTAAAAAGAAACTCTATGAAAATTTGGGATTTTCATATCTTGTTAACCACCCATGACTTGGTATTTTTGCCCATGTGATAAAACCCCTCCAAAACCTCCCCTCCTCCTTGAAATCAACCTAAGATCTCTGTCCCAACTCATCCAAGCAAGTTTTGGATTTTATTCTAATTATTTTTCCCCTCAAATCATTTCTAAAAAATATTTGGAGCCTGAGTGATTTTCAAAGCAAGTACCCTTTTGCTTTTGAGTTTTTACCTCAAACCAACTCTCCTGGATAGTTCTTTGAACCCACAACCCAGAACCATCTTGATCCACTCCTCCCCTTTTCAAAATTTTCAAAATTCAGTCTCTGCAAGTTTGGACCAGATTTGCCAAATTTGGTGAAATTCATATCTACACTTCTCCAAAAATTCCACCAAAATTCAGGCAGCCTACTGGAGCAATGAGTAGCCACTCCACCAAAAATCAGCTCAAGGAAAAATCCCCAGAGGCCAAAAACATTCTGTCGAACACCTGAGCTGCACTGTTCCTTTGCAAATTCAGTAAATTCAGATTTCAGTGTTGTTTTTCGTCTGTCAGCTTCACTCACGCGTCGACAGTGCGCTTGGCGCGTTGCGCGCGGCCTCTACTCCCTGGCCAGCACCCCCGCACGCGCGCTTGGCATCTTCCTGGCGTCGGTGGCGCCCCTAGCCGCCCGCGCCGGCGTGTCTTGCGGCGGCCGAAACCCCGTTACAGCCGACAGGGGACAAGAACGGCGGCTCAACGCCGTTCCGCGCCGCCCATCGCCCCTCTGCTCTCCGCGTGGCCTCATGCGTGCCAGCGCACGCCCGTGGCACCGCCACCGTGGCCGGCAAGCACGGGACGCGCTCCCTGCCGCTGACGGGCCCGCGCCGCCCCATTCTGTCGAACTCACCCCCAAAGCACCAAACTCCAGCTCGATTAGCACCAAAACAGAACCGTGGACCTCCACGATGACGCACAACGTCCTAATTACCCCGACCAAGCCCTGCGCCGCCGTAATCGTCACCGGAGACCCCTGTTCACGGCCACCGCCTCGGACCGCCTATATAAAGGGCCCCCGAGCTCACCCTCGTGCACGCATCATCTCCACACCTCACCAACGCCCCGCCAGGCCACCAGGAGGACCTCGAGGAGGTCTCCTCCCCCAACTCCGGCCGCCCCGATCCGCCTCAGCCTCCACCACGATTCGCTCCGGTGAGGCCGTCTCCGGTGCCCTAACCCCGTCAGTTACTCCCTCTAGCTACCAGGAGCCTAACCCCCTCCTCAATTTGATCACTGCAGCTCTCTCCGACGAGCCCCTCGATCACCCGAGCCGCCGTCCGCCGGAGCAAGGCTCGCCGCCGACGTGGTACTCGCCGGCGACCACCACCACCACCAACCAACGCGGAAGGGTGCACTGAACATGGAGGTACCCTCCGATCCCCCTGCCTCGCCGTGGATCGCCGCCGGCGACCACCGCGGCTCTCGGACGCCGACGAGCTTCGCCCCCCCCCCCATTTGAAAGTTTAAACCTGACGAGTGGGACCCCACCGTCAGCCTCTCTGTCATCTCTATGTGAAACGTTTTCTGGTAGCGCCTTCGGGCAAAGTGCGTTTTCCCCTCTGGGCTGGCGTATTCAATACTGGAATGTCTTCTGTTTTTATAAGCTAGCCCCTGGGAACTTTCTGTTTCATTACAGATGAGTCCCTGGACAAAACCTTTATAACTTTTAAACAAAATAATATTTTTGATTGATTCTTTTTCTGTTCTCTTCAGATTTTTGTCTAGTTTTTTATCATATTTATTTGAAAAAATTTTGGAATACTTTTTGTGCACCTCGTGGTATTTACGATAGCGCATATATTTTCTTTATACCGTAGATACCGAAGGAGGTGACGGGACCGCAAACTTCACCGAGCTAGGCTCCGACTACTCCGAACCAGGCAAGCATGTTTGAACTTTTGATATGATGAGTGTCTTGGCATGTTTTGCATTTTTGTTAGTCTCATGGCATGTTGAAGAGCATACCGATGAAGTTATTTCCATGCATTGATGAGGTAAGTGAGTTCGATGATCCATACGTGGATGGATGTGAGTATGAATGGCCATGTGTTGGCATGAGGATGGGTAAGATGGCAGTGTTGTAGCATGCCAGTCTTATGCCAGGCCATATGACTACAGTATCAAACCGTATCAGTCCAGTTCCTCCCATTTCCTTCCCTGTACTACCACATGTTTTCCGCAAGGAATACGGCTTAGTAAGTTGCAAACCGCTTTCCTGGTACACACCAAAAAGGAGAGGCCGGGATGATGGTTCCATGGCCCTGGATTAAAGCCAGTCATCCGGTCAGGGGGCATGGGTGTTTCCGGTTGGGACCGAGAGGGGGGCACCCCTTAGAGCGCGCGTATATAAATTTGATCCCATGCTATTCGAGATTGTGATCTCCCCGTCTCAAAAGTTTTTCTTGGACGATGTCTAGGGTGATTCCTAGCATCGAGAGGTAGGATGGGTGTGTACTGGTTAGCTGTGTTTTCTTCCGAAATACCGTAAACGGAACTAGTCCTTCGTGACTACGGAAATCCGTTGGCTGTGGGAAATTTTTGTACAACCTCTGCAGAGTCATATATTCCTTGAATCATCTATTCCATGTCCAAGTTCAACATTATCTTATCCTGACAAGTGCCAGTTTTGATGACAGAAACTCCGGTGAATCGTATGAGTGCTAATTCCGGTTAAATGGTTATTCCTGCGAATGGACTAACCCGTTTATTTTCATGAATTGAATGTTGATTATGAGTATTATTTACTTGTGAATAAAAGCCCTTTCTGTGATGTCGCTCAGACGTCCGACTATGGCATTTCTTTTAAAGCCCTTTCTGTGATGTCGCTCAGACGTCCGACTGTGGCATTTCTTTTAAAGCCCTTTCTGTGATGTCGCTCAGACGTCCGACTGTGGCATTTCTTTTAAAGCCCTTTATGTGATGTCGCTCAGACATCCGACTGTGGCATTTCTTTTAAAAGCCCTTTCTGCGATGTCGCTCAGACGTCCGACTGTGGCATCATTTCCTTCTATTTATTTGTTCACCTTTCGAGGCGTCGCTTCAGACACCCAATCGGTTTTTCATTTATGTTTTGTTGGGATTTCAGGCGGACTACCGCCGTTTCCCTTTTTACTTACTTCGTTATGCTAATTTTTGAATATACATTGGTGAATTAATCGTGACGCATTCATGCATGCATTTGTTATATCTTACGTCCGAACTGTCTTGCGAGTACTTTCGAAGTACTCACTGGCTTGTTGATTTGGCCAGATGCTGACGAAGGCGATCTCATGGATGAAGAGTTCGATAGCGAGTCCGATGCCTAGAGGAATCCCAGTCAGTCTCGTGCGACCCTGGATTTGGTCACTCTATTATATCCGCTTCCGCTACCAAATAAATTCATCGAGCCTCACCTCGACGCTCGATGAGATGCCAGTTTTAGAGTCATGTATCCCACTCCCCGCTGTGTTTTTCCACCACCGCCCTATCCTCGAGTCAGTAGTATGCCTCCACACCACTGTGTCATGTCCGCCATTATGTATAATTATTGGCGTGCTTGTAATAATTTGGTTGAGCTGCCGTGGCTCGACCCTGTAATATATTTTATGCTACTGGCTTATTGTATCAAGAATTTGTCTACCGGTAAGGAGAATTTTTCTCATACCGGACTCAAAAGATTGGTTTCTCAATAAATATTTTATTGGAAAACCGGTCGTGACAAAACCTCGAAAGAAGGGGTGTGGTGGAAGCAAGAAGCCGCGGTCGAAATGAGTGGCGAGCAGAACACACTCACCCGGTCGCGGCTGCGGCTCCGTTTCCCCCCTCGGCAGACGCGCAGACTTATGAACGATCAGCCCTAACTCGGCCATGTCATCCAAGTCCTCCTGCCGAAGCGAAGATCGGATCCAGTCTCCTTGGATCCAACCCGACGGCAGCCCCGAGCGCGATGAACACCCCCGATTCATCTTCTTGTTCTTCGTCGCCCCCGTCGCCTTCTACCTCTTAAGCACTGCGTTGGATTTCCCCGAAGAGGAAGGGATGATGCAGCAAAGTAGCGTAAGTATTTCCCTCAGTTTTTGAGAACCAAGGTATCAATCTAGTAGGAGGCTACGCTCGAGTCCCTCGTACCTACACAAAAACAATAGCTCAACGCAACCAACGCGCTTAGGGGTTGTCAATCCCTTCACGGTCACTTACGAAAGTGAGATCTGATAGAGATGATAAATAATATTTTTGGTATTTTTGGTATAAAGATGCAAAGTAAATAAAGTAAAAGCAAAGTAAAAGCAAAGCAATAATAAATTAATGGAGATTGATATGATGAGAACGAGACCCGGGGGCCATAGGTTTCACTAGTGGCTTCTCTCAAGAGCATAAGTATTCTACGGTAGGTGAACAAATTACTGCTTAGCAATTGACAAAATTGAGCATAGTTATGAGAATATCTAGGTATGATCATGTATATAGGCATCACATCGGAGACAAGTAGACCGAAATGATTCTGCATCTACTACTATTACTCCACTCTCGACCGCTATCCAGCATGCATCTAGAGTATTAAGTTAAAAACAGAGTAACGCCTTAAGCAAGATGACATGATGTAGAGGGATAATTTCATGCAATATGATAAAAACCCCATCTTGTTATCCTTGATGGCAACAATACAATATGTGCCTTGCCGCCCCTTCTGACACTGGGAAAGGACACCGCAAGATTGAACCCAAAGCTAAGCACTTCTCCCATGGCAAGAACAGCCAATCTAGTAGGCCAAACCAAACTGATAATTCGAAGAGACTTGCAAAGATAACCAATCATACATAAAAGAATTCAGAGAAGATTAAAATATTATTCATAGATAGACTGGATCATAAACCCACAATTCATCGGTCTCAACAAACACACCGCAAAAAGAAGATTACATCGAATAGATCTCCACAAGGGAGGGGAGAACATTGTATTGAGATCCAAAAAGAGAGAAGAAGCCATCTAGCTACTAGCTATGGCCCCGTAGGTCTGAAGTAAACTACTCACACTTCATCGGAGGGGCTTGGATGATGATGTAGAAGCCCTCCGTGATCGATGCCCCCTCCGGCGGAGCTACGAAATAGGCCCCAAGATGGGATCTCGTGGATACAGAAAGTTGCAGCAGTGGAATTAGGTTTTTGGCTCCGTTCCCGATCGTTTGGGGGTACGTGGATATATATAGTAGGAAGAAGTACGTCGGTGGAGCTTCGAGGGGGCCACAAGGCAGGGGCGCACCCCCTACCCTCGTGACCACCTCGTGGCTTTCTTGATGGAGGGTCCAAGTCTCCTAGATCTTATCTGATGAGAAAATCGTGTTTTCGAAGGTTTCATTCTATTTGGACTCCGTTTAATATTCCTTTTCTTCGAAACCCTAAAATGGGCAAAAAACAGCAATTCTGGGTTGGGCCTCCGGTTAATAGGTTAGTCCCAAAAATAATATAAAAGTGGAAAATAAAGCCCAATAATGTCTAAAACAGTAGATAATATAGCATGGAGCAATCAAAAATTATAGATACGTTGGAGACGTATCAAGCATCCCCAAGCTCAATTCCTGCTCGTCCTCGAGTAGGTAAATGATAAAAATAGAATTTTTGATGCGGAGTGCTACTTGGCATATTTTAATGTAATTCTTCTGAATTGTGGTATGAATATTCAGATCCGAAAGATTCAAAACAAAAGTTCATATTGACATAAAAATGATAATACTTCAAGCATACTAAGTAAGCAATTATGTCTTCTCAAAATAACATGTCTAAAGAAAGTTCATCCCTACAAAATCATATAGTTTAGTCATGTTTCATTTTCGTCACACAAGAATGCTATCATCATGCACAACCCCGATGACAAGCCAAGCAATTGTTTCATACTTTAGTAATCTCAAACCTATAAACTTTCACGCAATATATGAGCGCGAGCCATGGACATAGCACTATGGGTGGAATAGAATATAATGAGGGGGGGTTATGTGGAGAAGACAAAAAAGGAGAAAGTCTCACATCAACGAGGTTAATCAATGGGCTATGGAGATGCCCACCGATTGATGTTAATGCAAGGAGTAGGGATTGTTATGCAACGGATGCACTAGAGCTATAAATGTATGAAAGCTCAACAAAAGAAACTAGTGGGTGTGCATCCAACTTGCTTGCTCACGAAGACCTAGGGCACTTGAGGAGGCCCATTGTTGGAATATACAAGCCAAGTTCTATAATGAAAAATTCCCACTAGTATATGAAAGTGATAACATGAGAGACTCTCTACTATGAAGATCATGGTGCTACTTTGAAGCACAAGTGTGGTAAAAGGATAGTAACATTGTCCCTTCTCTCTTTTTCTCTCATTTTTTTGGGGGCTTCTCTTTCTTTATGGCCTTTCTCTCTTTTTTTTGGGCCTTCTCTTTTTTATGGCCTTTCTTTTTTTATACCTCACTTGGGACAATGCTGTAATAATGATGATCATCACACTTCTATTTATTTACAACTCAATGACAACTCGATACTAGAACAAAGATGAATCTATGTGAATGCCTCCGGCGGTGTACTGGGATATGCAATGAACCAAGAGTGACATGTATGAAAGAATTATGAACGGTGGCTTTGCCACAAATACTATGTCAACTACATAATCATGCTAAGCAATATGACAATGATGAATGTGTCATGATGAACGGAATGATGGAAAGTTGCATGGCAATATATCTCGGAATGGCTATGGAAATGCCATAATAGGTAGGTATGATGGCTGTTTTGAGGAAGATATAAGGAGGTTTATGTGTGAAAGAGCGTATCATATCACGGGGTTTGGATGCACCGGCGAAGTTTGCGCCAACTCTCAATGTGAGAAAGGGCAATGCACGGTACCGAAGAGGCTAGCAAGGATGGAAGGGTGAGAGTGTGTATAATCCATGGACTCAACATTAGTCATAAAGAACTCACATACTTATTGCAAAAATCTACAAGTCATCAAAAACCTCGGCACTACGCGCATGCTCCTAGGGGGATAGATTGGTAGGAAAAGACCATCGCTCGTCCCCGACCGCCACTCATAAGGAAGACAATCAAATAAAACCTCATGTTTCAAATTTGTTGCATAATGTTTACCATATGTGCATGCTACGGGACTTGCAAACCTCAACACAAGTATTTCTCAATTTCACAACCACTCAACTAGCACGACTTTGATATTATTATTACCTCCATATCTCAAAACAATCATCAAGCATCAAACTTTTCTTAGTATTCAACACACTCATAAGAAAGTTGTATTATTAATCTTGCATACCAAGCATATTAGGATTTTAAACAAATTACCATGCTATTAAGACTCTCAAAATAATCTAAGTGAAGCATGAGAGATCAATAGTTTCTATAAAACAAATCCACCACCGTGCTCTAAAAGATATAAGTGAAGTACTAGAGCAAAATTATAGAGCTCAAAAGATATAAGTGAAGCACATAGAATATTCTATCAAATTCCAAATCATGTGTGGCTCTCTCAAAAGGTGTGTACAGCAAGGATGATTGTGGTAGACTAACAAGCAAAGACTCAAATCATAAAAGACGCTCCAAGAAAAACACATATCATGTGGTGAATAAAAATATAGCTCCAAGTAAAGTTACCGATAGAAGTAGACGAAAGAGGGGATGCCTTCCGGGGCATCCCCAAGCTTTGGCTTTTAGGTATCCTTAGATTATCTTGGGGGTGCCATGGGCATCCCCATGCTTAGGTTCTTGCCACTTCTTGTTCCATAATCCATCAAATCTTTACCCAAAACTTGAAAACTTCACAACACAAAACTTAAAGATGAAAACTCGTGAGCTCCGTTAGCAAAAGAAAACAAAAGACCACTTCAAGGTACTGTAATTAACTAATTCTTTATTTATATGGGCGTTATACCTACTGCATTCCAACTTCTCTATGGATTATAAACTATTTTACTAGCCATAGATTCATCAAAATAAGCAAACAACACACGAAAAACAGAATCTGTCAAAGACAGAACAGTCTGTAGTAATCTGTAGCTAGCGCAAGATCTGGAACCCCAAAAATTCTAAAATAAATTTCTGGACGTGAGGAATTTATCTATTAATCATATTCAAAAATAATTAACTAAATATCACTTTCCAAATAAAAATTACAGCAGTTCTCGTGAACGCTAAAGTTTCTGTTTTTTACAGCAAGTTCAACAAGACTTTCCCCAAGTCTTCCCAACGGTTCTACTTGGCACAAACACAAATTAAACACAAAACACACAACCAAAACAGAGGCTAAATAATTTATTTATTACTAAATAGGAGCAAAAAGCAAGGAATTAAAATAAAATTGGGTTGCCTCCCAACAAGCCGCTATCGTTTAATGCCCCTAGCTAGGCATAACAAGCAAGAATAGATCTAGGTATTGCCATCTTTGGTAGGCAATCCATAAGTGGCTCTCATGATAGATTCATATGGTAATTTTATTTTCTTTCTAGGGAAGTGTTCCATGCCTTTTTTTAATGGAAATTGAAATCTAATATTCCCTTCCTTCATATCAATAATTGCACCAACTGTTCTAAGGAAAGGTCTACCAAGAATAATAGGGCAAGAAGGATTGCAATCTATATCAAGAACGATAAAATCTATGGGCACATAATTCCTATTTGCAACAATAAGAACATCATTAATTCTTCCCATAGGTTTCTTAATAGTGGAATCCGCAAGATGCAAGTTCACAGAGCAATCATCAAAATCACGGAAATCTAGTAAATCACACAAAGTTTTGGGAATAGTAGAGACACTAGCACCCAAATCACACAAAGCATAAAACTCATAATTTTTAATTTTAATTTTAATAGTTGGTTCCCACTCATCATAAAGTTTTCTAGGGATAGAAACTTCCAATTCATGTTTTTCTTCATAAGATTGCATCAAGGCATCAACGATATGTTTAGTAAACGCTTTATTTTGACTATAAGCGTGAGGAGATTTTAGCACGGATTGCAACAAGGAAATACAATCAATTAAAGAGCAATTTTCATAGTTAAATTCCTTGAAATCCATAGTAGTGGGTTTAGCAACATCTAGGGTTTTAATTTCTTCAATCCCACTTTTATCAAATTTAGCATCAAGATCAACAAATTCCAAATTCTTAGAACGCCTTCTAGGTAAAGGTGGATAATATTCAGTCCCATCATTATCAAGATTAATATTCCAAAACAAAGATTTAATAGGGGACACATCAATAACTTTTAGATCTTCATCATTATTTTCATAGGAACTAGAAGAACACGCTTTTATGAAGGCATCTTTCTTAGCACGCATCCTAGCGGTTCTTTCTTTGCACTCGTCAATGGAAATTCTCATGGCTTTGAGAGACTCATTGATATCATGCTTAGGTGGAATAGATCTAAGTTTAAAAGAATCAACATCAAGAGCAATTCTATCAATGTTCCTAGCCAAATCATCAATCTTAAGCAATTTTTCTTCAATCGTAGTATTAAAATTCTTTTGCGAAGAAATAAATTCATTAATATTAGATTCAAAATCAGAGGGCATCTTATTATAATTTCCATAAGAATTGTTGTAGGAATTACCATAATTATTAGAGGGATTACTAGGATAAGCCTAGGATTGAAATTTCCTCTATACACGTTGTTACCAAAATTGTTCCTACCAACAAAATTCACATCCATAGATTCATTATTATTATCAATCAAAGTAGACAAGGGAACATCATTAGGATCAGAAGAAACACTCTTATTAGCAAATAATTTCATAAGTTCATCCATCTTTCCACTCAAAACATTAATTTCTTCTATCGCATGCACCTTTTTAGTAGATCTTTCAGTATGCCATTGAGAATAACTAACCATAATATTATCTAGGAGTTTAGTAGCTTCTCGTAAAGTGATTTCCATAAAAGTGTCTCCCGCAGCCGAATTTAAAAGATTTCTAGAAGCAAAATTCAATCCGGCATAAAAATTCTGAACAATCATCCACAAATTTAAACCATGAGTAGGGCAATTATGTATCATTAATTTCATTCTCTCCCAAGATTGTGCAACATGTTCATGATCAAGTTGTTTAAAATTCATAATATCGTTTCTAAGAGAGATGATCTTAGTGGGAGGAAAATACTTAGAGATAAAAGCATCTTTGCACTTGTTCCATGAATCAATACTATTTTTAGGCAAAGACAAAAACCAAGTTTTAGCACAATCTCTAAGCGAAAAAGGAAACAGCTTCAATTTAACAATATCATTATCGACATCTTTCTTCTTTTGCATGTCACACAAATCAACGAAGCTATTAAGATGGGTAGCGACATCTTCACTAGGAAGGCCGGAGAACGGATCTTTCATGACAAGATTCAACAAGGCAGTATTAATTTCACAAGATTCAGCATCGGTAAGAGGAGCGATCGGAGTGCTAAGGAAATCATTATTATTGGTATTGTTGAAGTCACACAATTTAGTATTATCTTGAGCCATCGCGACAAACAAGAAAACTAACACACGAGCAAACAAAAGGCAAACGGCAAAAGAGGCAAACAGAGAAAGAGAGGGAGGATAGAGAGAGAGAGAGGGCGAATAAAACGGCAAGGGTGAAGTGGGGGAGAGGAAAACGAGAGGCAAATGGAAAATAATGTAATGCGGGAGATAGGGATTGTGATGGGTACTTGGTATGTTAACTTTTGCGCAGACTCCCCGGCAACGGCGCCAGAAATTCTTCTTGCTACCTCTTGAGCACTGTGTTGGATTTCCCCGAAGAGGAAGGGATGATACAGCAAAGTAGCGTAAGTATTTCCCTCAGTATTTGAGAACCAAGGTATTAATCCAGTAGGAGGCTACGCTCGAGTCCCTCGGACCTACACAAAAACAATAGCTCAATGCAACCAACGCGCTTACGGGTTGTCAATCCCTTCATGGTCACTTACGAAAGTGAGATCTGATAGAGATGATAAATAATATTTTTG
This sequence comes from Triticum dicoccoides, assembly GCF_002162155.2. Lineage (NCBI taxonomy): Eukaryota > Viridiplantae > Streptophyta > Magnoliopsida > Poales > Poaceae > Triticum > Triticum dicoccoides. The sequence goes on from NC_041390.1 coordinate 102,278,653, forward strand.
GTATTTTTGTTATAAAGATGCAAAGTAAATAAAGTAAAAGCAAAGTAAAAGCAAAGCAATAATAAATTAATGGAGATTGATATGATGAGAAAGAGACCCGGGGGCCATAGGTTTCACTAGTGGCTTCTCTCAAGAGCATAAGCATTATACGGTGGGTGAACAAATTACTGTTGAGCAATTGACAAAATTGAGCATAGTTATGAGAATATCTAGGTATGATCATGTATATAGGCATCACGTCCGAGACAAGTAGACCGAAACGATTCTGCATCTACTACTATTACTCCACTCATCGACCGCTATCCAGCATGCATCTAGAGTATTAAGTTAAAAATAGAGTAACGCCTTAAGCAAGATGACATGATGTAGAGGGATAATTTCATGCAATATGGTAAAAACCCCATCTTGTTATCCTCGATGGCAAAAATATAATATGTGCCTTGCCGCCCCTTCTGTCACTGGGAAAGGACACCGCAAGATTGAACCCAAAGCTAAGCACTTCTCCCATTGCAAGAACAACCGATCTAATAGGCCAAACCAAACTGATAATTCGAAGAGACTTGCAAATATAACCAATCATACATAAAAGAATTCAGAGAAGATTCAAATATTATTCATAGATAGACTGGATCATAAACCCACAGTTCATCGGTCTCAACAAACACACCGCAAAAAGAAGATTACATTGAATAGATCTCCACAAGAGAGGGGGAGAACATTGTATTGAGATCCAAAAAGAGAGAAGAAGCCATCTAGCTACTAGCTATGGACCCCTAGGTCTGAAGTAAACTACTCACACTTCATCGGAGGAGCTTGGATGATGATGTAGAAGCCCTCCATGATCGATGCCCCCTCCGGCGGAGCTCCAGAACAGGCCCCAAGATGGGATCTCATGGATACAGAAAGTTGCGGTGGTGGAATTAGGTTTTTGGCTCCGTCCCCGATCGTTTGGGGGTACGTGGATATATATAGGAGGAAGAAGTACGTCGGTGGAGCTTCGAGGGGCCCACGAGGCAGGGGGACGCGCCCTAGGGGGGCGCGCGCCCTACCCTCGTGACCACCTCGTGGCTTTCTTGACGGAGGGTCCAAGTCTCCTGGATCTTATCTGATGAGAAAATCACGTTTCCGAAGGTTTCATTCCGTTTGGACTCCGTTTGATATTCCTTTTTTTCGAAACCCTAAAACAGGCAAAAAATAGCAATTCTGGGCTGGGCCTCCGGTTAATAGGTTAGTTCCAAAAATAATATAAAAGTGGAAAATAAAGCCCAATAATGTCTAAAACAGTAGATAATATAGCATGGAGCAATCAAAAATTATAGATACGTTGGAGACGTATCATCGCCTTCTTCGCACGCTCTAGCGCCGCCGTTTTGTCCTTCCCCATAGCGGCGGAGCAGCGGCGCCGAGAGTGGTTGAGCTGGACGGGGTGGAGATGCGAGGGGAAGGAGAAGGGAAATGGACGCGCACAGTGCAAATGCCTCGGCGTCGCCGCTTTTGAAGGTCTGCTTCCGAGTGGCTGACGCGTGGGCCCGAGCGATCCTGTCAAATCCCCCCAACAGTCGCACACGGGATACGTGGCGAAAAAGGTGGCGCGGAAATCGAAACGTCCTATTTATCTACTCCACTTACCGCGGAGCACTCTGCCTGGCGCGCTTCCACCAAAATTTCGAATCCCGTGAAATCCGGGATCCTCTACAACCGATCACGCCAAAGATTTCATGTCAAAGATGTCACTCGACGGATGTCATTGTATAAGCCAGTCGGCAATTTGTGAATCGATCAAGGCGACTGAAACGAAGCTGAAGTTCTAACAACTGGCCTCCACCGGGAAATAAAGACAAGGCAAAGCCAGAACAGAAGCAAGGTCAACTCCATCCTTCTTTTTCACTCAAACCTCGATCCATTCGGGGGCTAATGATGAGGACACGAACCTGGGGTAGGCTAATAGGCCTGACCTATACGTCCTACCTAAAGTCCTTGTCCTAAGAACAAAGAAGTTCAAGAATCAGAAGAAGGGATCCAGCAAAGGTGTCGAATGAAGTCCACTCGACCTACCATTCACTCGGAGACCTCTCTTTATCCAGGTCACTCGACCATGAAACCACTCGACATATAAGAAGACCTAAAGCCGCTCTACGCAGCAACGGTCGGGTATTTACTCATATATTTAATGATCATTTGTAACACTTCAATACAGGTGTTACCTGTAACGCCACCTCTTTATGTACATTGAATCCTATATAACGGAGTGGAGCTGGGGTCTTGGCGCACTCTATATAAGCCACCCCCTCCTCTAGGACAAGGGTTCGCACCCCCTGTAACTCACACGCTCATAATCCAGTCGACCGCCTCCGGGCTCCGAGACGTAGGGCTATTACTTCCTCTAAGAAGGGCCTGAACTCGTAAAACTTGCGTGTACAACTCCTCCATAGCTAGGATCTTGCCTCTACATTCCTACCCCCCATTCTACTGTCAGACTCAGAACCACGACAGGGGGCACTTCTTGGCTGCGTCCCTCTCTCTCTGCTAAGGCCCACTAAGGCCCATAACTTCCCGGGGGGGTCCGGTAACCCTCCGGCACTCCGGTTTTATCCGGAACTATCCGGAACACTTCCGGTGTCCGAATAATATGGTCCAATATATCAATATTTATGTCTCGACCATTTCGAGACTCCTCATAATGTCTGTGATTACATCCGGGACTCCGAACAACCTTCGGTACATTAAATCACATAACTCATAATACATATCGTCATCGAACGTTAAGCGTGCGGACCCTACGGGTTCGAGAACTATGTAGACATGACCGAGACACATCTCCGGTCAATAACCAATAGCGAAACCTGGATGCTCATATTGGTTCCTACATATTCTACGAAGATCTTTAAACCGTATAACAACATACGTTGTTTCCTTTGTCATCGGTATGTTACTTGCCCGAGATTCGATCATCGGTATCATCATACCTAGTTCAATCTTGTTACCGGCAAGTCTCTTTACTCGTTCCGTAATGCGTCATCCCACAACTAACTCATTAGTCACATTGCTTGCAAGGCTTATAGTGATGTGCATTACCGAGAGGGCCCGGAGATACCTCTCCGATACACGGAGTGACAAATCCTAATCTCGATCTATGCTAACTCAACAAACACCATCGGAGACACCTGTAGAGCATCTTTGTAATCACCCAGTTACGTTGTGACGTTTGATAGCACACAAGGTGTTCCTCCGGTATTCGGGAGTTGCATAATCTCATAGTCAAAGGAACATGTATAAGTCATGAAGAAAGCAATAGCAATAAAACTAAACGATCATTATGCTAAGCTAACGGATGGGTCTTGTCCATCACATCATTCTCCTAATGATGTGATCCCATTCATCAAATGACAACACATGTCTATGGTCAGGAAACTTAAGCATCTTTGATTAACGAGGTAGTCTAGTAGAGGCATACTAGGGACACTTTATTTTGTCTATGTATTCACACATGTATCAAGTTTCCGGTTAATACAATTATAGCATGAATAATAAACATTTATCATGATATAAGGAAATATAAATAACAACTTTATTATTGCATCTAGGGCATATTTCCTTCATTTAGGTGCATGGTAAGTGGTGAGAGTTTAGTACCATACTGCTAGTGGAGTGAGAGTGAGATCCCTTTATAAGGGCTGCTCTACCACATGCCATTGGGAGCTTGGGAAGAGGAGCTGTACACGCGCACTCCTCCTCCTCCGCCGCCCACCTCGCCTCGCGTCGTCATGATGGGCGCATGCCGCGGCTTGCGGGAATGAGCCGAGCCGAAGCTTATTTTTGCCGGCCAAGAATGATAAATTAATATGGAATTAATTGACGAGTTGCTACAGTAGTGCCACTGTCCAAGACGTTGGACCGTGGGCTGTTCGCGGACTCGGTCATGGGCCTGAGCCCAGGCCCATCTACCCGACGGCCTATATAAGACCAGTGGAGTGAACCATAACTCAGTTCACTCCTCCCTCTTGCACAACTCTAGCCATCATCCACTGTTCCTCTCTCTGTGCTGCCGCCGGTGATTCCATCCCGACGACCGAGTGCACGGTTGGTCGGGAGAGCAGGTGCCTTCGGAACCCTGTCGTTTGAGATCATGCTTGGGAGAACGGCAATAAGGTTTTTGTGGAGCGTCTCGACGCGACTGCTCCTGATTCATCCCCATCTTCGTCAGCCTCTACTTCCACTACTTCCCCTACATCGACTCCATGGCTGACGACAAAGCCGCCAAGAACAAGGCCTCGGCCGATGCTGAGGCTGCCGCCGCCGCGTTGGCCTGGCCAACCAGAGGGTATGACTTGTTCATCCTCTATTTGCTCATTCATGTGTTGGCCGTATATATGTTGTTTATAGATGTTTCGGTTCTATGTACTGTACGTGCTCAAATGCTTAGATATCGGTATGAGATGCATACCGTATTTGTCATGTTTACTATATACTCGTGGATTAGATTAGTCGAAAATGTGCTAATATTTTCAACATGTAATTATGTGTTCATCTCATCCATTGGCCTCGATCAACCTTGCACCGGCCGGCGTGGTTTGTATGGCCGTGTATAATTTCAGTTACATCAACTCTCTGTTCTTTTAATCAGAAATTAGTTTGGCGTTGTTGATTGAGTCAACCGAACCATAGTGCATAGAATTATCAAAAATTTAACACGGGGGGAGTACATAGTGCTAACTAGATATAGGTACTGAGTCGACCGGCCTGAAAATGAAGTAGTGAACTATCAGCATTTAGTTGCTCGATGACACGTCTGCAACTGTAAGATAGTGCAGAAGTCCAATCCAATCGCAACGATGACTATGAGCTAACTAAATGTGATACCTTCATTTCTCTGTGATATACTACTTATTACTTAATCGAGCAGAAACAACTAAGCATGACACGTACACAAACCTACAGATTCAGACGCAAAGGAGGTGGCGGTGCATAAGCAATGATGCGCAACAAGTCTGTGGTACATGTCTCTGTAGCATATTTTCCCGGCGCCTCCAACTCCTACGTTTGTAAGTACCAACAAAGAGTTGCAGCTTGATACTCAAAGCAAAAAAGAAAAGAAAATGCTCTATTGATTTTTATGAAGGATGTCGAGCTCATGCACACCATCACGGGCCACTATCACTGGAACTCTTATATTTTGAGTGGGTGAGCAAAAGAGGTGCTATGCTGAACTCGGTAGTACAGCCACGACCCATGGTATCTTCTTTATACGCCGAGAAATGGAAGGGAGTACAATTATTTCTAGCTGCCTTTGTGGGCAAAAGGGCATCCAATTTATTGACTCAAATCGAACTGATGATATCCTGTCGCGCTTCCTGTAGTGCAAGAGCTGCATCATGGCAGCATCTGACAGCTTCAGGTCGCGCATTTTTTCGATATAAGACATTTCATTAAATAGATATATCGAGGTGATACAATCACATCGAAAGAAAGCCCAACCTCTGCATAGCTAGATGTACACAGCCAAAAAAGTCCAGAGTACCATGAAGGTGGCCATCTACTATGTCGCACCTGCAGGTCTCGTTGTCCGCGCCTTATAAACGTCCATTACTACCATGTTGCACCTGTAGAATGCATGTTTAGACGCCGGAGCTTCTAATGTATCCTCTTGGACTTTGAGATGGATGGATGAACATGAACGTGCTGTGATCTTGAGAAAGAATGTTTTTGTTTTACCTATCTGATGATGCAATAACAAGAGATTGGCCAGACTAACCATTCATATGGCTTCAGCTTCCCAACTTGACCTTCATACACCGTAGGCCTGAAAGAACAGACAGAGTAACCGTCTACAGGTACCAGACGACATAGTAATCGAAAACAAAGCTCTGCATATCCACTGGAGCTGCAAACTCGAATAGTATAAAACTTCTTCTTCGGTGCACCCTCTTTTACAAAACCAATGATGAAGATTAGGAAAACGCATGGATTAGCTTGCACGATTTCATCTGGTGAATTCTACTCCGGTTTCTTATACAGTGCAATCTTTAACTCAACAATGGTGTGTGAGGTTATGGACATCTGGAAGCGAAAATTGCTGCCAAAATTTAAACAAATCTTTGGCAAGTGGCTAGGAATCTCAATACCACTGGGGAACAGGTTCTTAAGAGACACGATCCGGGTGACGGGTCACGCGTGTGGTGCGTGTGGTCAGGTCATTTTTCGGTGCCTCGTGGCTCAATTCTTGTGGAGTGTGGTTAGAGAAGCGTCAGGCTGCACGAGGGTTTCTGCCAGTTTTGTGCACTTCCACGATCTTGTCCAAGGAACGAGGGGGAATGATCGCAAGCTTGCGTGGGTGGCTTTTGCGGCTCTTGCTTGGACTCTCTGAGTCGTTGGGAACAAAGCTATGTTTGAGAGAATTTTCATTTCACAACCAGCTAACATCATTTATAAAATGACATCCTTTTTGCAGCTATGGAAAGTGGAAACCATAGAGTAAGTGCAAGGGCGGAGAGCACATTGAGCGTCCCATCACCAGCCTCAGGCTTGCTTCTTCTAGCTTTTTTTGTCACTCATCGCCCTGTATCAGTACCTTCTTATGTATGTACTCTCTTGCTTGGTTGGATATGAGGGCCTCATCATTAAGGCCGGGCGTGAGCTTGTTATGTACAAACTTATGGTAAACAATGTTGCGGCATAGTGCTATGAGTGGAAATTAAACTTGTGTCTCCATTCACGCAGGGGCTATCGCCCGCTCGGGTTTGTAGGGCATTGTCAGTTTGGACATCACCATTGATGGATAGGCGCCACTCTCCAACACCTAGGTTTGCTCATGCGCCTAGCCCTACAATCCCTCCACTTTTCGGGAGGGAAAAACTTTCTGGTACCTCCAACTCCTACGCCATGTTTTTCAACAAAATAAAATAAAAAAACTGCCACGCCATCTATCTAGCACTAAGATTTGGTCCATCTAAGTTTTTCTTGTGGATGCAGGAGAGTTGCACAACATGTGTAGGAAACAAGAGCTCTGCTTTCCCCACGCTTCCATGTGGTATCCTATAAATATCCAGTAAACTGAAATCATGCGAAATTAATAGTGGTATATAAAGAGTATCGCCCACTCACTGCTATTTGATAACCCACAAGTATAGGGGATCGCAACAGCTTTCGAGGATAGAGTATTCAACCCAAATTTATTGATTCGACACAAGGGGAGCCAAAGAATATTCTCAAGTATTACCAGCTGAGTTGTCAATTCAACCACACGTGAAAACTTAGTATCAGTAGCAAAGTGTTTAGTAGCAAAGTAATATGATAGTGGTGGTAGCAGCAACAAAAGTAAAGACCGCAAAAGTAATGTTTTTGGTATTTTGTAGTGATTGTAACAGTAGCAGCGGGAAAATAAATAAGCGTAAACCAGTATATGGAAAACTCGTAGGCACCGGATCAGTGATGGATAATTATGTCGGATGCAGTTCATCATGTAACAGTCATAACATAGGGTGACATAGAACTAACTCCAATTCATCAATGTAATGTAGGCATGTATTCCGTATATAGTCATACATGCTTATGGAAAAGAACTTGCATGACATCTTTTGTCCTACCCTCCTGTGGCAGCGGGGTCCTATTGGAAACTAAGGGATAGTAAGACCTCCTTTTAATAGAGAACCGGAACAAAGCATTAGCACATAGTGAATACATGAACTCCTCAAACTATGGCCATCACCGGGAGTGGTCCCGATTATTGTCACTTCGGGGTTGCCGGATCATAACACATAGTAGGTGACTATAGACTTGCAAGATAGGATCAAGAACTCACATATATTTATGAAAACATAATAGGTTCAGATCTGAAATCATGTCACTCGGGCCCTAGTGACAAGCATTAAGCATAGCAAAGTCATAGCAACATCAATCTCACAACATAATGGATACTAGGGATCAAACCCTAACAAAACTAACTCGATTACATGATAAATCTCATCCAACCCATCACCGTCCAGCAAGCCTACGATGGAATTACTCACACACGGCGGTGAGCATCATGAAATTGGTGATGGAGGATGGTTGATGATGACAACGGCAACGAATCCCCCTCTCCGGAGCCCCGAACGGACTCCAGATCAGCCCTCCTGAGAGGTTTTAGGGCTTGGCGGTGGCTCCGTATCATAAAACGCGATGATTTCTTCTCTCTGGTTTTTTCTCTCCGAAAGCAAATATATAGAGTTGGAGTTGGCGTCGGAGGGTTTCCAGGGGGGCCACAAGGTAGGGGGCGCGCCCTAGGGGGGACGCGTCCCCCACCCTCGTGAGAAGAGTGTGGGCCCCCTGGTCTTCATCTTGGGCGAGGATTTTTTATTGTTTTTTCTAAGATGTTCCGTAGAGTTTCAGGTCATTCTGAGAATATTTGTTTTCTGCACATAAAACAACACCATGGTAATTCTGCTGAAAACAGCGTCAGTCCGGGTTAGTTCCATTCAAATCATACAAGTTAGAGTCCAAAATAAGGGCAAAAATGTTTGGAAAAGTAGATATGACGGAGACGTATCAACTCCCCCAAGCTTAAACCCTTGCTTGTCCTCAAGCAATTCAGTTGACAAACTGAAAGAAAGAAAGAAAAACTTTTACAAACTCTATTTGCTCTTGTTGTTGTAACTATGTCAAGCCAGTATTCAAGTTTTCAGCATAGATCATAACTAACCACATTTGCAATAATTCTCATGTCTCACAATTACTCATATCAATAGCATAATCAACTAGCAAGTCATAATAATAAATCTCGGATGACAACACTTTCTCAAAACAATCATAATATGGTATAACAAGATGGTATCTCACTAGCCCTTTCTGAGACTGCAAAACATAAATGCAGAGCACCTTTAAAGATCAAGGACTGACTAGACATTGTAATTCATGGTAAAAGAGATCCAATCATAGTCATACCCAATATAAATTAACAGTGATGAATGCAAATGACGGTTGTGCTCTCCAGCTAGTGCTTTTGAATAAGAGGGTGATGACTCAACATAAAAGTAAATTGATAGGCCCTTCGCAGAGGGAAGTAGGGATTTGTAGAGGTGCCAGAGCTCGGTTTTGAAATAGAGATAAATTGTATTTTGAGCGGTATACTTTCATTGTCAACGTAACAACTAAGAGATGGCGATATCTTCCATGCTAAACACATTATAGGCGGTTCCCAAACAGAATGGTAAAGTTTATACTCCCCCTCCACCAACAAACATCAATCCATGGCTTGCTCGAAACAACGAGTGCCTCCAACATACATCAGGTCCCAGGAGGAGTTTTGTTTGCAATTAATTTTGATTTAGTTTGCATAAAGCATGGGACTGGGCATCCCGGTGACTAGCCATTTTCTTGTGAGTGAGGAGCAGAGCCCACTCCTCTTGAGAATAACCCACCTAACACGGAAGATAAGGACAGACTTTGTTGATACATGAGCTATTCGAGTATACAAAACAGAATGTTTATTTGAAGGTTTAGAGTTTGGCACATACAAATTTACTCGGAACGGCAGGTAGATACCGCATATAGGAAGGTATGGTGGACTCATTTGGAATAACTTTGGGGTTTAAGGGATTGGATGCACAAGCAGTATTCCCGCTTAGTACAAGTGAAGGCTAGCAAAAGACTGGGAAGCGACCAACTAGAGAGCGACAACAGCCATGTACATGCATTAAAATTAATAAACATTTGATGCAAGCATGAGTAGGATATAATCCACCACGAACATAAATATCGTGAAGGCTATGTTGATTTTGTTTCAACTACATGCGTGAACATGTGCCAAGTCAAGTCACTTAAATCATTCAAAGAAGGATACCACCCCATCATGCCACATCATAATCATCTCAATAGCATGTTGGCATACAAGGTAAATCATTATAACTCATAGCTAATCAAGCATGGCACAAGCAACTATGATCTCTAATTGTCATTGCAAACATGTTTATTCATAATAAGCTGAATCAAGAACGAGGGACTCATCATATTTACAAAAACAAAAGAGGTCGAGTTCATACCAGCTTTTCTCATCTCAGTCAGTTCATCATATATCATCATAATTGCCTTTCACTTGCACGACCGAACGGTGTGAATAATAATAAGAGTGTATGTGCCTTGGACTAAGCTGGAATCTGCGAGCATTCAATAAACAGGAGAAGACAAGGTAATATGGGCTCTGTGTTAAATCAACAATAATGCATATAAGAGCCACTTCAACAATTTAATTATAGTCTTCTCCTACTGACCCCCAAAGAAAAGAAAAGAAATAAAACTATTTACACGCGAAAGCTCCTAACAAGCAAAAGAAGAACGGGAAATATTTTTGGGTTTTCTTTTTAATTAGTACTACTACAGCAGAAAAATAAACTACTACTAATTTTTTCTTAAGGTTTAGCAAACACACAAGAAGAAAGCAGGAAAAAGAAAATAAACTAGCATGGATATTACAGTGAAAAAGTATGAGCACCGACATCTGGCAATGAGTGTGTGTGAACATAAATGTAATGTCAGTGAGAAATACGTACTCCTCCAAGCTTAGGCTTTCGGCCTAAGTTGGTCTATGGCCACGGCTGGGCTAGCGGATATCCATAATAATAGTTGTTGGGGTCGTACTGTGATGAGGAAGAATAGTTGGGATCGTACTGTGATGAAGAAGAAGACTCTGACTGCCACTGACTGACAGTCATCTCTGGATCCCAAGAATAGACAGATTGTCGTGGAGGTTCATCTTGTGGTTCCTGTTCCGGGGCTGGTGCGGGATTCTTGTAAGCTTGGACGGCAGCCCACGTAACAAGGTAGGGTCCTACAAAATTAAACAAAGAAGGAGCAGGCGGGATAATAGTTTCAGGATGATGTTTGTTAGAGAACAATTGATACTTAAGCTCTCCTGCCCTATTCTTAACAATAAAATCATGTGCCACCATGCTTTTATGATCTAAATAAACACGGGGCAGCACATTTTCTTCCTTCTCAGCATGCCTAATAGGTATGTTAAAATGTGCAGCTAGGCGTGTGGCATAGACGCCTCCAAAGATGGGACCCTTAGTATGTTTCATACTTAACCGTCTAGCAATAATACCGCCCATACTAAAAGTGTTATCACTGTATAAACCGTGGTGCAGAATAATTATATCAGGGATACTAAGGTTTCCACTGTTTCCGCGTCCAATTAAACAACGACTAGCAAATAATGCAAAGTAGCGTAAAACAGGAAAATGTATGCTAGTGATTCGTGCGTCGAAAACCTTTCTAGTTTCTCCTACAGTGATAGTATCAATAAATCCAGCCACATCATCATGATGTGATTCTTCTGTCTTTCCCTCAAAAGGGATTAAACAAATCTGACAGAAATCATAAAGTGACATCTCCTTATGCTCATCATATAAATGAAACTCCACTGTAGGTGGTGAGTTCCTAGAATGAAAATGAAAGTTTTGCACAAAAGTATTTGTGAGTAAGAGATACTGATCGCATTGGTCGTGGAGGAAAGCGGTGAGACCTGCATTGTGAGCCAATTCATGAAAATCTTCATAGATATCGGTTGCTCTCAAGAAATCTTCAGAAGGCCATTCACACGCCCGAATCTCCGCGGTGGGCGGCAAATTATACTTAGGCTTCGGTGCCTTTTCCTTCGAGTTTTGGCTCGATGAGCCCCTCAAAAATCTCCTCATTATTTTTCTGAAATAATCTGAAATTTTTAGTAACTTCAAAATAAAAGTAAACCAAACTCAATAATATTGATAGCAACTACTCCTACAAGTGCCTAGAGCATATATCAAGCATTAGAACTACTTAGAACCATATAAATTTGACATGCAAGCTCAAGAACATGGTCACCTATGCAGCACAAATTTGCAAAGAATAAAGCACTAGAACAAAAACTAATTGGACCAATGGAGGAGTCACATACCAAGGAACAATCTCCCCAAGCAGTTTTGCGAGAGGTGCTTTGAGCAAGGAGATCGAAAATCACAGCAAAAGTGGCTGGAACTCGTGCTTGAGTTGGTTTTTCGGGTTTGTGTGAGATAGAGGAAGAAGATGGGTGCTGGGATAAGTAGAGGAGGGCCACCGTGGACCCACGAGGCAGGGGGCGCGCCCACCACCCTCGTGGCCAGGTGGCAGCTCCTCCCGCGGTAATTTTTGCACAGTAAATCCTCAAATATTACCCAAAAAATCATATTAAATTGGCATGTCATTCTGAGGACTTTTATTTTCGAGATATTTTTATATTGCACGGATAAGTCAGGAAACAGACAGAAAAATAAGTCGTATGCTTTGGAAGAAGCTTGTACAGTTTGGGAAGGGGTTTTTTGAGAGAAAAGAAGAATCTACTTCAACCGATATGCCCTTAGGCACGGCCATGCATAACATAGAAATCACACGTGGAAGGGGTGGGCAATTTGAAGGAAATATGCCCTAGAGGCAATAATAAAGTTATTATTTATTTCCTTGTAATCATGATAAATGTTTATTATTCATGCTAGAATTGTATTAACCGGAAACATAATACATGTGTGAATACATAGACAAACAAAGTGTCACTAGTATGCCTCTACTTGACTAGCTCGTTAATCAAAGATGGTTATGTTTCCTGACCATGAACAATGAGTTGTTATTTGATTAACGAGGTCACATCATTAGTTGAATGATCTGATTGACATGACCCATTCCATTAGCTTAGCACCCGATCGTTTAGTATGTTGCTATTGCTTTCTTCATGACTTATACATGTTCCTATGACTATGAGATTATGCAACTCACGTTTACCGGAGGAACACTTTGGGTGCTACCAAACGTCACAACGTAACTGGGTGATTATAAAGGAGCATTACAGGTGTCTCCAAAGGTAGATGTTGGGTTGGCGTATTTCGAGATTAGGATTTGTCACTCCGATTGTCGGAGAGGTATCTCTGGGCCCTCTCGGTAATACACATCACAAAAGCCTTGCAAGCATTACAACTAATATGTTAGTTGTGAGATGATGTATTACGAAACGAGTAAAGAGACTTGCCGGTAACGAGATTGAACTAGGTATTGGATACCGACGATCGAATCTCGGGCAAGTAACATACCGATGACAAAGGGAACAACGTATGTTGTTATGCGGTCTGACCGATAAAGATCTTCGTAGAATATGTAGGAGCCAATATGGGCATCTCATCCCCGCTATTGGTTATTGACCGGAGACGTGTCTCGGTCATGTCTACATTGTTCTCGAACCCGTAGGGTCCGCACGCTTAAGGTTACGATGACAGTTACATTATGAGTTTATGCATTTTGATGTACCGAAGGTTGTTCGGAGTCCCGGATGTGATCACGGACATGACGAGGAGTCTCGAAATAGTCGAGACGTAAAGATTGATATATTGGAAGCCTATGTTTGGACATCGGAAGTGTTCCGGGTGAAATCGGGATTTTACCGGGTTACCGGGAGGTTACCGGAACCCCCCGGGAGCCATATGGGCCTTCATGGGCCTTAGTGGAAAGGAGAAAGGGGCAGCCCAAGGTGGCTGCGCCACTTCCCCCTCCCCTAGTCCTATTAGGACTAGGAGAAGGTGGCCGGCCCCCCTCTCTCTCTTTCCCCCCTTAGGGAATCCTAGTTTGAATAGGATTGGGGGGGAGTCCTACTCCCAGAAGGAGTAGGACTCCTCCTGCGCCCTCCTCCCTGGCCGGCGCCCCCCTTCCCCTTGGCTCCTTTATATACTGAGGTAGAGGCACCCTAGAACACACAAGTTGATCCACGTGATCTATTCCTTAGCCGTGTGCGGTGCCCCCTGCCACCATATTCCTCGATAATACTGTAGCGGAGTTTAGGCGAAGCCCTGCTGCTGTAGTTCATCAAGATCGTCACCACGCCATCGTGCTGACAGAACTCTTCCCCGACACTTTGCTGGATCGGAGTTCGGGGATCGTCATCGAGCTGAACGTGTGCTCGAACTCGGAGGTGCCGTAGTTTCGGTACTTGATCGGTTGGATCGTGAAGACGTACGACTATTTCCTCTACGTCGTGTCATCGCTTCCGCAGTCGGTCTGCATTGGGTACGTAGACAACACTCTCCCCCTCGTTGCTATGCATCACATGATCTTGCGTGTGCGTAGGAAAATTTTTGAAATTACTACGAAACCCAACAGTGGCATCCGAGCCTAGGTTATTTATGTTGATGTTATATGCACGAGTAGAACACAAGTGAGTTGTGGACGATACAAGTCATACTGCCTACCAGCATGTCATACTTTGGTTCGGCGGTATTGTTGGACGAGACGACCCGGACCAACCTTACGCTTACGCTTACGCGAGACCGGTTCCCTTGACGTGCTTTGCACATAGATGGCTTGCGGGCGACTGTCTCTCCAACTTTAGTTGAACCGAGTGTGGCTACGCCCGGTCCTTGCGAAGGTTAAAACGGAGTCTATTTGACAAACTATCGTTGTGGTTTTGATGCGTAGGTGAGATTGGTTCTTACTTAAGCCCGTAGCAGCCACGTAAAACATGCAACAACAAAGTAGAGGACGTCTAACTTGTTTTTGCAGGGCATGTTGTGATGTGATATGGTCAAGGCATGATGCTGAATTTTATTGTATGAGATGATCATGTTTTGTAACAGAGTTATCGGCAACTGGCAGGAGCCATATGGTTGTCGCTTTATTGTATGCAATGCAATCGCGATGTAATGCTTTACTTTATTACTAAACGGTAGTGATAGTCGTGGAAGCATAAGATTGGCGAGACGACAACGATGCTACGATGGAGATCAAGGTGTCGCGCCGGTGACGATGGTGATCATGACGGTGCTTCGGAGATGGAGATCACAAGCACAAGATGATGATGGCCATATCATATCACTTATATTGATTGCATGTGATGTTTATCTTTTTATGCATCTTATCTTGCTTTGATTGACGGTAGCATTATAAGATGATCTCTCACTAAATTATCAAGAAGTGTTCTCCCTGAGTATGCACCGTTGCCAAAGTTCATCGTGCCCAGACACCACGTGATGATCGGGTGTGATAAGATCTACGTCCATCTACAACGGGTGCAAGCCAGTTTTGCACACGCAGAATACTCAGGTTAAACTTGACGAGCCTAGCATATGCAGATATGGCCTCGGAACACGGAGATCGAAAGGTCGAGCGTGAATCATATAGTAGATATGATCAACATAAACGATGTTCACCATTGAAAGCTACTCCATCTCACGTGATGATCGGTTATGGTTTAGTTGATTTGGATCACGTAATCACTTAGAAGATTAGAGGGATGTCTATCTAAGTGGGAGTTCTTAAGTAATATGATTAATTGAACTTAAATTTATCATGAACTTAGTCCCTGATAGTATCTTGCTTGTTTATGTTGATTGTAGATAGATGGCTCGTGCTGTTGTTCCGTTGAATTTTAATGCGTTCCTTGAGAAAGCAAAGTTGAAAGATGATGGTAGCAATTACACGGACTGGGTACGTAACTTGAGGATTATCCTCATTGCTGCACAGAAGAATTACGTCCTGGAAGCACCGCTGGGTGCCAGGCCTGCTGCTGGAGCAACACCAGATGTTATGAACATCTGGCAGAGTAAAGCTGATGACTACTCGATAGTTCAGTGTGCCATGCTTTACGGCTTAGAATCGGGACTTCAACGACGTTTTGAACGTCATGGAGCATATGAGATGTTCCAGGAGTTTAAGTTAATATTTCAAGCAAATGCCCGAATTGAGAGATATGAAGTCTCCAATAAGTTCTATAGCTGCAAGATGGAGGAGAACAGTTCTGTCAGTGAGCATATACTCAAAATGTCTGGGTATAATAATCACTTGATTCAATTGGGAGTTAATCTTCCGGATGATTGCGTCATTGACAGAATTCTCCAATCACTGCCACCAAGCTACAAGAGCTTCGTGATGAACTATAATATGCAAGGGATGAACAAGACTATTCCCGAGCTCTTCGCAATGCTGAAAGCTGCGGAGGTAGAAATCAAAAAGGAGCATCAAGTGTTGATGGTTAACAAAACCACTAGTTTCAAGAAAAAGGGCAAAGGGAAGAAGAAGGGGAACTTCAAGAAGAACGGCAAACAAGTTGCTGCTCAGGAGAAGAAACCCAAGTCTGGACCTAAGCCTGAAACTGAGTGCTTCTACTGCAAGCAGACTGGTCACTGGAAGCAGAACTGCCCCAAGTATTTGGCGGATAAGAAGGATGGCAAGGTGAACAAAGGTATATGTGATATACATGTTATTGATGTGTACCTTACTAGAGCTCGCAGTAGCACCTGGGTATTTGATACTGGTTCTGTTGCTAATATTTGCAACTCGAAACAGGGACTACGGAATAAGCGGGCACTGGCAAAGGACGAGGTGACGATGCGCGTGGGAAACGGTTCCAAAGTCGATGTGATCGCGGTCGGCACGCTACCTCTACATCTACCTTCGGGATTAATATTAGACCTAAATAATTGTTATTTGGTGCCAGCGTTGAGCATGAACATTATATATGGATCTTGTTTAATGCGAGACGGTTATTCATTTAAGTCAGAGAATAATGGTTGTTCTATTTATATGAGTAATATCTTTTATGGTCATGCACCCTTGAAGAGTGGTCTATTCTTATTGAATCTCGATAGTAGTAATACACATATTCATAATGTTGAAGCCAAAAGATGCAGAATTGATAATGAAAGTGCAACTTATTTGTGGCACTGTCGTTTAGGTCATAGCGGTATAAAGCGCATGAAGAAACTCCATACTGATGGACTTTTGGAACCACTTGATTATGAATCACTTGGTACTTGCAAACCGTGCCTCATGGGCAAGATGACTAAAACACCGTTCTCCGGTACTATGGAGAGAGCAACAGATTTGTTGGAAATCATACATACCGATGTATGTGGTCCGATGAATATTGAGGCTCGTGGCGGATATCGTTATTTTCTCACCTTCACAGATGATTTAAGCAGATATGGGTATATCTACTTAATGAAACATAAGTCTGAAACATTTGAAAAGTTCAAAGAATTTCAGAGTGAAGTTGAAAATCATCGTAACAAGAAAATAAAGTTTCTACGATCTGATCGTGGAGGAGAATATTTGAGTTACGAGTTTGGTGTACATTTGAAAAATTGTGGAATAGTTTCGCAACTCACGCCACCCGGAACACCACAGCGTAATGGTGTGTCCGAACGTCGTAATCGTACTTTATTAGATATGGTGCGATCTATGATGTCTCTTACTGATTTACCGCTATCGTTTTGGGGTTATGCTTTAGAGACGGCCGCATTCACGTTAAATAGGGCACCATCAAAATCCGATGAGACGACGCCTTATGAACTGTGGTTTGGCAAGAAACCAAATTTATCGTTTCTTAAAGTTTGGGGCTGCGATGCTTATGTGAAAAAGCTTCAACCTGATAAGCTCGAACTCAAATCGAAGAAATGTGTCTTCATAGGATACCCAAAGGAAACTGTTGGGTACACCTTCTATCATAGATCCGAATGCAAGACATTCGTTGCCAAGAATGGATCCTTTCTAGAGAAGGAGTTTCTCTCGAAAGAAGTGAGTGGGAGCAAAGTAGAACTTGATGAGGTAACTGTACCTGCTCCCTTACTGGAAAATAGTACATCACAGAAAACTGTTTCAGTGACACCTACACCAGTTAGTGAGGAAGCCAATGATAATGATCATGAAACTTCAGATCAAGATACTACTGAACCTCGTAGATCAACCAGAGTAAGATCCGCACCAGAGTGGTACGGTAATCCTGTTTTGCAAGTCATGCTACTAGATCATGATGAACCTACGAACTATGAAGAAGCGATGGTGAGCACAGATTCCGCAAAGTGGCTTGAAGCCATGAAATCTGAGATGGGATCCATGTATGAGAACAAAGTATGGACTTTGGTTGACTTGCCCGATGATCGGCAAGCAATTGAAAATAAATGGATCTTTAAGAAGAAGACTGACGCTGATGGTAATGTTACTGTCTACAAAGCTCGACTTGTCGCAAAAGGTTTTCGGCAAGTTCCAGGGATTGACTACGATAAGACCTTCTCACCCGTAGCGATGCTTAAGTCCGTCCGAATCATGTTAGCGATTGCCGCATTTTATGATTATGAAATTTGGCAGATGGATGTCAAAACTGCATTCCTGAATGGATTTCTGGAAGAAGAGTTGTATATGATGCAACCGGAAGGTTTTGTCGATCCAAAGGGAGCTAACAAAGTGTGCAAGCTCCAGCGATCCATTTATGGACTGGTGCAAGCCTCTCGGAGTTGGAATAAACGTTTTGATAGTGTGATCAAAGCATTTGGTTTTATAAAGACTTTCGGAGAAGCCTGTATTTACAAGAAAGTGAGTGGGAGCTCTGTAGCATTTCTGATATTATATGTGGATGACATATTGCTGATTGGAAATGATATAGAATTTCTGGATAGCATAAAGGGATACTTGAATAAAAGTTTTTCAATGAAAGACCTCGGTGAAGCTGCTTACATATTAGGCATTAAGATCTATAGAGATAGATCAAGACGCTTAATTGGACTTTCACAAAGCACTTACCTTGACAAAATTTTGAAGAAGTTCAAAATGGATCAAGCAAAGAAAGGGTTCTTGCCTGTGTTACAAGGTGTGAAGTTGAGTAAGACTCGATGCCCGACCACTGCAGAAGATAGAGAGAAAATGAAAGATGTTCCCTATGCTTCAGCCATAGGCTCTATCATGTATGCAATGATGTGTACCAGACCTGATGTGTGCCTTGCTATAAGTTTAGCAGGGAGGTACCAAAGTAATCCAGGAGTGGATCACTGGACAGTGGTCAAGAACATCCTGAAATACCTGAAAAGGACTAAGGATATGTTTCTCGTATATGGAGGTGACAAAGAGCTCACCGTAAAAGGTTACGTTGATGCAAGCTTTGACACTGATCCGGACGATTCTAAATCGCAAACCGGATACGTGTTTACATTAAACGATGGAGCTGTCAGTTGGTGCAGTTCTAAACAAAGCGTCGTAGCGGGATCTACATGTGAAGCGGAGTACATAGCTGCTTCGGAAGCAGCAAACGAAGGAGTCTGGATGAAGGAGTTCATATCCGATCTAGGTGTCATACCTAATGCATCGGGTCCAATGAAAATCTTTTGTGACAACACTGGTGCAATTGCCTTGGCAAAGGAATCCAGATTTCACAAAAGGACCAAACACATCAAGAGACGCTTCAACTCCATCCGGGATCTAGTCCAGGTGGGAGACATAGAGATTTGCAAGATACATACGGATCTGAATGTTGCAGACCCGTTGACTAAGCCTCTTCCACGAGCAAAACATGATCAGCACCAAAGCTCCATGGGTGTTAGATTCATTACAATGTAATCTAGATTATTGACTCTAGTGCAAGTGGGAGACTGAAGGAAATATGCCCTAGAGGCAATAATAAAGTTATTATTTATTTCCTTGTAATCATGATAAATGTTTATTATTCATGCTAGAATTGTATTAACCGGAAACATAATACATGTGTGAATACATAGACAAACAAAGTGTCACTAGTATGCCTCTACTTGACTAGCTCGTTAATCAAAGATGGTTATGTTTCCTGACCATGAACAATGAGTTGTTATTTGATTAACGAGGTCACGTCATTAGTTGAATGATCTGATTGACATGACCCATTCCATTAGCTTAGCACCCGATCGTTTAGTATGTTGCTATTGCTTTCTTCATGACTTATACATGTTCCTATGACTATGAGATTATGCAACTCCCGTTTACCGGAGGAACACTTTGGGTGCTACCAAACGTCACAACGTAACTGGGTGATTATAAAGGAGCATTACAGGTGTCTCCAAAGGTAGATGTTGGGTTGGCATATTTCGAGATTAGGATTTGTCACTCCGATTGTCGGAGAGGTATCTCTGGGCCCTCTCGGTAACACACATCACATAAGCCTTGCAAGCATTACAACTAATATGTTAGTTGTGAGATGATGTATTACGGAACGAGTAAAGAGACTTGCCGGTAACGAGATTGAACTAGGTATTGGATACCGACGATCGAATCTCGAGCAAGTAACATACCGATGACAAAGGGAACAACGTATGTTGTTATGCGGTCTGACCGATAAAGATCTTCGTAGAATATGTAGGAGCCAATATGGGCATCCAGGCCCCGCTATTGGTTATTGACCGGAGACGTGTCTCGGTCATGTCTACATTGTTCTCGAACCCGTAGGGTCCGCACGCTTAAGGTTACGATGACAGTTACATTATGAGTTTATGCATTTTGATGTACCGAAGGTTGTTCGGAGTCCCGGATGTGATCACGGACATGACGAGGAGTCTCGAAATAGTCAAGACGTAAAGATTGATATATTGGAAGCCTATGTTTGGACATTTGAAGTGTTCCGGGTGAAATCGGGATTTTACCGGGATACCGGGAGGTTACCGGAACCCCCGGGAGCCATATGGGCCTTCATGGGCCTTAGTGGAAAGGAGAAAGGGGCAGCCCAAGGTGGCTGCGCCACTTCCCCCTCCCCTAGTCCTATTAGGACTAGGAGAAGGTGGCCGGCCCCCCTCTCTCTCTTTCCCTGTGACACCCCAAAAATTTGGCCTTGTTTTATTTTAAAAATTTTGCCAGGAATTAAAACTTTAGAGTTCTGAGCTCCATTTTTTTTTGATTTTTTTAATCATTTTCTTCCCTGTTTTGATGAGTTTTTCCCTGAGAGAAAACTTTTCAATTATGTTGTTGGACTTGTTTAACCTCTCAAGAAAAACTTTGCTGTTGTCAGTGTAACTAATTAGATAATTAAATTGCTTGATCTTTACTTTCTTGAAAATAGTTTTTTTCAAGGTTATCTGACCATATTTGAACTACAACCATTTGATGCACTCACTTAAAATTTCCACAAAAATTTGGAGATGTCATGTGATGTTTTTGATTAACTTTTATGCAAAAATATATTTCTTTCATAAAATATTTTGAGCCCTGCACTCAATTTTTCTTCTCTGGTCCAGAGTGCATTTTGCACTACAACCTATTTAAATATTTCTTTAAAACTTCTACCAAAATTAAGGGAGGTCAGTAGGAGCATATTATTTCACTTTGTGCAAAAACCTATTTATGTTCTTTTAAAATTTGAGTGGATCAACCTCATTTCCATTCTGGTCCAATTTGAGGATTTGTACAGCAACCACCATTTTAGTTGCTCCTATACCCTTAATTATTTCTCCTACTTGTAGTCCCCCATGTTAAACCCTTAAGTCCAAGAGCATGCACCTTTTGGATCATTTTTGGTTCATGAAATAATGCTATTTATTTCCTGTCCAGGATTGAAGTTTTGTAAAACTTGCACTAGCAAGTTTCCCCTTTTGTCCAACTAACCTCACCACTCTCTTTTACATCTAAAGAGACCCCCATCTGGAGTTTTTGGCCACCCCAAGACCTGCCTAAGTGCATGAGGCATTTTGCCAAACACCTGGAGAGCATGACCAGTTCTGGCATGATTGTGGCATTGCTCTGTGAACTTGCACCTCTGATCAAACCAGCATGTCCACTAGACTCCCCGTTGCTCCTAACCTCGATCTGGTAAATCCCATCCTCACCTGCGACCTGTAGCATGCCTCGGCATTGTGTCGAACACCTGGTGTGCGTGCACTCGACGCGCCCAGAGCGTGCGTATTGCAGCCGCGCGCCCGAGCCGACACGCCGGCCCCACGGCCTTGGCTCGCTCTGCAGCACCACGCCACGCGCTCCCCTCCTCGCAGTAACGCGCCAAGCAGCCCCCGCCGCGCCCGGCAGGCCAAGAGCTAGCCGCCGCCGCCGCCCGACAGCCCTGCGCCGTGCAGCACCGCCCAAGCCACCTCGGCTCGCCACCTGGCCCCTGGAGCAGTGCCCTCTCGTCCACTAGCTCTTACTGTCATCCCCAGCCGCGCCACGTTGCCCTGCAAGCTACAGCGAGGCGGTTCGCCGGAGAGCTTATCCGGCCGCCGCGGAACCGACCTCGACGGGCTATAAGAGGAGGCCCCGAGCCACCCCGGGCACGCAGGAAGCCTTAGAGTGCTCCCCTAGTCCTCCCATGGCAGCCAATCGACTCGGGGGAGGTCTTCATCCCCATCTCCGGCAACGGCGGCCGCCACCACTGCCCCGGCCAATTCGGCACCACCAGGGCCTCCCACTCTTCGTTCTCTCCACCAAGAACCCCCTCATCCTCCCGTAAACCTTCCCCCTACTCCATTTCGATCGAGAACCACCGCCGCCCCGAAGCCACTTTGCACCGAAACCTCCCTCCGCCGCGAAGCTCACCGCCGACGACTTCTTCCACCGCTGTCGACCCCTCGACCACCGGGAGAAACGCCCCAGCCATGCGGATCCATCCCCGCCCTCCAGAGGCCGCGAGGAGCCGCCGCTCGCCAAAGTTTGTCGCCGGAGTCCCGCCTCCGCTCGGGACAGAGGAAGAAGGAGGAGGGCGGACTGGTCAAACCTGACCAGTGGGCCAGGCGGGCCCACTGTCAGTGACCCTGCGCATATCCACGTCGGTTAAGTGAAGACGTATTAACCCCAGTACGTCTCCCGTTTTCGAAGACGTATTCTGCCGAAACGTTTTCTTTTCTGTTTATTTTTAAAAAACAGATTTTTGACCAGAACTTTGACTGGCTATAACTTTTTAAATATAAGTCCAAATGAGTTGATTCTTTTTCCTACCTTCTTCAAATTTGGTCTAGTTTATTTTAAGATTTATTTGAAAAAATTTCAAACAACTTTTTGGTTCTGTTTTTGAAATATGTGTTAATTCAAATATATTTTTAAAATAGGATTTTGGGAGAGAGAAGAAGCTTTCAAAAGTTTTGGAGTGCACCCTGCCTTTCCACACATTGAAGGCAAGCATTCTGAATCCCGGCATAATATTTTTTTGGTGTGATCGTTGATGCATTTATAACACCACTGCATTTCGAAGGACTTGTTATTTCATGTGATATGATCATATGCATGGGTGCATGTTATTGATTTCCATGCTGTTGGAAACAAACACACTTGTGATGATAATCACCCTCATATGCCTTGAAATGCATACCGGCAGAAAACCGTGAAAAACCTCTGCCTTGGGTAGGTATGAGTTTGTCACCGGTCTCCGTCGGGACGGTTATGTCTGATATGGCATGGCAAGGTGATATGAGCGGTGACCCTGTTGGATGGATTATATTTGTTATACTAATCATGCAGGGAATACTTTAACCTCCTGAGTTGACCGTAGATCGAGTCTTGTTCCAGTAACCCCCACACTTGTTTCGTACTACCACTCGTCTCTACAGCAAGTAGAGTACGGTTCAGTAAGTTGTCAACCTCTTTCTAGCACACACCATACAGAGAGGCCATGGTGGAAGATACTGGTTGTAACTGGTAGGCAGGCCACCTGGTCCGGGAGCATGGGTGTTTCCGGTTGGGACCGAGAGGGGAGGCCACCCCTTAGAGCGCGCGATATAAATTTGATCCCATGCTACGCGAGGTTGTAGCCTCCCCACTTAGAGTTTACTTAACAGGTGTCGTGGGTGATTCCAGACACGTGTGTGATAAGCTGGTGTGTGCAAGTTAGGTGTGTTTTCAACAAAAAGACCGTAGACGGAATTAGTCCTGATGGACTAAAGAAATCCGTTACTCGTGGGTAAAGAGTACACCCTCTGCAGAGAATAAACCTATTCGAATAGCCGTGTCCATGGTTAAGGATCACAGTCTGGGATGGGTCAAGTATCGGTCTTAGTGTCGGTCTTCGGAGGTGAAACTGTTAACCAGAAAAGTGGAATTTACTACCCGTGACTTGTGATATCTGTGATGATTATTATTACTGTTGTTGACTGACCCGTGACATTATTGTTATTACCGAATATCTCTGGGATGGTTCTACCTCCGCGATATTCATTATGATCATTTCTTTTAAAGCCCTTTATGTGGCGTCGCTCAGACGCCCGACTGTGGCATTTTCTTGTAAAAGCCCTTTATGTGGCGTCGCTCAGACGCCCGACTGTGGCATTTCTTTTAAAGCCCTTTATGTGGCGTCGCTCAGACGCCCGACTGTGGCAATTTCTTTTAAAGCCCTTTATGTGGCGTCGCTCAGACGCCCGACTGTGGCATTTTCTTGTAAAAGCCCTTTATGTGGCGTCGCTCAGACGCCCGACTGTGGCATTTTCTTTTAAAGCCCTTTATGTGGCGTCGCTCAGACGCCCGACTGTGGCATTTCTTTTAAAGCCCTTTATGTGGCGTCGCTCAGACGCCCGACTGTGGCAATTTCTTTTATAGCCCTTTATGTGGCGTCGCTCAGACGCCCGACTGTGGCATTACTTGATTATTTGTTTCATAAGTTTTTATACTACCATGTTATTGAAATTTTATAAATAACTTGCTTGCATGCATCAGAATTTCATTTATCTATTGTGACTGACGTCATGAGCATAAAATATTTTAGCACATCATTGTTATATTATACCTGTGTTCATAATGTTTGCGAGTACATTCAAAGTACTCACTGGCTTGTCCCTGGCTATTGTCTTGGCCAGATTTTCTTGCACGGAGAGGAGTGACGCGATGACAGCCCGGAACCTAAGCAATGGAGATAGCAGCCTCGCGAAGATAGGAGTTAACCTGGTCAGCTGTTCCTGTGGGAATTGGAGTCCCATAGACACCGATGATCCACAAACCGCTTCCGCCATCAACCACTAGAAACCATTTGTTGTACTCACAGGCCAGAATGGTCTTGTACTGCATATTTTGTATGTTGCTTGGAATTTCTATATCAAGTTGGAGCCTCATCAGCTAACAGTAATCCTAGGGCTGATGAGCATGACGGTCTTTTCTGGAAATTTATTTCCTGGAAAAACTGGTCGCGACAGACTTGGTATCAGAGCCAGGCTGACCATTGGCTAATCCTATCTTAGCCCGGTCAATAAACTTAGGCAAACCAACCCACCAGACCTCAACCAAACCCCAGCCAAGCTTTTCGTGCAAGATAGCCACACAGTGACCCAACACCTTTTGGCAGTCGGTGCCCAACCTATCAACCGAACCTGTCGCTCATGCGCCAGTGACCGGCCCCTAAATAGTCCTTTCTCGCAACCGTTCGAAGGAAGATTTCGTCCCCTTTTTCCTATAAAAAGGGCGCGCTAACACCAAACCAGCACCGCACAGCCGCTACCCCAAACCGAGCCACAATGCCTGGACCTATAGTGCACAACGAAACCACAGCAACCAACCTTGGAGGTTTTGTGACCATCCTCGCGAACCTCACCCGTCGTGCCTACGCGTTAGAGGAGCCACCAGAATATGTTGTGTATCAAGGACCCATGAGCGGTGAAGACCGCCAATTCTGGGCCACTGTGCACATTTACGGTAGGAGTCTAGCACCCGAGCGTCCCTACCGGTTCACCGGAAGGACAACTTCCTTTGAGCCACAAGCCATCCAGCTAGCCGCTCGAGAGGCTATAGTTCATCTCAGGCACTTGTCGCCCAGAGTTAACTGTCGCTCGTTCCACTACTACCCCAGCCGAGAAGGGTATGGTAGACCACCCCAAGTCGCCAATGGAGACCACGAGACGGACCCCGCATTGTTGCACCTAGTGCGCTATGTAAGTGCACTAGAGTCACTGTTCGACCAGATCACCATTGATCTAATCGCAGCTCGTGGAGAGCTGGTTCGTCGAGCCCCGGCAAGAGAAGGAAACGAGCCCAACACCGACAACCCAGTCGTGCTGTTTGGACAACCAATCGAGACCCCGAGATCTGCCCCAGCCATCGGCCAAGGTGCTGCGATAACCCCAGAAGTGCTTCGTCGCATTTTGGGAGCACACTCCAACGGGGTTGTGGCCAACAATCCCCGCGATGGTCATCATCACTACCCCGACCCTGCAGTTCCTCCGCCATCTCCGACTAATCCCGGCAGAGAGACACGTGGAGAAGCCTCGGCATCCACCAGGCACGCCCGTTTAGACATAAACGAAGTAGACTAAGCAGTATGAGTAGCACCAAGTTTCAATGTATCATCACTTTGTAATCATGCGACCACATATATTAACGCAGCCTGTCTTTGTGCCTCTGTTTTAGTAATAGCCTGGCCTGTTTGGTCAGCGCATAGCTGCATATTCTTCCGGGCACAACTACCAAAACCAGCCCGACGACAACCACAGTAACACGTCTCTTTATGAGATATGTGTATCTCTGACACTGACCCCACCTTTGGAGCCAAGCTGGCAAATTTATTACCCTTCACCACGGTAAAATGATCCAGCTCCATTGCTATATAAAGGCCACCTTGTGACCTTACCCAGCAACCCCCACTTTGTGCACAACACTCACGCTTTATTCTGTCATGCCGAACCCCAGCATTCATCTGAGAACCCCAGATGCAACCCCAGGTAGCTTTGTCAAATTATTGTGGGATTTTTCCCGCAGTACCATGGGTTCTACCCAGCCACCCCAGTACGAGCTGTTCAAATCAAGGATCACCCCATCCACCTCGGAATATTGGGCAGCAGTACACATTCCTCCTGTAGACCCCAACCAAGATCCAATAGAAGTATCCTTCGTGGGGAAATCTATGCCAACCCCACACTTGGCCATAGAAGCTGCGGCAAAAGAAGCGATTGCTCGTCTTCGATCCGCAGTACCCTATGCCCGCGAACGAGGATATTATTACTTTCCGAGCCGTGCAGCACCCGGAGAAGTAACATCTTTTCCCGGTGGACGTATTGAGAGAGACCCAGTTCTGGCCAACCTTATCCAGTACATCATTGCTCAAGAGCATTTAAACCAGCGAGTGATGGATTATCTCCAGAGCCTCGCAGATTTAAATCCTCAGGTTGCCATCGGCAGACCACTGACACCCGACACGGAGAGATGCATACATCGACTGGTCAATCCACTTCCTCCAATAGAAGGGGAGTGTATTCCTTTACCAGAGACATTTTATCAGGACCCCGTCCAGTTACCGTTTTCATTTTAGACGTCACTACTGTATTTGTTCTATGTAGCATATATTTATGTGTGTGACTTATGTGTAATACCCTGAGTTTGTACGGCGAGTCAATTATCTTGGTTTCTGCTCATGTGTGTAGTTTTTGTTGTGGTTTATGCTCCTTTAAATTAACTGTTTTCCCCTCGCAAAATCCCGGAGTGAGATTTCTTTCCCTGAGTTGCTACACCTGCCCCTTCTCACAACGTGGATTATTTAATTTCACTCAGCACCACGAGCAGACTCACAACCATAATCATTCGAACACATACACTGTCTGCAAAACTTTGCAACGGTGTTACATCCAGATAATCACCCCCTAACAACAGTTAGCACCCGGCATACTTCATCTACTCCTCATGATCACCACCACCGCGGAGAGCCAATACCCGAGCCGCAGCATCGCAATACTCGTCGAAGATCATCGCGCACAGGAGCACAGAGAGCCCCAGCAGCGTCGCCAGCCCTCCGCATATTAGGATCACAAATCAGTCCGGCATCGCCTCCGCCATTAGAGCCTCGACCGAGCTTCTGTAAGCAGTAATGGAGAAAGGAGGAGGAGAAGTGAGGCCAGGTGTGAGGTAGAAGAGAGAGGCACCCCGGCCGTTTTTATAGCTCGAGCTCGGTGTACGGTGGGCGAAGTCCACCAACGCCGCTCGTCGCCGATCGCCAGTGTTCGGAGTCGAATCCGCGAGCAGTGCCGACAGCACGCTGGCCCGCGAGGTGAGTGCACGCTGCACCGGCAGCTAGCACGCCGCGCACTACCACGGTACGGCCTAGATGCCCTACGCATTAGGCATCGCCGGTGGAGAAAGCGCGAGATAGCGCGCGGGAGAGAGGAGGAAGAGAGAGCCAGAGGTAGAAGGAAGAACCAGTGGGAGAAGAAGAGGCTGACAGTGGGCCCCGGGTCCACCTGTCGGCAAGAGAGAGCATTGTGCTCTCGGGTACGACCAGCGTATATTTAAATTTAGAAGATTATTCTAAATTTTTATCCAGCGTAGAAATCACCCGGTTTTGTCCCGAACCGTAGACTTTTCCGCGCAGCACCAGTATTCACACTGTGGTTTTCACCACTTATTGCCCTCTCACTGTAGCCACTTTTTATTGCGTATAGTTTTCTTAAAACAGCTTTTAACAAATCTCGAGGACGAGATTTTTCTTAAGGGGGGTAGTATCTGTGACACCCCAAAAATTTGGCCTTGTTTTATTTTAAAAATTTTGCCAGGAATTAAAACTTTAGAGTTCTGAGCTCCATTTTTTTTTGATTTTTTTAATCATTTTCTTCCGTGTTTTGATGAGTTTTTCCCTGAGAGAAAACTTTTCAATTATGTTGTTGGACTTGTTTAACCTCTCAAGAAAAACTTTGCTGTTGTCAGTGTAACTAATTAGATAATTAAATTGCTTGATCTTTACTTTCTTGAAAATAGTTTTTTTCAAGGTTATCTGACCATATTTGAACTACAACCATTTGATGGACTCACTTAAAATTTCCACAAAAATTTGGAGATGTCATGTGATGTTTTTGATTAACTTTTATGCAAAAATATATTTCTTTCATAAAATATTTTGAGCCCTGCACTCAATTTTTCTTCTCTGGTCCAGAGTGCATTTTGCACTACAACCTATTTAAATATTTCTTTAAAACTTCTACCAAAATTAAGGGAGGTCAGTAGGAGCATATTATTTCACTTTGTGCAAAAACCTATTTATGTTCTTTTAAAATTTGAGTGGATCAACCTCATTTCCATTCTGGTCCAATTTGAGGATTTGTACAGCAACCACCATTTTAGTTGCTCCTATACCCTTAATTATTTCTCCTACTTGTAGTCCCCCATGTTAAACCCTTAAGTCCAAGAGCATGCACCTTTTGGATCATTTTTGGTTCATGAAATAATGCTATTTATTTCCTGTCCAGGATTGAAGTTTTGTAAAACTTGCACTAGCAAGTTTCCCCTTTTGTCCAACTAACCTCACCACTCTCTTTTACATCTAAAGAGACCCCCATCTGGAGTTTTTGGCCACCCCAAGACCTGCCTAAGTGCATGAGGCATTTTGCCAAACACCTGGAGAGCATGACCAGTTCTGGCATGATTGTGGCATTGCTCTGTGAACTTGCACCTCTGATCAAACCAGCATGTCCACTAGACTCCCCGTTGCTCCTAACCTCGATCTGGTAAATCCCATCCTCACCTGCGACCTGTAGCATGCCTCGGCATTGTGTCGAACACCTGGTGTGCGTGCACTCGACGCGCCCAGAGCGCGCGTATTGCAGCCGCGCGCCCGAGCCGACACGCCGGCCCCACGGCCTTGGCTCGCTCTGCAGCACCACGCCACGCGCTCCCCTCCTTGCAGCAACGCGCCAAGCAGACCCCGCCGCGCCCGGCAGGCCAAGAGCTAGCCGCCGCCGCCGCCCGACAGCCCTGCGCCGTGCAGCGCCGCCCAAGCCACCCCGGCTCGCCACCTGGCCCCTGGAGCAGTGCCCTCTCGTCCACTAGCTCTTACTGTCATCCCCAGCCGCGCCACGTTGCCCTGCAAGCTACAGCGAGGCGGTTCGCCGGAGAGCTTATCCGGCCGCCGCGGAACCGACCTCGACGGGCTATAAGAGGAGGCCCCGAGCCACCCCGGGCACGCAGGAAGCCTTAGAGTGCTCCCCTAGTCCTCCCATGGCAGCCAATCGACTCGGGGGAGGTCTTCATCCCCATCTCCGGCAACGGCGGCCGCCACCACTGCTCCGGCCAATTCGGCACCACCAGGGCCTCCCACTCTTCGTTCTCTCCACCAAGAACCCCCTCATCCTCTCGTAAACCTTCCCCCTACTCCATTTCGATCGAGAACCACCGCCGCCCCGAAGCCACTTTGCACCGAAACCTCCCTCCGCCGCGAAGCTCACCGCCGACGACTTCTTCCACCGCTGTCGACCCCTCGACCACCGGGAGAAACGCCCCAGCCGTGCGGATCCATCCCCGCCCTCCAGAGGCCGCGAGGAGCCGCCGCTCGCCAAAGTTTGTCGCCGGAGTCCCGCCTCCGCTCGGGACAGAGGAAGAAGGAGGAGGGTGGACTGGTCAAACCTGACCAGTGGGCCAGGCGGGCCCACTGTCAGTGACCCTGCGCATATCCACGTCGGTTAAGTGAAGACGTATTAACCCCAGTACGTCTCCCGTTTTCGAAGACGTATTCTGCCGAAACGTTTTCTTTTCTGTTTATTTTTAAAAAACAGATTTTTGACCAGAACTTTGACTGGCTATAACTTTTTAAATATAAGTCCAAATGAGTTGATTCTTTTTCCTACCTTCTTCAAATTTGGTCTAGTTTATTTTAAGATTTATTTGAAAAAATTTCAAACAACTTTTTGGTTCTGTTTTTGAAATATGTGTTAATTCAAATATATTTTTAAAATAGGATTTTGGGAGAGAGAAGAAGCTTTCAAAAGTTTTGGAGTGCACCCTGCCTTTCCACACATTGAAGGCAAGCATTCTGAATCCCGGCATAATATTTTTTTGGTGTGATCGTTGATGCATTTATAACACCACTGCATTTCGAAGGACTTGTTATTTCATGTGATATGATCATATGCATGGGTGCATGTTATTGATTTCCATGCTGTTGGAAACAAACACACTTGTGATGATAATCACCCTCATATGCCTTGAAATGCATACCGGCAGAAAACCGTGAAAAACCTCTGCCTTGGGTAGGTATGAGTTTGTCACCGGTCTCCGTCGGGACGGTTATGTCTGATATGGCATGGCAAGGTGATATGAGCGGTGACCCTGTTGGATGGATTATATTTGTTATACTAATCATGCAGGGAATACTTTAACCTCCTGAGTTGACCGTAGATCGAGTCTTGTTCCAGTAACCCCCACACTTGTTTCGTACTACCACTCGTCTCTACAGCAAGTAGAGTACGGTTCAGTAAGTTGTCAACCTCTTTCTAGCACACACCATACAGAGAGGCCATGGTGGAAGATACTGGTTGTAACTGGTAGGCAGGCCACCTGGTCCGGGAGCATGGGTGTTTCCGGTTGGGACCGAGAGGGGAGGCCACCCCTTAGAGCGCGCGATATAAATTTGATCCCATGCTACGCGAGGTTGTAGCCTCCCCACTTAGAGTTTACTTAACAGGTGTCGTGGGTGATTCCAGACACGTGTGTGATAAGCTGGTGTGTGCAAGTTAGGTGTGTTTTCAACAAAAAGACCGTAGACGGAATTAGTCCTGATGGACTAAAGAAATCCGTTACTCGTGGGTAAAGAGTACACCCTCTGCAGAGAATAAACCTATTCGAATAGCCGTGTCCATGGTTAAGGATCACAGTCTGGGATGGGTCAAGTATCGGTCTTAGTGTCGGTCTTCGGAGGTGAAACTGTTAACCAGAAAAGTGGAATTTACTACCCGTGACTTGTGATATCTGTGATGATTATTATTACTGTTGTTGACTGACCCGTGACATTATTGTTATTACCGAATATCTCTGGGATGGTTCTACCTCCGCGATATTCATTATGATCATTTCTTTTAAAGCCCTTTATGTGGCGTCGCTCAGACGCCCGACTGTGGCATTTTCTTGTAAAAGCCCTTTATGTGGCGTCGCTCAGACGCCCGACTGTGGCATTTCTTTTAAAGCCCTTTATGTGGCGTCGCTCAGACGCCCGACTGTGGCAATTTCTTTTAAAGCCCTTTATGTGGCGTCGCTCAGACGCCCGACTGTGGCATTTTCTTGTAAAAGCCCTTTATGTGGCGTCGCTCAGACGCCCGACTGTGGCATTTTCTTTTAAAGCCCTTTATGTGGCGTTGCTCAGACGCCCGACTGTGGCATTTCTTTTAAAGCCCTTTATGTGGCGTCGCTCAGACGCCCGACTGTGGCAATTTCTTTTATAGCCCTTTATGTGGCGTCGCTCAGACGCCCGACTGTGGCATTACTTGATTATTTGTTTCATAAGTTTTTATACTACCATGTTATTGAAATTTTATAAATAACTTGCTTGCACGCATCAGAATTTCATTTATCTATTGTGACTGACGTCATGAGCATAAAATATTTTAGCACATCATTGTTATATTATACCTGTGTTCATAATGTTTGCGAGTACATTCAAAGTACTCACTGGCTTGTCCCTGGCTATTGTCTTGGCCAGATTTTCTTGCACGGAGAGGAGTGACGCGATGACAGCCCGGAACCTAAGCAATGGAGATAGCAGCCTCGCGAAGATAGGAGTTAACCTGGTCAGCTGTTTCTGTGGGAATTGGAGTCCCATAGACACCGATGATCCACAAACCGCTTCCGCCATCAACCACTAGAAACCATTTGTTGTACTCACAGGCCAGAATGGTCTTGTACTGCATATTTTGTATGTTGCTTGGAATTTCTGTATCAAGTTGGAATCTCATCAGCTAACAGTAATCCTGGGGCTGATGAGCATGACGGTCTTTTCTGGAAATTTATTTCCTGGAAAAACCGGTCGCGACATTCCCCCCTTAGGGAATCCTAGTTTGAATAGGATTGGGGGGGGGGGGTCCTACTCCCGGAAGGAGTAGGACTCCTCCTGCGCCCTCCTCCCTGGCCGGCGCCCCCCTTCCCCTTGGCTCCTTTATATACTGAGGTAGAGGCACCCTAGAACACACAAGTTGATCCACGTGATCTATTCCTTAGCCGTGTGCGGTGCCCCCTGCCACCATATTCCTCGATAATACTGTAGCGGAGTTTAGGCGAAGCCCTGCTGCTATAGTTCATCAAGATCGTCACCACGCCGTCGTGCTGACGGAACTCTTCCCCGACACTTTGCTGGATCGGAGTCCGGGGATCGTCATCAAGCTGAACGTGTGCTCGAACTCGGAGGTGCCGTAGTTTCGGTACTTGATCGGTTGGATCGTGAAGACGTACGACTATTTCCTCTACGTCGTGTCATCGCTTCCGCAGTCGGTCTGCGTTGGGTACGTAGACAACACTCTCCCCCTCGTTGCTATGCATCACATGATCTTGCGTGTGCGTAGGAAAATTTTTGAAATTACTACGAAACCCAACACAATTAGCTAGAGCAGCAGGTGCTGTAGCGAAACTCATTGCAAAAGAGGGTAAATCGGCCACTTTAAGATTACCATCTGGGGGGAATTTTCAAAGTATATATGCATTAAGGAGGGTGGAGTCAGGCTAGATCTATACTATAATATCCTTAATGTCTATAAGTGGAGTCCTCTTTTATGCAGGTTTCCACTTTATGCAATGATTTTAGAATCCGATTCAATAGAAAATGAGAAAATATGCAAACAAAATAGAGAAACAAATGTATATATATAGAGATTTCTGACATCTTATCCTCGTATTTTAAAATTATCAAATCGAATCTCAATTAAGAACCAATTCAAATTCATATAATAAAAGAACAAGGAAACACTACAGTACTCAACACAATTGCCACAAAATATACAAACTCCGAAATCAATACTATAATTAAGCAATTGTTTTCTTTTAATATCCTTTTCAAATCTCCAATCCACAACGGGTAAATCTATCGGACGCATAAAAAAACAAATCCTTTATAGGGAAGAGAAAAGTCAAGAAGCCTCTAATGACCAACATAAGGGAAAGGAAGAAAGAAAGATGCGCCAACTTGAGATTTTTTGGCATTATCATCACAAAGAAGATATTCCGGATTTTTCTTATTTGATATCTTCAAGGCAAATCGACCCAATTCAGTGGCTGATGAAGTTTTGAACCTTTTTTCTAATATTCGTTGAAAATTTTTGTGTTTCTGCTTGAGCCGTACGAGATGAAATTTTCCTTTCTTCGTTTTTTGATTCTCGTGAAGTGTCCTTCCTTCCTACAGCTGATAGGGAAAAATCGTTGTTTTTACGATCCCTATGTAGAAAGCCCTTTTTTCTAGTATTTACTAGAAAATTTGATCCTCTCTTTTTTTTCTTTCTATAGTGGAGATAGTCGCACGTAATGACAGATCACGGCCATATTATTAAAATCTTGCAGTAAGAAGGGGTTTCGTTCTAGTGCCCGGAAATAATATTCCAGAGCTTATTATTTATGTAAAAACAGTCAGCCAAAATAATTAATTGGAATTCCAATTAATCATTGAAGAAATTAAGAATGGATTAAATAAAAAATCCAAGTCTTAAATGAAAGGATCTGGTTGGAATCTTAAAGTGTGGTAGAAAGAACTACATATAGTTTTTGAACGCGCTTCAAATATTTGTTCCACTTTTGGAAGACCTTGCGGTATGTCACTAGATCTCGATTTTTCATATATAAACGTAACTAACCTATCTCCCTTGTAAAGGATTTCTCCATAATGGCCATTAACAGTTGCTCCTGTAGTGGCCAAATAAGGTTTAGCTGCTCTTATAACAAAGGAATTCATATTTACAATGAAAATTTCCGCAATTTGGACAGAAATGGAGTTGTTAGGTTGGGATCCTGGGTAGAAACTGGTGATATTTTAGTAGGTAAATTAACGCCTCAGATAGCGAGCGAATCATCTTATATCGCGGAAGCTGGATTATTACGGGCCATATTTGGCCTTGAGGTTTCCACTTCAAAAGAAACTTCTCTGAAATTACCTATAGGTGGAAGAGGGCGCGTTATCGATGTGAAATGGATCCAAAGGGACCCGCTCAACATAATGGTTCGTGTATATATTTTACAGAAACGTGAAATCAAAGTTGGGGATAAAGTAGCCGGAAGACATGGGAATAAAGGTTTTTAGTTTAGTATAGTTATTTAAAGAATAGATAGAAATAAGATTGCGTCCAATAGGATTTGAACCTATACCAAAGGTTTAGAAGACCTTTTTTTTATCTTCCTGTAGACCTTCAGAATAATTTTTTGGTTGTGCGAACCAAAAGGAATGGTGTTTTTGGGTTGTACCAAGTCTGAAACTGAGTGGATTTATTTTTTGTCCCATATTTTTCTATTCTATATTTTTTTTACTGGGAATTGAAATCTTAGATGGTGTCCGGATAGCCCAAAATGTCGATAGTTAGCTCTAGGTCTTCCGGTCAAAAAACAACGTCGATGAAGGCGTGTAGGTGCACTATTATGCGGTAGGGATTGCAATTTTTCTCGCATTTTCGTTTATGGTTCTATTTAAGAATGGGTATGCCATACACCCCGCGGGGATTGTAGTTCAATTGGTCAGAGCACCGCCCTGTCAAGGCGGAAGCTGCGGGTTCGAGCCCCGTCAGTCCCGAACTAGGGTTCAATGAATGGAGAAATTGATATTTCCTTTTTCCATAAAAAAAGGGGCAAGGAGCAAGATCTCGAAAATAAATAGACACTCAAAAAAAGTACATGCTCAAACATCATTAACTAACTCCTTATCAATCTCGATTCATTTCAATATGAGGGCAAGAATTGAACCGATTCAATTAATTACAATAGAACAATTACACAACAAAAGAGAAAAAAAAGGAGGTATTTGTTGGCAGTAGATGGATTTTACTAAATCAAAATTGCCACCTAACCCTATTTTTGCTATTGATAAGAGTGCTTATTATAAAAGAATTCTTGCAACTTTTTTCAAGAATTCTTTTTTGCATTTTTAGGTATAAAAAAACCATCCTAGTGGAGCTCGAAAATTGATGTGTATTCGAGTCATAGGAGCTGCTGGTAATCAGCGATATGCTCGTATTGGTGATGTTATTGTTGCTGTAATCAAAGACGCATTGCCCCAAATGCCTCTAGAAAGATCCGAAGTAATTCGCCTATATGGAAATGCCCGCTAAAGAGAAAATCTATTTGATTGTCTCTCGGCCAATATCGATTTTTAGAAAGAAAAAACAAGAATTTTCTTCTTTTTTTATTAACATTAAGAAAGACATGAAAATTCTCAATTCTCTATGGCGTCTAGTAGATAGAAACAAGAAAATCAGAAGAATCTTTTTCTCTATTCACTATCATTCCGCGTCTTTGACTTCTATTAGTTTCTTTTCTTCTTTAAGGCAATAGCTATAGTTTGATATAAGAATCCATTTCTCAAAGTAATGGAAACTATTTTTAATTTATTTAATATAAATAATAGAAAGTATAGAGAGGGTACAGAGGGTTGTACTTCTAGTTTCATCCATCTCATGCTCATCAAAAAGAATCCACTAACAAGGTTGATCAAGTCTTGTTAACAAACTCATTCCGATAATCATGAAACCGGAGAAATTTCGAATAACACTAAGTTACCTCAACGGGGATATGCACATCCCCAATAATAAGAATATCATATTTCTTCTTGACAGTAGGAAGAGGAAATTCAAAACCTCCAAATATAATCGATGTAATTTTTCCAATAGAGTTGATACTGTGAACTTGAGGTTGTTTCCTCGGAAAGTGTACCGTATGCTCATTACCATTAACATGAAAAGTGACATTGCCTTTGTTGCAATCAATAACAGCCCCTGCAGTATTAAGAAAAGGTCTTCCAAGAATAATAGACATACTATCATCCTCGGGAATATCAAGTATAACAAAGTCCATTAAAATAGTAACGTTTGCAACCACAACAGGCACATCCTCACAGATACCGACAGGTATAGCAGTTGATCTATCAGCCATTTGCAAAGATATTTCAGTAGGTGTCAACTTATTCAAGTCAAGTCTACGATATAAAGAGAGAGGCATAACACTAACACCGGCTCCAAGATCACATAAAGCAGTTTTAATATAATTTCTTTTAATGGAGCAAGGTATAGTAGGTACTCCGGGGTCTCCGAGTTTCTTTGGTATTCCACCCTTAAAAGTATAATTAGCAAGCATGGTGGAAATTTCAGCTTCCGGTATTTTTCTTTTATTGTTAATGATATCCTTCATATATTTAGCATAAGGATTTGTTTTGAGCACATCAGTTAATCGCATACGCAAAAAGATAGGACTAATCATTTCAGCAAAGCGCTCAAAATCCTCATCATCCTTTTTCTTGGATGGTTTCGAAGGAAAAGGCATGGGTTTCTGAATCCAAGGTTCCCTTTCTTTACCATGCTTCCTAGCAACAAAGTCTCTTTTATTATAACGTTGATTTTTTGATTGTGGGTTATCAAGATCAACAGCAGGTTCAATTTCTACATCGTTATCATTACTAGGTTGAGCATCATCATGAACATCATCATTAATATTTTTACTAGGTTCATGTTCATTACCAGATTGTGTTTCAGCATCATACATAGAAATATCATTTGGATTATCAGGTGGTTCAGCAATAGGTTCACTAGAAGTTTGCACAGTTCTATCATTTTTCTTCTTCTTCTTTTTAGAAGAACTAGGAACATCAATATTATTTCTTTGAGAATCTTGCTCGATTCTCTTAGGGTGGCCTTCAGGATACAAAGGTTCCTGAGTCATTCTACCAGTTCTAGTAGCCACTCTAACAACATAATCCTTTTTCTTACTATTCATTTCATCAAGCACTTATTTTTGAGCCTTAAGTACTTGTTCTACTTGAGTGGTAACCATAGAAGCATGTTTGCTAACAAGTTTAAGTTCACCTTTAATATCATCCATATAATCACCCAAGCGTCTAATCATATAAGCATTTTCTTTTAATTGTCTACCAAAATAAGCATTGAAGTCGTCTTGCTTAAACATAAAGTTATCAAACTCATCCAAGCACTGACTAGCAATTTTAGTAGGAGGGACTTCAGCTTTATCATATCTATAGAGAGAATTTACCATTACTACCTATGTCGGGATATTGGGATCAGGAGGTTCTTTAGTAAATAAAGAATTAAGATCATAAGTTTCTTCAACGGGCGGTGAATTAAGACCATGTATTTCTTCAATAGGAGGAAAATTCTTAACATCTTCAGCTTTAATACCTTTTTATTTCATAGATTTCTTTGCCTCTTGCATATCTTCGGGACTGAGAAATAGAACACCTCTCTTCTTCGGAGTTGGTTTAGGAATAGGCTCAGTAATTGGAGCAGGAGATGGCTCAGGAGCTGGCTCAGGAGCTGGCTCAGGAGGTGCCCAATTATTTTCATTTGTTAACATATTATTCAATAGAATTTTAGCTTCATCTGGTGTTCTTTCCCTGAAAAGAGAACCAGCACAACTATCCAGGTAATCTATGGAAGCATCTGTTAGTCCATTATAAAAGATATCAAGTATTTCAGGTTTATTAAGAGGATGATCAGGCAAAGCATTAAGTAACTTGAGAAGCCTCCCCCAAGCTTGTGGGAGACTCTCTTCTTTAATTTGCACGAAGTTGTATATTTCCCTCAAAGCAGCTTGTTGCTTATGAGCAGGGAAATATTTAGTAGAGAAGTAATAAATCATATCCTGGGGACTACGCACACAACCAGGATCAAGAGAATTAAACCATATCTTAGCATCACCCTTTAATGAGAACGGAAATATTTTGAGTATATAGAGGTAACGTGATCTCTCATCATTAGTGAACAGGGAAGCTATATCATTTAACTTAGTAAGATGTGCCACAACAGTTTCAGATTCATAGCCATAAAACGGATCAGATTCAACCAAAGTAATTATATCAGGATCAACAGAGAATTCATAGTCCTTATTAGGAACACATATAGGTGAAGTAGCAAAAGCAGGGTCGGGTCTCATTTTATCTCTAAGTGATTCTTTGTTCCATTTAATTAATAACCTCTTAAGCTCATATCTATCTTTGCAAGCTAAAATAGCGGCAGAAGATTCCATATCAAAAAGATAGCCCTCAGGAATAACAGGCATATTTTCATCATCACTATCATCATCGTATTCAGATTCAATAATTTCTTTTTCTCTAGCCCTAGCAATTTTTTCATCAAGAAACTCACTAAGGGGCACAGTAGTATCAGGCATAGAGGCAGTTTCATCATAAGTATCATGCATAGCAGAAGTGGCATCATCAATAACATGCGACATATCAGAACAAATAGCAGAAGCAGGTGTAGGTGTCGCAAACTTACTCATAACAGAAGGTGAATCAAGTGCAGAGCTAGATGGTAGTTCCTTACCTCCCCTCGTAGTTGAGGGATAGATCTTGGTTTTTGGATCTCTCAAGTTCTTCATAGTGTCCAGCAGATATAAATCCCAAGTGACTCAAAGAATAGAGCTATGCTCCCCGGCAACGGCGCCAGAAATTAGTCTTGATAACCCACAAGTATAGGGGATCGCAACAGCTTTCGACGGTAGAGTATTCAACCCAAATTTATTGATTCGACACAAGGGGAGCCAAAGAATATTCTCAAGTATTAGCAGCTGAGTTGTCAATTCAACCACACCTGGAAACTTAGTATTTGCAGCAAAGTGTTTATTAGCAAAGTAATATGATAGTGGTGGTAGCAGCAACAAAAGTAAAGACCGCAAAAGTAATGTTTTTGGTATTTTGTAGTGATTGTAACAGTAGCAGCAGGAAAGTAAA
Organism: Triticum dicoccoides; assembly: GCF_002162155.2. Lineage (NCBI taxonomy): Eukaryota > Viridiplantae > Streptophyta > Magnoliopsida > Poales > Poaceae > Triticum > Triticum dicoccoides. The sequence goes on from NC_041390.1 coordinate 102,317,987, forward strand.
TAAGCGAGAACCAGTATATGGAAAACTCGTAGGCACCGGATCAGTGATGGATAATTATGCCGGATGCGGTTCATCATGTAACAGTCATAACATAGGGTGACACAGAACTAGCTCCAATTCATCAATGTAATGTAGGCATGTATTCCGTATATAGTCATACGTGCTTATGGAAAAGAACTTGCATGACATCTTTTGTCCTACCCTCCCGTGGCAGCGGGGTCCTATTGGAAACTAAGGGATATTAAGGCCTCCTTTTAATAGAGAACCGGAACAAAGCATTAGCACATAGTGAATACATGAACTCCTCAAACTATGGTCATCACCGGGAGTGGTCCCGGTTATTGTCACTTCGGGGTTGCCGGATCATAACACATAGTAGGTGACTATAGACTTGCAAGATAGGATCAAGAACTCACATATATTCATGAAAACATAATAGGTTCAGATCTAAAATCATGGCACTCGGGCCCTAGTGACAAGCATTAAGCATAGCAAAGTCATAGCAACCTCAATCTCACAACATAATGGATACTAGGGATCAAACCCTAACAAAATTAACTCGATTACATGATAAATCTCATCCAACCCATCATCGTCCAACAAGCCTACGATGGAATTACTCACGCACGGCGGTGAGCATCATGAAATTGGTGATGAGGATGGTTGATGATGACGACGGCGACGAATCCCCCTCTCCTGAGCCCCGAACGGACTCCAGATCAGCCCTCCCGAGAGGTTTTAGGGCTTGGCGGTGGCTCCGTATCGTAAAACGTGATGATTTCTTCTCTCTGGTTTTTTCTCTCCGAAAGCAAATATATAGAGTTGGAGTTGGCGTCGGAGGGTTTCCAGGGGGCCCACGAGGTAGGGGCGCGCCCTAGGGGGGCGCCCCCCACCCTCGTGAGAAGGGTCTGGGGCCCCTGGTCTTCATCTTTGGTGAGGATTTTTTATTGTTTTTTCTAAGATGTTCCGTGGAGTTTCAGGTCATTCCGAGAATATTTGTTTTCTGCATATAAAACAACACCATGGTAATTCTGCTGAAAACAGTGTCAGTCCAGGTTAGTTCCATTCAAATCATACAAGTTAGAGTCCAAAACAAGGGCAAAAGTGTTTGGAAAAGTAGATACGACGGAGACGTGTCACTATTCTAATTATTTGAGTTCTTGTTCTAAAACAAATTGTTAGAGTTCTTTACCGGTACTCCGTATTAAATATATACCATCTATTTGTGGTGATCTAATGGCTCACATTGTGAGTTGTTTGGTACTTCACCGAATATGGTTTGAAGTTTTTTTAGTTGAAATATGGTACCTTCGTGTAAAGAGCGGAATTTATAATATTTTTTTGCGTGTGAAAAGAGTGTATATTGATTAAGTAATGAGTCTACACTCAGTTTCACAGATCATACATAAATCCTCTAGCCCAGAGCTAAACCAAATGGCCGTACGCTAGGAACAACGCCCCATATGCGCCATATAGTGACCGGAATTTATAATCTGGTAAGGGTAAAAGAAAATCTGGACTCTTAGAGCAACTATAACCAGACATCACAAATCTGAACCTCTATACGTCCGCGGATACATCCATGGACAGTGATCGGTCACCCTTCATCCATGGACATTGCAATCTTAGTCATCATTCCTTGATCATCATATCCATACTAGTGCATGCAACGTAAAATCCTATCCATGTGCATAGTTAAAAACAAGGAAACTAGCTACTCATCATCGGAAATGTTGATGAGGTCCTTGCCGGAGCCGCCAACCTTGTGGTCATTGCCGGTGTGGTGAAACTCTGGTGCGTCCTCCTCATCCACAAAGAGTTGCTCCCGCTCCATTTCCATCTCAAGGAGGAAGCGGCAGTTCGCCTCCATCTCCGCCTCAGACTGGAATGTTGGATGGCCTTGAGGATGGCATGTTGCCCCGCCGCCTCATGTGCTTGGGCGGCCTCAAACCCCACCAATGTGTCCTCCATGCCAAATACGGCCTGCTCCGGCATTGGATCCGCCTCGGCCCACTCCTCCTCTTCGTCCCACGGCTCCACCTCCTCCATCTTCGCATCCCACCACCTGCTCCTCCTTCGGAGAGTCAGAGGCACTGCAATGCAAGCAGCGCATCATGTCTCCGTCTCTGCTAGGATCGCCGCCTGGGGTTGCAGGGTGAGCATCTTGTAGTAGGTAATCTTTTTTCAGAACATGGCTACCGGCGAATGGCGAGGTTGAAGTTGAATGTGCGGTCAGGGTTACGGTGGCAGCATGGACTGGAGGGGGAGGGAGGAGATGGGGCGGCTAGGGTTGGGGCTCACCATCCAGCTTAAATAGCCAAGCTTGACCCTTTCTGCGGCGTGCTACAGCGGTGACATGAATGTGTACCAGTGGAGCTCCCGTCGAAACGATGGGTTTTTGCGTGTTTCTGCATGTGTTTCACCCATCAGTCCGACATGGCAGATGTTGCCGCCAGAGCTTGGATCAACTAACTCGGCGTTAACACACCACCAAAAGGTTAGGGAGGAAGGATGTGCAATGGTGGTCGGTAAGGAGATGGGACGTGCACGTGGTGCGGATAAGCTAGGGGATATGAAGTTGTGAGCGCTCCCGTGGCAGGACAGGTTATGCACGGCCTGGATCTGCATGGTGAGGACCGTCGCTGCGATGGTCACACGCTAAGACTGTTCCATGTCAGTGACCGGTACTTCAATGGCGATGACGGCAATGTAGTGGAGGGCATGGGCAAGGACCACGGTCCGTCGGCTTGGATGAGTCGGCCATCATGACGTTATTGTGAAACCATGAGGGAGGTGGCCCAAGGGCACCCTGCAGCAGACTACCGCGGTGTGGTTGTGCGTTCCACGCCAAATTCACGGTACTGAAGAGGAAACCTCCTAAATAGCGCTCACAGCGCCGGTTTATGCTACTCACGCCTAAAGGAGACGCCTAGCGGGCTGCTACCTCTTGAGCATGCATTGGTTTTCTCTTGAAGAGGAAAGGATGATGCAGCAAAGTAGCGTAAGTATTTCCCTTAGTTTTTGAGAACCAAGGTATCAATCCAGTAGGAGACAACGCACAAGTCACCTAGTACCTGCACAAACAATCAAGAACCTTGCAGTCAACGTGATAAAGGGGTTGTCAATCCCTTCACGGTCACTCGCAAAAGTGAGATCTGATAGAGATAATAAAATAAATATTTTTGGTATTTTTGTTGTATAGATTGGAAAGTAAAGATTGCAAAATAGTAAATGAGATGCGATGTAAATAAAAGAGATGCAATATAATGAGAAAGAGACCCGGTGGCCGTAGGTTTCACTAGTGGCTTCTCTCAAGATAGCGTATATTATGGTGGGTGAACATATTACTGCCGAGCAATTGATAGAAAAACGCATAGTTATGAGAATATCTAGGCAATGATTACGAATATAGGCATCACGTCCGTGTCAAGTAGATTGAAACGATTCTGCATCTACTACTATTACTCCACACATCGACCGCTATCCAGCATGCATCTAGAGTATTAAGTTCATAAGAACAGAGTAACGCTTTAAGCAAGATGACATGATGTAGAGGGATAAACTCAAGCAATATTATATAAAGCCCATCTTTTCATCCTCGATGGAAACAATACAATACGTGCCTTGCTGCCCCTACTGTCACTGGGAAAGGACACCGCAAGATTGAACCCAAAGCTAAGCACTTCTCCCATTACAAGAAAGATCAATCTAGTAGGCCAAACTAAACCGATAATTCGAAGAGACTTTCAAAGATATCAAATCATGCATATAATAATTCAGAGAAGAACCAAATAATATTCATAAATAATCTTGTTCATAAGCCCACAATTCATTGGGTTTCGACAAACACACCGCAAAAGAGTATTACATCGAATAGATCTCCAAGAACATCGAGGAGAACTTTGTATTGAGAATCAAAGAGAGAGAAGAAGCCATCTAACAAATAACTATGGACCCGAAGGTCTGTGATAAACTACTCACGCTTCATCGGAGAGGCTATGGTGTTGATTTAGAAGCCCTCCGTGATCGATTCCTCCTCCGGCGGATCACCGGAAAAGGCCCCAAGATGGGATCTCACGGGTACAGAAGGTTGCGGTGGTGGAAAAGTGGTTTCGTGGCTCTCTGCGATCAATCTAGGGTATAAGAGTATATATAAGCGAAAGAAATACATCGGTGGAGCTACGTGGGGCCCACGAGCGTGGGGGCATACCTACCCCCCCTGGGCGCGCCCTCCTGCCTCGTGGCCGCCTCACGGAGTTCCAGACTTCAACTCGAAGTCTTCTGGTTTGCTTTCGGTCCAAGAAAGTTCATCGCGAAGGTTTCATTTCGTTTGGTGCTCCTTTTCTGCGAAACTCTAAAATAGGCAAAAAAAAACATAAACTGGCACTGGGCCTCCGGTTAATAGGTTAGTCCCAAAAATAATATAAAAGAGCGTATTAAAGCTCACTAAACATACAAAACAGATAATATAATAGCATGGAACAATCAAAAATTATAGATACATTGGAGACGTATCACGGGCCGGCCCAACAAACCTTCGCTCAATCGAACGCGGCCTCAGGCGAAGCAGTCGTTTTGTCGTTTGCTACAGTTTTTTCTTTTGTTTGATTTTTCTGCTCGTTGCTCTTTTATAGTACTTAAAAATATGAAAAACATAAAAAAGGTTATGAAGTAGAAAATTTGAAATAAAATCATGTATTTGAAAAAATGTTTGCAAATTTGAGAAAAGATCAATAATTAAATGTTCATGATTTGAAAAAATGTTTGCAAGTTTGAGAAACATTCAATAATTAAAAGTTTGTGAGTTTGAAAAAAAGGTTCAGGAATTTCAAAAAACAAATTCACCAATTTGAAAAAGTCAAGAATTTCAAAAATTTCACCCCTCGGACTAGTTCTTAATTTGATAAAAGTGCACAAAAATGAAAAAAAATCATGAATTCAGAAAAATGTTCACAAAAGATTTGGAAAAAGAAGTCCCGAAGGAAAAGGCTCATTCTTTTCTTTGATTCAAAGAATTCTCAAAAAATTGGTCATTTGATTTGAAGGATTAAATTCTTAAAAAATATGGTTTGAGACATAAATCTGCCCAATTTACACAAGAGGGGAGAAAACCTCTTGAACAGAAAGTATAAAGATTTTTGCAAACCAAATCTCGAAAAAATAGGTATGTTCATCTTACATGTCACTTGAAAAAGAACAAGTGTGATATGGGCGAATGAACATGCTTCCCGAGAAAAGGTGAAAAAGAATAACATTCAAATATTTATGGAAGTGAGGACCCCTGAATATTTGCTTTATTGAAAAATGAATAGCCTATTGCATGGATTTGTGGCACGTTCGCTAATGAACTAAGGAGAAAGGTGTGGAAGCCTTTGTGATCATCGTAATGGTAAAAACTATGATAATGTCTGTCACACGATCATTTATCTTATGTGAGTTCCGATTACTTGTGATGGACTCGTGCCTCTACATTTATCCGCACTTCATAAACTCGATGGCCTTATTCTTACAAGTTGTGGTACTTTCTCGGGGACGAGCAAGAGTTCAACTTGGGGGAGTTGATGAGTACAAATTTATGTTATTTTCACCTTTAGTTTTGCACCGTAATTGTAGGGTTTGTCAGACTTTACCACATCCATGTACCTCTTTTATCTGTTTTCGCCAGGATTACGCCTACGAAGGTATTTTCAAGCATAAGGAATGAACTCCAAGATAAGGTGTTAAAAATACGTTAATTTGCGTGACAAAATACTTCCGTAAAAGAGAGAGAAGTAGAAGGCAAGACAAAGAAATGCAATATAAAAAACTAAATTAAGCAACTAGGATCTTCCATCATAAGAAAGCAATGTGGAACATCCTATCAACCTTCTCTCAATCCTTTGTAAATTGGTGAAAACATCTAGCTTGGGCGTGGAAGTATTGAGAGGAAGACCCTGAGTGAAGTTGAATGCACCTTGCTTACATTCCAAAACATCGATCGTACTTTGAATTATTTTTTCCCAGGCACATTTAGGTACCATCACAGATATGGAATAGTTAATAGCCAGGTCAGTTTGATTAGCAAAGTGTCTTAACAAATCCTTAATCTAACACAATTGAGCTTCAAAAAAGGAAGGTGATCTGGCTTTCTCTCAACATGTTATGCCAAGCTTCAATTTTACTCTTGTGCTAGCCTACACTTCACCCAAATCTCACTCAGCACGAAGGGGCACTTGAGTCCATGAACCATTCAATGTGTCACTGAGGAGGCAATAGTTGTGGTAGCACTGGTGTACGTACAGCTCATCTTGCCAAACACGCGCCTCGCATAGACACTGTATGGAAGATGCTCGACAAATTTTGTCTAGGCACCCCCATGTGTGTGTGCTTCCTATGTGCGTGTTTTGCAGTTCGATCCTCCAGTCATTGTGTTAAGCTCAAGTTGTGAACTTGTGATACTTCAGCGTGAAAAGCATGTGCTTCACATTCTGTGGTCTTATTTGTATGCTTAATTAGTTTTTTCTATGATATCGTCTTGTTTGGGAGACTAGTTAACGCCTTCACATTTTAAGAGGTGGAACCACTATGTCTCAATGTGCAATGTAGGTCGAGTTTCCTTCAAAAATGAAATGCAGGTAGAATTTTTCATTTCCCTATGCTTGTTGATATCACTACAAACCGAAGAAAAATTAACATGTTTTTGCAGGGGTCTTTCATCTTTACAAACTGTCAAGAGTCAGTTCTAGCTTTGTTGAACTTGTTGTAAAGTTAATAATATGAATGGATTTGTAGTTGATTGTCTTGTCCTTGATCTGGGAAATTAAGGTGGCTTATAAATTAGTTCGAGTAAAGTTGTCTTGGGATCTTTCCAGTAGGTTGAGATAATCACCTGTTCTAGATATCGCAAATCACAACTCAACTCTAGGGCATGATCAAACATATAGTTGAATTTATACCTATACATAAATGTGTTTTACAAGCAAAAAAAACTAACAACTAACTAATCCACTTTATATTCAAGTCCCCTGATCCACATGCAAACCAAAAAACATGAGTGAGCTGAAGAAATCAACAATGTCGTTGGTAATGTAATGACGTAACAACTGAAATTTTGAGCCTCTCTAATGATAGAATATTTCGTTGTACTGATAATTCCAACTGAGTGATCAATATATTTCCTAGTGCCTCCAACTCCTATATCATTGTAAGGTTCATGAAGCTTATATAACTCAGACATCTCATATACACAACAGTCGAGCAACTCTGCCTTGCAACACTCTTTATCCTTTTGAGTGGTGAAGGAGGATATCTGCTTCGACACATTCTAGAGTTTCTTCAACTCAATAGCACTACTCATAGTGCCCCTTTTATCGCGAAGAATGGAAGGGTGTGCAATTACTACCAACTACTTTGTGGGGGCACAAGGGCTCCAACTTACTATAGCTCTAACCAGTGTGAAGATATCCTAGTTTTACTATTTAATATTGAAAATTGTTACATGTTGTATGGGTGCGATAAGAACCAAAGACCATGCATGGTGCCCGTATACCTTTCACAACTATTGTTGTTACATATATGTAACATCTGACTAAAACACGATTTATATGCGAGTTACACAAAAATTTAACATACAGATAAGAATAATTCCTAATAAAATTTGGTGTTATGGAGTAGACATCTATATGTGCTTTTTTTCTTAAACTTAAAAATGCACTTCATTTCCTTTCTTTCATTTTTAAACCAAACTCAAAGGAACCATTCAAGGTTTCCACACAGTATCATGATATATCAGTGTCATCATTTTAGAGAGTGGATTTGACAAGCACACACGATTTAAACCCTTACTATTAATAAGAAAATATACTAGTTATTGTGATAGGAAATATATTTAGCCTTCATAGAGTCGGGTAAGTTACATAATACATGCTTGAGGAGATTAAATTAGTAAATATAGAAATGAAGATATCGACAAGCATTTCATGTTGCCATGTATTATATTTTCTTGTCGTTGATATATAGTGTGAGTACAAACCTACTGACCAGTCCTGGAAAGTAACAAGACAATAGAATATTAGTATAACATATTTGGTAAACCATACATATTGTAATTATAATATCATGAATTTATTGGAAAATGTATATTATTTTTGCCACACGGTAAGCAATATTCATTGTTGCATGTCATTAGTTGCAATGATTTAAAATTGTATTGTGATTCTTTTTTTAATGTCCATTTCTAAAAAATATCCACGCAACAAATATTTATAGTATCTGAAAATAAGTTAGCTTGTGCGCCCAGGGGTTGACCTTTTAGATAGATGTATATATGTTGATCTTCTATTAAATTTTGTTGCATGCAATATTTGATAGAAATTAAAATAGAGGAATAATTAGAATACAATTGCAACAAATAGCATACAACAAGGCATATTGGTTACCATGTGATTGAAAGGATTTATTTTCAGTAAAGTCTTTTGATTATAATATAGGTTTTACCAACTATGTTAAGTTAATATTGAATTTCTTGTTATATTTTTTGGATCTGGTTGGTAGATCTGTACTCACACTAAATGAAAGGAAAACATAGGATACAACAACTTGGCATATTCACATCTTCCTTTGTATGTTACAAAGTCAGGCTCGGAAAACATAGTACATGAGAATATTCATCTTTGTGTGATTACCAATTTGGCCTTGGGGAGGCCTAACTTAAGGGAAAACAACTAGGTAATAAGTGTATTTCCATCAGAGAAAATGTACTATCTTCTTTTATTAATAATGTGAGTCAAAAGTGTGTGTGCTTTCCGAAACCACTCTAAAACCCAGTGAAACTAACATATTGTGATATTGTGAGGAAACCCTAAATGTCTCCTTTGAACTCGCTTAAAAAAGAGCAATTTTAACATGGTCCCTCTTACCTCCTCTTTTCACATAGGAGGTAAGAAGGTAAGAGTTACTCAGACTCACTACCTAATGAAATCAACAGCTCGAATCTATTATATACTCTTACCTCTCATGTGAAAAGGGAAGGTAAGAGCAACCATGTTAAAACTGCTGAAAAAAGATGAAAGTGAATTCCGAATTTTCAGAAGAAAAAAAATGAACATGTAGATGTCTACTCCGTAACTTTAAAACTTTACTATGTAATCATTTTATTTTTATGTTAACATAACGCTAAATGAGTGCACATTTCTTATTACTACTATTTGTTATCTTAGATCCACACATTAGTCTTTTAGTGTAACCTACAAATAAAAATGCATGGTCCAATGTTAGTGTGGGCATTTAATGTAAGAAACAAAAAACAGGATTTGCTCAAATTTAAAGGAGGGTTTTTGTTTTTGTTTTTGAAATTGTTTATTATTTGTAGCTTAGGAGCAAAAGGTTTCCACTCAATATATATGGGGATACAAAATCCTTTTGAGCGGGTTTTCCTGTTTCTCCCTACTAGCCACCATCCTTGTATGTCGGTGATTAGGTACATATCTTTAGGTGGTACGATAGAATCGGGTAGTCCACCATTATTGTAAAACTATCTTTGGTAATAGCAAAATTCCTGATGTAGTGTGCCCGTCCTTAGCCCTGCGAGTTCTTACTCGGCCGCAGCAGCGCGTAGGATTCGAGAGCCCTTAGGCTTTTTTCCGAGTGACTTGGACCAGGTACACCCGCAAGGTACCCTCCTTCGACTAGGGAATCATTACTCATCGACAATAGGTTATCAGTTATATATGCATTGGCTATGTACCTTGGTTCTTACTTCAGTACCACTTGTCCCTAGCTTCACCGGTCGAAGCACATGGAGTTATTTATAGCGATGTGTATCAAAGTGGAGTTAGTTACTAAGGACATTTTTTACTCAACATGAATGGCGGTTAGGTCTTTGGATCGGCCATTAATCACCCTAGACAATGTTTTGTTTTGTCAGACTATGTCATTTTATTTCAAGATGAGGTGTTTTGTTTGTAAATATTGTGTTCATCACGTTATGCAGAGAGCGGTGTGAAATCTTTGCAATTGTATCACCTTGATATGATTAGTGAACAAAAAAAATCACTTATCGACACAAAAGCTCAAGATGATGGGAAAATGTGGCAATGCGCTTGTACTTTAATGCATTGTCCAAAAGATTATATGTATAGTTTAACTGGCCTTTTACAATGTCAACGGAGATTAAATTTTCTCAACTCATGCATGATTAATGACCGGATGAATCTGAAGTTCATTGTGGCATATCATGTATTATACTAAAGGGGATGTGCGTCTTCGTCTGTTTCTTCTGTCGTGGCACGGACATATGATAAGGGAAGGAGGAGGAGGGGTGCGCCTTGCCGCCCCGCCCCGCCCCTAATTGCAATGGATTGATTATCGGCATGTACAAATAAATAGATCAGAAGTAGTATTCAATCATGGCAAGTTTTGGTAACACAAATCTAGGAAACCAGGGACTCGTCCATGGCTCCATTTTAACAAGAGCCCACCAAGCTTCAAGCCCAATGTCTGAGTGGCCACATGAAGGGCTGCGAGAAAACATAGCAGAGCGGCGTGTTGTGACTGCCGAGCTTGTGCGTATCAAAGCACTGCATGGGAGATAGGGAAAGGAAGAGCATGTGGGCTAGGCTGTGTCTCTGTGGCATTTTTTCCCGGTACCTCCAACTCCTATGTTTGTACGTACCAACAAAGAGTAGCAGCTTCATACCAAAAGCAAAAAAGAAAAGAAAAAGGCTCTTTGAAGAAATGCATCGGCTTCTCTGTTGGTTTGTACCAAGGATGTCGAGCTCGCACACACCACTGCCACTCCAGTAGTCTTATCTTTTGAGTGGGTAAGCAGGAGATGTGCTTGGACACATTTTAGAATGTATATGTTGAACTTCATAGCACAAGCCCAGCCCATGGTATATCTTCTTACACGCCGAGTGATGGAAGGCTACAATGATTTCCAGCTGCCTCTGGGGGCAAAAGGGCTTCGAATTTATTGGCTCAAATCAATTCGATTCGATGATATCCTGCAGTGCAAGAGCTGCATCATGGCAGCATCCGACAGCATTAGGTCTCGCCTGCTTACCATCAAGGTGACCATCTACTACGCCGCACGTACAGGTCTCGCCACCTTCGCGTCCTATTAATGTCCATCACTACGACGGCCGGTACCGGAAGCTGTGGAAGATACGCTTGCTTAGATGCCCGGCTTGGCTAGCGCCGGGGCAAGCACCCGGTTGCCTATCGTCGTCGACGGCAGCCGCCATTCCCTCTCTCCTTGAATCTTCTCCGTTGCGTCAATCCTACCTCTTCTTCATGCAGAAATGCTCTTGGACTTCGAGATGGATGGGTGGAGAATATGAACGTGTTGGACTGGTTGAATGAGGTTTATCTGAAGAACGGCCATGACTCGTGATCTTGAGAAAGAATGTTTTCGCTTTACCCAGGGCAAAGGTGCTGCGACTTCTTGGTAAGAGTCTAGGGTTTTTAGGCTGCCATTCTTTGGCGTTGAGTGCGCGGCAATGGTTCCATCCCCTGGTAACAGGAGATCTGCACGAACTGCTGGTCATGGCCATTCATATGACTCAGGGAACCAAGCTGCTTCAGCTGCCCAACTTGAAGTTCCTACACGACCTGGAAGAACAGACAGACTAACCATATGTCTACAGGTAGACGGAAGCAAAGTAATCGAAAGCAAAGCTCTGCATATCAATGGAGCTGCAAACTCAAACAGATATAATGACGACACAGTAAAAACTCAGCCAGATTCAGCATACATAAGAATCATTCTTCTTGCAACAGTTGGAAACAGAAGATTTCATGTTCCATGCTTTTAACCCGACCGACGACTCAGCACAACTCATGTTCCATGCTTTAACCCGACCGACGACTCGCGCAGCTCCTCATGCTACCAAGGTAGCACGAGGCGACGCAACGACTGACGACGACTCGCGCAGCTCATCATGCTACCAAGATAGCATGAGACGACGCAAGCAGACTAGAGAGTAGCAGAAGAGATGAAATAAGGTGCCAGGTAACATAAACCTCCTACGGTAACGGCGGACAGACAAGGTTACAACCAACAACACATTGTATATAAGTCAACTACTGCTTCAATGAAATCTCCAATGAAGAATCAATGCAACGATCGATCTGCTACGAAAGAATGGGACAAAGGCACGCACCCTCCCCGGAAAGAGAAGGCAGTGACAGCTTCCGTCGCGCTTAATGCCAGAGGTTCATGCAGAAGCCAGAGGGGACTGAAGGCGGCTTCTTGCTGTAGATCGCCTCCGAGAAGGTGTCGGTCAGCTGGCCGCAGAGGCTTGCAGGATCATTGATGAGGGTGTCCACGTACACGCTGACAATCTTCCGATCATGCGGGGTAGCACGCAAGCTGTACCATGTCAAGAACTTCACCCTGAAGTTGGTCTCAATATAGCCCTCAGTCTCCAGCCACCTCACCACCCTGACACAGTACTCATAAGTTGCTTCGGGGCATCCATCCTTGTGGCCAGCATCCTCGAATTTACCCGATCTTTTGTTTGACGAATTCCCTGGCTCTCTATCAGGCTTTGAGGAGCCATTTTGAAAGATGTTGTCAGAAGGTTTTGTGTTGAAGCTCCTTCCACCAGTCTCCTTACCAGTTTCCATAACTCTTGGTGCAGTGGGTGGCATAGAGCCAACAAATCGAGGAACAAGAGCCAACTCAACTCCAGCAGTTGCATTTGATGCATCCTGTGATATAGGAACTTCGCTCCTTTGGTTTTGCTCCATTGAGTTTGAAGACTCCCTAAGTAAAGCAGCTTGAACTGTTGAATTAGGCTCCTCATCCAAAGCTGACGCTGAGAGCCCAGGAGCTTCCTCCAGTTCAGTCACCTCTGGTACCCTAGCTGCAACTATCTGCATGTTTTGCAAGTTATTGCTAGGCCCGTTGGGATGATGAGGCACTTTGTCTGAATCAAGGATCTCAGGATTTTCACAGTACTCAAAATCACTTTCCGGTGACTTGTTAAGATCAGTGTACACTGTTGCATTATTGTTTGAGTCAACTCCCTCTGAAGAACGATCAGATTGACCACCACTATTTGTCTTTGGGCTCCTGTTATTTTGGTCTACTAATCCAGCACCACCTGGAGCCAAACTCTTCAGATCACTTTCTTTCAGAGAGCTTGTACTTACCCTGGCTTCCCATGGCGCAAACTCACTGGAGTTGCTGAATGCAGTTACCTTGATCACATAGCATGTAGCTGGCTTGAGTTCAGTGACAACAAATGTTTTTGACATTAGATGTACGGTGCCAGTTGGATTTAACGAGTAAAATCCTGTACCATCCACCTGGTGCCATACTTTAAAGCCAGTTACCCCTTGGGAGATGTAAGGACATCGAGCCAAATCAAAAACTACAGTGATAGATGTAGGAGTTATAGGTTCAAACTTTATGAAGCTCGATGGCATCATATTGGATCCTGAAAATGCAAAGATACAAAAAGTTAATATCATCATCTCCATATGTTAGATCTAATGTGAAGGACCTCAAAACTTACGTTCAAATTGTGAGTTAGTAGGAGATTCAACAGGGAACTTAGACTGCATGACATCTAGTGCCTCAGCACAAAGTTTCTGAACTTCAGCACCACAAGTAAGACGACTGACAATTCCACGACCCATACTTCCATGCCCGGCTACAGATCCAACCTCAGCCTCAAGTTTCTGCTTTGCTATGTCAACAAATTTATGCAAGACCGAGTACTTCTCGGTGGAGAAGAGGACCTTATGACCCAGAAAAATCCGGTAACACAATATATCCAGCCGCCGAGCCTCTTTAGCTAACATTAGTTGTTTCTTCCAGGACCTGAACAAGGACATTAAACAGTCATATTATTGCTCAACGAGATAATTTACTAAAAGGACGGACTAGTTATGATTCAAACGTTCAAATAACAGGAAACAGAGCAATGGGCAGTGTAAAATGGATCAGAAATCTTAAGAGTTGCTAATGTAAGGAAAATGGACTGGTAAATTTGATGAATACAAATATATGATAAAAGTACATTGTACTGGGTTGTTTAAGAAGTCACTTACTTCATCAAGCTCTTTTATTATAACTACTTTAGAAGATACTACTAAGGTAATGATTTAACAGGATTCTTGTTAACAGACGTGCAGCAGATGCAAAATCCATTTATCTTAACTGTAAATCAGCGAAAGCAATGCCGTAATAAACAACTAAGGCAATGAAGCAGTAAGCCTGGAATCCCAGGAAAACAAGCAAAGTAACAATCTAGGTTACTTTTCTTTTTCAATTTAGAACAGAAAACCTGCATGAATAAAAACAATGCCCCAGAATACATACCTGAGCAAATCATGCTGCTTCCGACAGTTAGGGCAGTAATAAGCACCATCAAGTTTCTTGCACTGCCCACTCGGCAGAATGCCAGTTCTTCCATCCTTGAGAGCACACTCAAGATGGCATGATAGCCCGCAAGAATCCTTTTGCATGGGATGATCTGAACTACAGGACAACCATATGGTAGGGTCCTTGTTGTCATCATACTTGAAGCATATGCAGCATGAACAGCGTCTGCAAAATTTATCTTCCATGCTAAGAATCGCTCTGCATGCTATATTCCGGCAGGACCGCACATTATTAATTTGCACGGGTACAACTGCGGTTTGCGGATTGTTGACAGCAATCGGCAGTCGTGATGGATTGTCACTCTTCCTTTGACGTTTCGCGGGGTACTGATGGTTACTTGCGTTGGGATCGAGAGTTGGCTCCTTTTCTTGCACATGCACCACAGGGCCAGATGATTTGCCAGTCACCACCCTGAAGAGATAATCCAGCATTCTCTGCTTAGATAATCCAGTATATTTCCTTTCCCTTCCAAGATCAGCACAAAGAATCTCTACAATATCACGCCGACTCCATGACTGTAGTTTGTCAGGAGCAGTTTGTGGCCTCTTCGATAATTCACGAACAAGATCCTTCTTTTCATCCACACTCATCAATCGGCATTTAGCAGGTTCAATAATAGCTCCTGGAGGAAAGGAAACACAACCATATTAGTATATCACAATCCAGTTAATAAACACTGCAATCAATCTTGTGCACCAGTAGATTTTGAGATGCATAACCAGATATGCTTGCGCATCCAGAAGGTAGAGAAGAATATACCAAACAAACTTTGTAAGCACGCATATTGACAATAATGTATCAGCAATGTACAACTTGAGAACCGAAAATTTCAACTTCATTACAACCCAATATCCCACAGATATGTCAAGAAATAGCATGACAAATGAGAGACGGTAATTTAGATTACCAGTTGCTACTAACAAGCATAACACATGCAAGAAAAACTCAATTTAAGGCCTCGGAATCTTTACATATGCATTATACCACAGTTAAGTTGGTTTGTACACGACATAACAAGCGCAGTCATGCACAACACTACCGAACCAAAAGCTGCTGGCACTGACTACAAGGCTACACTACATACCCTAAAATATACTCCCTCCGTTCTAAATTACTTGTCTTGGATTTGTCTAGATACGGATGTATGTAGACTCATTTTAGTGCTAGATACATCCGTATCTAGACAAATCTAAGACAACTAATTCGGAACGGAGGGAGTAGTAACTTTCAGGAAGATCTTCCAGTGCTATACTACGTACTCTAAAAACATAGTAACTTTCAGGAAGATCTTGCAATGCTATACAAACTCGAAATGCACCAGACAAAGTTCAACTCTTTTGAGGCCCTTCTGCAACTTTGGGTTAAGACTGGCAATGCCATTCTCTCTACAAAGGTTCAGAACTTGGCACCAGACACAGGCACATTAAGAGGAGACATGTGCATTGTACATACACCACCCAACAAAAATAGCATGAAACCACGAACCAGGGTTGGCACAAGGAAACCATCTACTTGCGCCCATAGACAGCAGCTTGACATGGAACGCGAGAGACTGACACGACCCTCCTGGATCCTAGTAACAGATTTAATCGTGCTAACCCCTGCCGTCCTTACAAAATCCGCAAAACAGATAAAACCATCCACATGCATGCGAACATAAGCCCCGCTCAACACAGCCGGCGTCCAATGGACGCCCCAGGAACCGAATCGCCGGCCAAAAGACCGAGGCTTTCCCCTCGAAACCAGACATCGACACGTAAATCCCTCGGGAAAACGACGTAAAGCCAAGGAGCCACTGTTCCCGGCGGACTCCCGCGGACGCAAGGAGCGCAATGCGCGCAGCCGTCGCCGCATGCAACGCCGAATCTGGCGCCACCAGCGGTAAAAAATCTCCCGCGACCCCATGCCCTGCCCCGCCGTACCGCCCACCAACCACCACCGGTACAGCCACGCACGCATCAACGACTAGTACTACCACCGGCTACCGATCGAATTCACCGCGCTGCACCGCCGCTAACCGACGGGACGCGTCGCCCGGACGAATCCTCCGGCGAAGACGGCCAAATCTCGGGCGCAGACCCCGCGCCTGCCGCCGGGAAACGCGCGGGCCGGCCAGGAGGACCCCGTCCCCGCCGGCCGGGCGGCAGATTCGGCGCGCGGACGGACAGATCGAGCGGCGCGGCATTAGGCCGGCCGGCCGGCGCCGCGCATCGACGGGCCCGCGGCCAGATGGCAGAGACGGACAGGGAGAGGGAGACGGCGGCGGCGCTGACCTGCGTAGGGAGGATCCATGGCCGGAGAGAGGGAGGGAGAGGGGGATCTCTCGCTCCTCCTCCTCCGCCTCTTGGCTTCACGTGGACTCAGCCCTCCTCTCCTCTCTCCTCCTCTGCTGCTACCCTCCCCCTCTCTCTCTCTCTCCTCCTCTGCGTCTCGCTCTTTCTCTCTCTACCCCCGCCCCGTATGTAGTACGAGCACGCGAGGTTAGCTCCCAGCCGCACGGATACCAAAGCCTGCGGGCGCCGCTTTTGCGTCCCACCCCCCGCCTTCCCGCGTATTCGCCGGCGGCTCCCTCCCGGCTTTCCGTATCCGGGACGGCAGGCCCGTGTGATCGCGCGGGGGTCAACACGGAGCAGTTAAGCGTTAGCTGGTTTTGGGTAGGCAGGGTTAAACAACCGCGGCTTGTGTGTTTTCACACTTTGGACGTAGACATGGAAAATAGGGCAATCTATGGCTATTCTCACACCAAATAATAAGATTGTGTAACCTTCCTTCCACATGCACAAAAGGCATGAGAGATTGTGCATAGTCATTGTGTGTTACTCATCTAACCTCGGTGTGTGTCTATACTATGATAGGTCAGTTGAATGAAAAAAAAAATGATGCATGAATTATTGATTGTATCAACATATATATGCCAATGATAGTTGCATTGCATACATATACAAAATACATAGAGAGAAAACAAATATAATGTACGAGTTCATATGTTTGAAAGAGAAGGATTTATATATTTTTTTCACATCGCACTATCGTCATCGTTAGTTTCGGATAAACGACTTCGTTATCCTATAGGTTGTTTGGCACCGATGACTTCCTGACCGTGTCAGTGTACAAGATTCGCTCGAATCTCGCGATCGGAAGGTTGCCAGAGTGGTTACGGCGGCGCGTCATCGGCCCAACGAGAAGGATTGGGGTGCGAGACTCCCTAGGGACCTGGTTATAATATCCTTATTTTTCAGGGTTGGCTTGTACTGCTGATCCGCGGCTAATAGATCTGAGTATATTTGGATAATTGCATCCAGTTGTATTGCATTAATACTCTTCCGCCTTTCCAGCTAAGATACAGCGAATATGCCGTGTGCGGTGTCGTCGACGTGGTCCGTCTGTCGACACGTCGTCTCGACCAATAAGGTGATGACACATGTTATCCGGCCGCGTGCAGCCAATGGCATAGTTGTGCCCTCGCCAGCTGGCCCTAGGAACCTTTTTTACCCTTACCTACATAGATCAAGTATTGGGCAAGGGGTTAAGCCCAGCACAGCCCAATCACAAGATGGCCCAATTCCTTCCAAGCGTTTGGAACTCCCGACCTAGATTGGCGCGACCTTCATACAAACCAGAGTGCATTCATTAAAAAAAGGGGTCGGGCCTAAACCTAGCGTTCGACGGTGCCCGTCTCCAAGTCCTTGTTGTTCCCTTCCGGCAACCGCGACCGACATTTGCCGTCTCCATGAGCGGCGGGGATAAGACCCGCGAAGTGAAGGTGCGGTCACCGGTGAGGAAAAGCAGAACATGAGAGACGAACCGACCCACTTGGGACTCGAGGCCCGCCACCTCCCATGCCTTACTCATCTTTGTTAGAGACCACGACCTATCCGTCACCGGTGGACGTTAGATCGATGATGGACGTGGACATGTCGCCATTGTCCTCTTGCCACATGCGCGCCGAAAGATCGGTGGCGGTGTGTAGGACACACAGCTAGTGGCATTCCTCATCCTTGATCGCCTGTGCCGCCAGCGTCGCCTTCGCATCCCGCTACACCGGCTCTATGTTGCAAGAGGTTGCTTGAGCACGCACGACCTCGTAGAGCGCCCGTTTCTCGGCCACGAAATTGGGGTTCACCACGGCCATGGCTGCCACGGCCTCCTTACTCGCACGCTCACCGTAGATTTGGCCCTACGCCAGCCGGTGCAGCTCGAGGAGTAACAAGTTTTATTGTTGTTCCTCTTGTGCCTGCCGGAATGCCGACATGGGCGTCGGCGTAGGCTCCTCCTCCTCCATGGGCGGTGAATTGCGCCTGCTCCATGGTCAAGCCAGCATGCACCGACGCGGGCTCCGGCGTTGAGTCATTGTCGGAGCCCGTTTTCATCATGGGGTCGTCGTTGGAGGCCTCATGGGAGCTGGCCGGCATGCTGGCCTCAATCCGCATGGCATGATGGCTCTGCCAGGCGGCCGCAAGCGCAGCCACCTCATGCTTCTGCTAGGTCGAGATGCTCTCCCACAAAGTGGTCCCACTCACGATCATGGCGGATGTGTTGTACTGGAGGAAGATGTGGAACAGATGTGTTGTCATGTGTCGTGAGCTTTGTGTGGCCGCCTTTAAATAGCAAATTCCGGTGAGACCAAGCGTCCGGGTGCGTCAATGCGCGGGCGCTGGAGTTGGTTCCTTAGCCAGCGAGCCTGTTTAATGGCAGGAGACGGGCGGGCGTGGTAGATATCCCTCCCATCCCCTCCAATAAACGTCTCTCTAGCATTGAAAATGCGCGGACACCAGGGACTCAGCATGGGCGGTGCTCTCGACGGGCAAGCCACTTCAATGTTGGAGCTAGTGAGAGGTCATGTCCGTTCTAGCCCGGTGTTAATTCAGAGCGGCATGAATGTGGGTAGCTGGCTTCGGGCAGGAAAGCATGCGGGCGAGGGGGTGGGTGGGTGGGCCACGGTTATCGAACGCGGGCGTGGCAGCGGTACATACGCACGCAAAGCCCCTCATCCCTTCCAATTTGTTTTTGGTCTGCGGGAAAAAGTGCGCCCGGAGTGATACAAGACCGCGTTGGATGGCAAAACACGCCCAGACCACGTGGTCCATATGGTTGCGGGCGATTTGAGGGTCGGTGTCGTTAGAGATGCCCTTAGTATAGAAGAACGATCCAATTGCATGGCATTAATAATCTTTCGCCTTTTCAACTAAGATCCGATGAATTCGTCGTGTGCAGTGTCATCAACGTAGTCAGTCTATCGGCACGACATCTCCACCAATAGGGAGAAGCCAGTTGTTATCCAGCCGTGTGCAGCCAGGGACAGAGCTGGGCCCTCGGCACCCAGCCCTTGACTTTTTTTACCCTTACCTACATAGATTAACTACTCAGCCTGGTGTTAAGCCCATCACAGCCTAGTCACAAGACGGCCCGATCCCTTTCAAGCGTCTAGAACTCCCGACCTAGATTGTCTCGCACAGTCACACTCATATGCATGCTCCTATGCTCACGTGGTCTCCCGACCTAGACCGTTTCCGACCTAGTTGGTTCCAATTAGGCGCATGTTAAATAACCATGCTACACGCGACTTGTCTACTTTTCACACTTGGAGGAGGCATTCAAATAGCATATGGATCTATGTTTATTGTCATGCAAAATAATACATTCGTCCACATGCACAAAGGGCATGAGATTGTCTATCGTCACCGCATGTTACCCATCTAACTGTCGATGAGTGTCTATCCTATGGTAGATCAATTGAATAGAAAAAAGTTTAACACGTGATTTACTTGTTGTATCAACATATATGTCAAATGATTCCTATGTGAAGCACATGCATGCATAAACATAGTACATAAATAGAAAACAAATATATTGTACAAGTTCATATGTTTGGAATAAAAATATGCATTTCTCTATCACACAATACCAGAATTAGTATAGAAAAATGCATCCAATTGTATGGTATTAATACTCTTCCGCCTTTCCGACTAAGATATAGTGAATTTGTCGTGTGTAGTATCATCGGCGTGGACTATCGACACGCCATCTCGTTAAATAGTGCAATGACAGCTACTGCTCTCAGCCATGCATGTGCAACCAGGGGCATAGACGGGCCTTCGGCACCCCGGCCCTGGAAGTTTTTTCACTCTTACCTACATGGATTAAGTATTGGGCTCAGAGTTAAGCCCAAGATGGCCCATGCACAAGAAGCTAGCCATGATCCCTTTCAAGTGTCTTGAACTCCTGACTTATACCGCCTCGCACGGTTGCACCCATACACACATTCCTATGCTCATGTCGTCTCCCGATCTAGACAACTTTTGACTAGTTTTGATTCAGCCAATGTTAAACAAACATGCCACTGTGGCTTGTCTACTTTTTACAATTTGGACGTGACATGCAATTAGTCGCACGAAATATCAATATATTTATTGTCACATGAGATAATACTAATGGATGGTTTTGGTTAGGGCTTAAATACCATGCCACCCCGTGGTGACATGCAAATAAGTGCAAATAGCATATGGATCCATTTTATTGTCACACGAAACTAGGAGATTGTGTAACCTTCCACTTGTCCAATGGGTACGAGATTCTAGATTGTCCCCGAGTGTTACTCATCTAACTGTCGATGAGTGTCTGTGATAAAGTGGATCGCTTCTTATGTACTCGCTCAGAATGTTTCTTCTCTATCTATAGTTCATGGCATATTAGAAGTAGAAGGTGCTCTGGTGCAATCCTTACCGATAGAAAAAGATTGCAGTCAAGTTGATAATAGTCGAGTAACATTACTTCATCGGTCCGAACTAAGAAATCTGATAGAAATGTCTTGAAATGGATATTGCTCTCTCTTTGATCAGGGAGATCAACTGGACAGAACAAGATTTATCTGTGATTTTTTTATTGTATCGGCATATATGTCGGTGACAGTCATATGTGAAGTGCATGCGTACATAAACATAATGCTTATCTTTCTCAGTACAATGGCAATATTTGTATAAACACAACCATTTAGTTATACCATACTAACGATCGGTCTCCTACTTTTCCAACTAGGAAACAATGTGAAATTCACCGCGTCTGACGTTATCGATGTTATCCATCTATCAACATGACATCTCGACAAATATGATGATGCCAATGGTTATCTGGTGCAAGCGGCGTACTCAACTTCGTGTGCTTGTCAATACGTAGAAAGCGTCGGCACGTTTCGTTCCACCGATTAGCTCATCTATCGACAGTTTATATGTATTCTCTTTTTCTTTCCCGTTAAGACCCATAGTATCCAAAAATTATCGTGCGATCGTGACAGCTCGTGTCTATTGTCAACTCGTCATCATGGCATTTAGCTACACCATATATAATCGTGGGCGCGAAACGCAATATGAGATAGCCCGGAGGGCGTGTGCGCTAAAAGGCCACGCTAATCAGCCTCACCCGTCATCGCCAAGCATAATCATCATCATCATCGTCGAGTCCATAAAAGTGATCTCACGGCGAACCAATGCTAATTGGAGCTATATATATGTGGGGACATGGCCATTGTCATGCATGGGGCCTCGTGGGAGGGAGCGCCGGTTAAACAACCCGATCAAGGGATTCGGCGGGATCGGACGGCCGCGGTGGGTGCGGGGCTCCCGTGCTAGCTGTTGCTGCGCTGCATGCTGGCATCGTCGTCTTCCAAGCTGTCGATGGATTGTGGATCGGTAGTTGCCGATAATAACGACGTAGTAGCAGCGTCCGGTGAAATGCAACTTGTGCTACTGACGGTGCTCCGAGCTGAGTATATGTATATCTTTCATTTGTGGTTTGTCTTTTCTTTTCCATGGCTGCTGAAAATACTTTGCTCTGGACAGCGACGTGGAACATTACTACTGTACGTACGTACTCCTACTAGTCTAGCCTCACAAAAGATATGGGTGTAGGTTAGGAGCGCTAGTGCGTGGTGGATATTTTAGTAGCAAGTGGTGGGAGTATAAAAAGAACTCGCGGAAATATGTAAAGCAGGAGACTTCCTTTAAAAATATACGTAGCGGTACGATCTCATATACAGTACACATCTCAGTTGCAGGGTGTAACCTGTGCGTGCGCACATGTAGGTGTGTATAGAGGAGCAATACTACAAATCTACAATGTGGCTAGCTAGCTGACGCGCATAGTATTTGCCCGGTCTAGATAAAAACAGCGGTGGTATGGTACTACCTACTGATTAACTGGGCCCCGTGATGTATTTTCGTCTACGGCTATGCGTACGTCCATGCACTGATCCGCCGATCGATCATAGAGCACGAGTACGTAGTGCAAGTTTTTCTTTTTCACTTTTTAGCGGATTGTTATTTCCATGGAAGTGCAAGTTTTTCTTTTTCACTTTTTAGGGGATTGTTTTTTCCATGCAAGTGCAAGTTTTTCTTTTTCACTTTTTAGGGGATTGTTTTTTCCATGCAAGTGCAAGTACGTACTCCAGCATACATATGCAACAGCCCATGGGTATAGCCGTATAGGCCTACGAGCACTCCATCGACAACCGGCTACGAGTACGTGACGGAGGGAAGTCGCGTCACCCTCACCACGTACGATTTTCTTGGGACGCGTCACGTACGATTAATGCATGTCGAGTCGACGTAAACAGACAATAAAACTGAAAAAGAAATCGGTTGGGCGGCAGATCCTGCATGTACGCGCCGTGCCATGTGTTTAGTTAAAGCGTGGCGCCGTAGATAACAAAGTACATATAAACCATTAAAATAAAATGTCTGGCAAGTCTAAGCAAGTAACTCAGTACATATAAGAAGAAAAAAGAAAAAAACTGATTTTTTTTTGCGCATCTTTATGTAAGATCAAAGGAATATTGCATCGGCTGAGACATAATGAATTCTCGGTCGACTGAGACATAACGAATTCTCAGTCGGCTGAGACTTAGCAAAACTGAAAATAAAAACATGGCACTCCAATAAAGTGTGTGTGGAGATAGATCGCGCACGACTGCGAAAGAAAAGAAAAGAAAAGATAGAGCGTGTGCGGTAGTATACGAGCAAAAAATCCTACACTTACGGGAAAACCACTACGGACTGATTTTACGGGAAGATGTGTCGCCCTCTCAACTATAAATTCTTCCTCCATGATTGTAAACTGACCCCGCCTCCTGATTTTAACTGGGTCATGTCAGCCCGTAACCTCCTCTCCGTGAGAATTGCCCCGTAGTTGCAGCAAAGCACGTATACGAGTTGCAACTCGCAAAGCTTGCAGCACCGGAGACCAGTAGTACGTGACAGGGGTGACAGGGAGGGCGACGGGTGCACGGCATGGGGGTGGGCATCAACGGGTGGGTCCCGCACCCTTTTCCCCAGGGGATCGTCTTTCTCTGTTGGGATTTTTTCCCCTCTGTTTGGAGTTGGGATAGGGGATAACGATACGATACGATACGCAGCGGGGAGAGCAGAAACGAGTCGTTGTCGTCTTTCCCGGGGCCGGACGGTTCGGCTCGATCCGGCGCTAGCTCCGTCGGAAAACGGAGGCATTGATCGACTCCTTTCTCCTCGCCCCGCCAGCGGCATCTGCCCGGCGCGACGCGACTTGCATGCGTCCCATGGATGCCCCGATGCGACGCGCGCGTGGATCGGTTGGAGGCGCGGCTGGCCAGGCAACGCAGGCCACTGCTCGGGATGGCGGGCGAGGACCCTATTTTTGGCTCGCTACCGAAGAGCGTGCCAGCCCCCACCTCCCGCACATATTTTCCAGCAGCTCCCCACATCCGAGCCAGCTAGGCAGGTGTGATCGCGCAGGGTCCACCTCCACACTTGGACAGTTGGACGTGACATGCGCGTAGCGTATGTATTTTGTGTTTGTTGGCACACAAGATAATTGTGAAAGAACGAATTGATCGAACCTTGCTTTCATTGATGATCCAAAGGATTAAATACAGAGGGAACCGACGCCAACTCCACGAAGGGACGCATCCACTCGCGGGGGCGTGGGCATGCTTCGAACGGTTGCCAGAGGCAAACCGCACGCTAGTTACAAGGGAGGATTATCCCTAAATAATACAATTTGTTTAAATCCTAACACTCCCCCTAATCCTCGCTTGTCCTTGAGACTGATCATCTTTGAAACATTCTTCTCCAAAACCCTGTGGAAAAAATTGAGAAGAAAATATACAATATGCCATGAAAAACTCCTTCCAAAACCCAGTGGAAAAAATATAAGGAGAAACCAATATGGCATACATCCGCACTTGTATTTATATTGTCTCATTAAAAACCTTATATGAGAAACCATCATGGAAAACTCATAAAGGGAAAAAGAGTACAATATGAATGATCTAGAGATCACCAACGAGTTATAACTTGGGATTTTACTCCCCCTGAACTTTGCAAACATCAATGCTTTCTCATACAAATTCCACGAACCTGATTCTGCAATATAAACGTTGGTAGAGACATTGTGAATCTCACAATAATTTGTTTGCGTATTATCCTCTTACATTTCTGTAATTTGTGAGGATAAATATAACCCATAAGAAATACAAGTGACATTATCTTGGTAGATAATGATAATTGATTCTGATGAATCTTCACATGATCTCACATGCGACCAGTCATTCTACAAAGACATGTATATCTTGTCATGCTTCAAACATAGTTATGGCAGAATGATCATAGGAAGGACTCATTTAGAGTTTATTCTGAAGGCTTCCCTCATAATACTCTTCCAGTATATTTAGTCTTTGATATGGCATTGTTGGGATCATATTATCAGCCACTATCAGGATATCACACCATTGTCCCATCTTGATTTTCCAAACGGAATTAATCAAGACCTTTGGTGTCTTGGACATATCTGAGGATATTCCTTACACCAACCATTATACCTTTTATTTGGGGATTGCACTCTCAATAAATTGCCAACAAGTATAGTGTCAGTCCTAACTTACTTTGCAATATATATATATGAGTGCTTCGATGGTACTCAGATATGGAACTTGATGTCCACTATCATTTCACCATCTCCCGTAGATTTGGATGGACTTGTGTCCCATGTCAGGTATAATAAGACCATATGTGTCTTTGATAAGATATATCCATATTGAACTTTTTCAATATTTCTAGATATATAAAGACTGACATACATTTATTCCTGAGGGAATATGCTCAAGCTTATAAACTTAGCATCATTTGGTTTTACCCAAATATCCGTCTCAAAATGATTGTGTGTATTTAATTTGTCTTGTATAGAATTTGATGATAAGATCATCCACATCAATAGCATGTTGTAAATCCAATTAAGGATATCTACATGAATACACATCAACAATCATTGGTATTAGCGTAATCCTTATCGAGGAGTATCTCACTTAGTCGGTTGTACCACACAACTCTCCGACCTCTTCATAGTCATAGAATGACTTCTGAAGCTTCACACACTTGTTGTGATTTATCATTGAATTCGGAATATTAAGCCATTTCAATGACTTCAATATCTATTTCCGAACTTAACGATCCATGTGAGTATGCAGCCATTACATATATCAACTGCATGGATTTGTACTACCAATTAAGTATCGAAACATATTTCCACTCATACCGATAAGGTATGCTACATCATAACTGATGTTGGGTCTCTGCGGAAACCCTTGCGCTACAGGCATCGCTTTCTCACCACCTCATCTATTTTCGTTTCTGAACGAAAATCACTTTTCTTCATAAACGAAGGTACATATGAGGAGTAGGTTTTACTGTAGTAAACACCTCTCTTTTGATGATCGAGTTCTAATCTTCCTAATTGCTTCCTTTCATTTGAACCAATATAAGTGCCAACGACACTCTCCATGGATTTTGGTTCAGGGCCCAAAAGGATTTCAGCAATTCTCAAGAAGAAATTTATGTCGACATATGTAGACTTCAATATTCGATTCTCATGAATCAATATCTTTAGTGGAATTATCATTATGCCTCTTAACTCCTTGTGATTTCCCACAACAATGGAGTCAAGGTGTTTCGATGTCCCAACACCAAAAATATGTGTGCACACCTGTGCTGGGTTATGGATGACGCGCATCCTTCAGGTGTCATTCAACGCGATGTTGAATCACATTTACCGAGTGAGGAGACCATTTCCTCTATTTCCGTGGAAACATATGAGAACTTAATCCCATGTGACAATAATTCCCCCCCTCTTGCTCTCATCTGGGGATACGAGTGGTTATTAGGTACCTCCACTCATTCTGGTACGAGAATTCAGTGACACCTTTGTCATCAGTAAATGTATATGGCAGATTATTTGCAATATGTTGCAAATTTCTCCTGATCTGAATCTCTAGTTCATATTCTTAAGTACGTGGACAAAATGTCTACGACATTTCATATGCATTTCTGGCATTCTATATGGTACATTTCTCCCCCTAATGCCAGGAAATGCATAAGCAATCGGCGCATGGGCTGCAAATAACTCCCCCGCCAGGGTTAAGGTATTTGACGGATTAACTATCATACCACAATTATTTCTCACATAGATCCCAAATATATGTGAAGGCCCTTAATGTACGCCGGGGTGGTGATATCGGTATGCAGCCGAATTACCGCAGATGGGAAATACTTCACTGATTTCCACGTACAGACCGCAAGGGGATACAGTATTAAATCCATTTGGTCCCATTTAGACCAAATATGCGGCGTGTGAGCGCATGTTACCACCAACAAAAATGTTGGTTAATTACAATTCCGTAGCAATGGCCATGCAACTTGACTCTCTTTGACAAGAGATCTAGCCACACCATTCTGAGTAGGTACACGATGTACTGAATATAACCATGGAATTCTCGTGAATGAAATTCAATGAATATCCATTCCAATGGAATTATCCCATGCATAGGATCATTTGCTCCAAATTCGTCAATTTGAGCACTTAATTCAGTAAACACGTGGTTTTGTGTGGATGATACACACCTAAGACCACCATCTAGATGTGTCTATGAATACCATGAAGTACCAAAATAACCCAGCAAATAGTTGAATAATCTGCATCATTCTTGAATCTGTTCAAGAATAATGAGTGGCTCATCAAATTTTAAGGTGAGAGTGCCTTAAAACTAATTCCCCTATGCCACATGGAGTGCACATAAAATCTTACGATTTTCGGGAACATTGCAATTATGTTGCGGCCAACGGAATTATCAATAATTTTTCTAATCGTCCTCATACCAGACTGATAAAGGAGGAAAAATTATTGTGTACGCAACAATATTGAGTATGAATTGATTCATAAACTCAATTTCTCATAACTATCATGTCTCATGGACAAGATGTTGCAAATTATACTACATGTAGTAGTACACTTATAGGCTAATGATATCTCGGGATAAATAGGAGACTACATAAGATCTCCAAAATATCTTGTGAATGTTATTCCACAAGCATATCATCAATGTAGAGGAGTGCATACTCCTTCTACTGCACCAGAATATTTTCTGGTTGTCCATTTGAAGTAGAACTTCAAACTTATCTCATTAAACTCATTCGCCTTCTCCAATGAGTCGGTGACATGATTCAACCCAAAACTTCATAGTTTGGTAATCATTAGTACGATATTCTGTACAACCAGCCCTTTGACAAACTTGGGAGTTGTCATTGTGATCATTTATTTAAATGACACATTCTTTTGCGAGATATATACTCCATTTCTGCTTCTCATCTTTTTATCACTTTACATTCAACTCCTCGTGGTACTCTAGCCATAAAATTGCTTAGTACTATAAGCACTAGCACAAATTTCAGGTAATGGTATAGTACCCATTGGGGTTGTACCAGATGACTCTTCATGAGAAGTTCATCGTATTTTCACCCTGAAACAAAGATGGTGTTTATTTACCATCATATGAGGATGTAAAGTGTAGTAAGGACATACAATCAGATCAAGATCTGAGAATGCCTTATCACATAATATCAACTTAGTGTTGATTTATAGACAACAGAATTATAAGCATCAACAGACTTGAAGTCCTTAATACAAATGAATATTCATTTGTGTGATGCTTATGACAACATATCTCTCCTTAAGGTGGTACCAAAAGGGCAAATGGATATTCATCATCCATTAAATACTCGGTTTGAGAACCAAGACATTGCGATGTCACATAAATGCAAATTTGCACATTTCAGCTATTTATAAATAGCCATAACATTCTCTATGGTGGAGTTTCAGTGGCGACAAGGCCACGGGTCGACAAAATATTGATGTCCAAGACCCATGTTCAATCATGACATCCACCTTGTGTCATCACATCACATTTACTTTTGAAAAAAAGTCAACCATATATTGCATGAAATTCTCATGCATTAATTTACCTTCAGCAAATTAAGTATAATGAAAATGCTATGGCTAAGCATAATCATGATCATGGTGATTCTTAGTGACTCATGAGCAAGCCTTCATAAGAAGGTAATCATCACAATAAGATGTATCTTCAAATTAAAGGTATAGTCACCTCATAAAGAATAAACCTTTAATTCTCATAAAACACATAGAGGTAATCAACCACTTAGTGGTGCAGACCCTCGTATGGCCATTTTCATGCCATAATATGCGTGCTTTCATTTTTTGCTTTGAGGTGATCACTACTAAGTAGTGTAGACCTTAATCTCATGGTATTTTGTACAACCTTGTGTTATAAAACACTTTGAAGGTAATCACCATGTGGTGTAGACCTCATAGTTGTGAACAAATTATATATTGCCTTTAATGCAATTCATAAGATATGTGCAAAAACTGAAAGTAGTCATATACTTTTCAAGCATAATCAACATGTAGCAATTAAAAATTGCATCCATACACATGTTGACATTTCATAAACAGATATTACATAGTTCATATGTACAAAAACTGAAAAAGCTAGAAAGCTAATCAGAAAAGAAAACGAAAAATAATGGCAATAGGCCAAAAACTGGATGACCTACTACCGTGGCTAGTGCCACCTTTTTATTTTCGTTCTTGATTCTTTTTTTTTCTTTGCTGCACGTACGCATGGGCCAGTGGCTAACGTGGTGGGCTGGTGGCTGTCCAACTCACGCGAGGGGATGGATAAGGGGGCCGAGGGAATATCATTCCCGTCCACAAATCGTCCCAGATCCAACTCAAGCGGTGGGCGTCTCAGCCAGCATCACCAACCTCCGCCACCGGTGGCTGCCTCACCGGCGCGTAGAAGGCCCCGGCGCAGCGTGTTCCTCCTCTGAAGAACAAGATCCTCCAGGAATGTGCGCCCCTGACGCGACGCCGTTGTAGTGGCCATTGGCCAGCCCAAGATTCACCGGGCTCCATCGTCCCGGCCGACGACCGGCGCGCTGCAGGACAGCGCGCGGCGCTATGTGCCAGCGGCGGGGCGCCGATGGACCGGAGGAGCTGCCGGCTCCGTTGTCGAAGACGTCCCGGCGCGCAACAGCCGGCGTGGGGAGGCGCAGCCCGAGGCTCGCGCTCGACGAAGAGGCGCCGGCGTCCATGTTCATGGCGCGCGCACCAACCGGCGAGGGCATGTGCATCCCCAGCCCGAAGCTTGCCGCAGAAGCCCCAGCGGCCACTGCCTCGTGCGCCGGAGTCGGCGACGGAAGGCGCGGCGAGTCCGTCTGTGCGGGCTCCGCGGGCAGCGTTGGTGGCGGGGGCTCGACCTCCTCCTGGACCTCGTAGTCCTGCGGAGGAGACAACGGCGGGGTCGGGCATGGCCCCCAGCGGTGCATCGGGCACGGGGGCGGTGGTGAAGGAGCCGCAAGATCCGGCTCAACGCCGGCGGCGTCGACGTCGATTGCATCGACCTCGGGCTCCAAGACCTCGTCCGCCTGTAACATCGGAGCGGTCCGGCATAGCCGGTTCAGGCGGAGCACCAGAGGGTCCAGCACTGTGGCGAGCGCCAAGATCTCGGGCGCCAAGTCTAAGACCATGGCGACGCCCTCTGAAGTCCGCCGATGCCGTGGTAACGGTGGCGAACCTGACGATGACGGTTGCCGGCCCGAAGGAGTTGCAGGAAGAAGGATAGGAGACCACGAGGCATCTCTCTTTACCTTTGCTTTTCTTCTTTCTGCTTTACCGGCGAGAGTCGCCGGTGTTGATTTGCCTGTGCTCTGCTCTCGGTAGAGTTATGTGCTGATAACGTGTGAAAGAACGAATTGATCGAACCCTTGCTTTGATTGATGATCCAGAGGATTAAATACAGAGGGAACCGACGCCAACTCCACGGACTGAACTTCAGTGCCGTAACTGCACCTGCAGTTGGGCCAATGACATGTGGGCCTAACAGACGGCTGGCCCACATGCCATTGACCCAACTGCAGGTGCAGTTACGGCACCCAAGCAGCGTCCCAACTCCACGAACGGACGCATCCACTCGCGGGGGCGTGGGCATGCTTCGAACGGTTGCCAGAGGCAAACCGCACGCTAGTTACAAGGGAGGATTATCCCTAAATAATACAATTTGTTTAAATCCTAACAATAATGAGATAATGTAAGCTCCACACATTTCTATACTAACATATCGTGATCTTGGCATGAACCACACACACGGATGATCGGAACAAAGAGTACTTTTTTCTAAGAAGGGTCAGATTTGTTATAAAAGTTTACTGGAAGTACAAAACATCTCAAATATAATAAAAGCTACATCGAGATTTTGAGACCACTGAACAACCAATACTGTCGTCTGACGAGCCGCCGACGCGCCGTTGCCACTCCCCTACTGGAGCATGTTTGACCTTGTCTATGACAACTGAAAAGTCTTTTATGCACGTGCATCTAAAGACCAACGCCCTGGATCCGCAATCGCCGCCCTTCAACCCTTGCATAGATCTGAAACATCTGACACTAAATCTTGTCACACGATCAGAAACCTTAACCTCACCGTTCCAAGGAGACGACTTGAATCTACGCCAGAGTTCCGTCGACTACGTCCAAACGAACCAACTCTAGTAGGATTGAGAAGGCGCGTCCGCTCTGGGCCGCTTCAATGTGGAGCAGCCGCTCCACAGCGGCATGAATGCGGGCAGCCGGCGCAGGATGGGAACCCGTGTGGGTGAGGGAGGAGGGGGGTTGGGTTGGCCAGTGTGGTCAGAAGCGGCCATGGGTGTTGTCCGGAGGCCCGCAACCCCCCTGGTTTGTTTTCTGTTTGCCGGAGAAATTGCGTTTGAACGGTTGCGTGTGGTTTTAGAGTTGGTGTTGGATAAGCCCTAAGAAACAATGTGAAATTCATTGTGTGTGACGTTATCAACGTTATCCATCTATCAACATGACATCTTGACAAATATGGTGATGCAAATACCTATTTAGTGCAAGCGGCATAGGCAACCTCGTGCGGTTATCAATAAATATAGAGCCTCGACACGCTTACTACCATCAATTGTGATTAGCACATCAAACCACAGTTTATGTGTGTGTTTTCTTTCCCCTGAAGACTCAGGCCCAGTTTTCCCAGAATCTGACACCTACCCAGATTCTCCCAAAATCTTTGAGCCTCATTTGTTTTACAATCCTATCTAGTTATGGTCTACTTAGTTAGGATTGTAAAACAAATGGGGGTCAAAGATTCTAGGAGAAGCTATAGAGGGGCAGATTCGGGAAGAATCCTGCAAATGAACTGGGCCTCATACTACCCGAAAATTATCATGTTTACTTTAGCGAGATGACATCTAAAGAACACGTGGTTGGCATCTTAGGATGCCTCATACACAGCACACAAGCCAACAGAGATGTCCTTTTGTTTAGCTATATTAACCGAGGTGAGTAGCGTATTTCGAAATATTTGCCACAGGAACACCTTCACTTTGGGAGGGATTCGAGCTTTTCATAACCCCCTAGCTATGCCCAAAGTAGACAAACCCATCTATTCATAGTACCACACTAATGATTGGTCTCTCACTTTTCAAGCTAAGAAACCAAATGCAATTCATTGTGTGTGTGTGTGTGATCTTATCGACGTAATCCATTTGTCAACATGATATATTGACAAATATGGTGATGTAAGAGCATCTATAGCCGGACCTCTCAAACCCGCCGCCTCATACGCCCAGACCGGCCGCCCGGTCACTATTTTTTTACCCAAACAGGCCCCTCAAACAACCCTCAAACGTCCGGGCTGACCAGCACCCCCCATATCCAGCCCAAATATGGGGCGGATATGGGGGCGCCCGGGCGCGCCCGCCACGCCGTACCTGACAGCCCGACCCCAATTGCACCAAATCCACCCCGAAGACTAGCCGGATCCATTTGCTATCTCCTCTCTTCTTCCTTCTCCGCGTCGTTTGTCTCGCGCTCCGCCGCTGCGCCCGCTACGTAGTTGTTCCCAGCCTGTCCACCGCCAGCTCCGAAAGAGCCCTCTTGTCCTCGCCGCGAGGGACGTCGTCGCCGGCCCGGACGCCACCGTGATACGTCCGACAACTCTCTGGCTCGGCCTTGCGCTTGATGTGTTTGACACATTGTCCGACCGGATTTTCTGTGATTTTGCTAGGTAAAACGATGGATTCTGATGCTTCGTCGGACGAGGAGTATGAACCGACGAAGTTTGACCAAATGATTTAAGATGAGTTCTTCGATTCGTCAGATGCGGACAAAGAAGTGGGCATGATTATGCCCATGAGCATGCAAGAGGAAATGGACCGGCAAGTGGAGCATATTCTCAACTTTAAGGGCACAATCAAAATGAGAAGAGTGATCAACCAGGACAGGGTGTCCGGAGCAAAGCTACTGCTCAAGGACTACTTTGCCCCCAAACATATACTTTCCCAGATGATCCATGATTTCGTCACTGTTTTCGCATGCGGAGACCATTATTTTGTGCACTGTGGAGGGTGTGGAGGCACATGACGACTACTTCAAACTCACAAGGGATTGCTGCGGCCAACTCTCTTTCTCGGCCAAGCAGATGTGCACGGCTGCTCTAAGGATGCTTGCACTTGGTACTGTGCTACCTCTTGAGCACTGCGTTGATTTTCCCTTAAAGAGGAAAGGGTGATGCAGCAAAGTAGCGTAAGTATTTCCCTCAGTTTTTTAGAACCAAGGTATCAATACAGTAGGATGCCGCGCACGAGTCCCTCGCACCCACACAAACAAATAAATCCTCGCTACCAACGCGATAAGGGGTTGTCAATCCCTACACGATCACTTACGTGAGTGAGATCTGATAGATATGATAGGATAATATTTTTGGTATTTTTATGATAAAGAGAAATAAAAGATGCAAGTAAAATAAATGGCAAAAGAAATAACTAAGTATTGGAAGATTAATATGAGGGGCCATAGGTTTCACTAGTGGCTTCTCTCAAGAGCATAAGTATTTACGGTGGGTGAACAAATTACTATTGAGCAATTGACAGAATTGAGCATAGTTATGAGAATATCTAGGTATGATCATGTATATAGGCATCACGTCCGAGACAAGTAGACCGACTCCTGCCTGCATCTACTACTATTACTCCACACATCGACCGCTATCCAGCATGCATCTAGAGTATTAAGTTCAAGAGAACAGAGTAATGCTTTAAGTAAGATGACATGATGTAGACACTAGTAGAAAAAGGGTCAAACGTGAAGCACATTAGTGCCGGTTCCAACGGCTAGCCGAGCCGCTCTCATTAGTACCAGATCGTGGCGAACCTTTAGCACCGGTTCGTGCCACGAACCAGTACTAAAGTGAGTGGTGGCAGGATGTTGTCAGTCCGGGGCCCCTCCAGCACCTTTAGTATCGGGTCGTATCACGAACCGGTACTAAAGGTCATCCTACATAGACCCTTCGTCCACCCGAGCTCGCTCTGTTCTTCCCCTTTCCCCTCTCCTCTCTGTTCTTTTCCCTCTTCCTCTCAAGCTCATCACACATTTTGCCCAAGATTTGAAGGCCCCCATCCATTCAAATGATCACAAAGGTTAGTAACTCTTTCCTTTCATCTCTCATTGCTAGATTAGCTCGTGCAATGCTTTATATAGTGATTGATTTTTGAGTTTAGTAATTTGGGAGGAATTATATATATGTGCTAGTATTTGATTTATATGCAATTTGAGGTCAAAAATAACACTTAGTTTTGCATATGTAGGTGTGGTTTACTTAGTACCTTCTAAATCTCCGTCGTAACCACCGTCGATCGCTCGCAACGTCCCGTCGCTGGCACCACCTTGTGGTGAGCCTCTTGTTCATGAAGTTTTATATAAAAAATGATGTTTGTGTGATTTGGATATATAGTTACTCGTATAATTATCTTACCCATACGTTGTGTGTTATGCATAGTGCCATGGTTTTGATATCCGTCCCCGTCGGTCCTCGTCCGGGTTATGATTCAGATGGGGTATATTCTCTTTTAAAACTATTCATTGCATTTCGTGTTTATGACAAATTATGCCCATCAAGTTGACATAGATATTTGTATGTAGGAGGTAGTTGAACCCGAAATTCCAACCGACCCTATTGTCGAGAGGTTAAATTTAGTTGAAAGAGAAAACGAGGATTTGAAGGAAAAATTGAAAAGAATTGATGGGGAGAAGATGGAATTGGAGTTGCATGTTGTCGATGTCGTCGATGATCACAAGATTAAGATGGAGAAAATGCGCTTGAAGATTAGAAAGATTAGAAAATATGCCATTCATAGTGAGGCTTGGTATCATTATGCTGTTGGATCAATTTGTTGTTGCATTTAAATTCTTTAGCTAGAGAGTTATTTGTTTGTTGCATTGAAGTGTTTTATGCTCTTTATGTATGAACTTTATGTATTGTATTAATTTGATGTTTTCGGTGCTGTGTATTGAAGATGAGCCGACAATGGATGTACGATGACCGATGCTCTCCCGAGTTCATTAATGGCGTATGTACTTTTCTGCTTGCAGCTGAGGCAAACAAGCGAGCGGATGGTTTTATGCATTGTCCATGTGCTGGCTGTAAGAATGGTCGCAATTACTCTACATCAAGAACCATTCACGTCCACCTGTTTGAGTCCGGTTTCATGCCCCACTATAATGTTTGGACCAAGCATGTAGAAAGAGGGGTTATGATGGAAGACAATGAAGAAGAAGAGGACAACGACAGCTATCCTGGCCATGGGTTCCCTGAATACGATGATACAACAATGAGGGAAGAAGCTGAGCCGGTAATGCAGGAAGAAGCTGAGCCGGCAATGCGGGAAGAAGCTGAAGAAGAGGCAACGGATGAGCCCGTTGATGATCTAGGTCGGGCCATTTTCGATGCAAAGAGAAACTGCGCAAGTGATTTGGAGAAGAAAAAGTTGCAGCGCATGTTAGAGGATCACAAAAATTTGTTGTACCCGAATTGCGAAGGTGACAAGAAAAAGCTGGGCACCACACTGGAATTGCTGCAATGAAAGACAGAGAATGGTGTATCTGACAAGGGATTTGGAAAGTTGCTGGTAATGATAAAGGATATGCTTCCAAAGGACAACGAATTGCCCGAGAGTATGTACCAAGCAAAGAAGGCTGTCTGCCCTCTAGGGTTAGAGGTGCAGAAGATACATGCATGTCCTAATGATTGCATCCTCTACCGCCGTAAGTATGAGGATTTGAACTTGCCCGGTATGCGGTGTATTGCGCTATAAGATCAGCCGCGATGACCCTGGTGATGTCGAGGGCGAGCGCCCCAGGAAGAAGATTCCTGCCAAGGTGATGTGGTATGCTCCTATAATACCACGGTTGAAACGTTTGTTCCAAAACAAAGAGCATGCCAAGGCGATGCGATGGCACAGAGAAGACCGTAAGAAAGATGGAAAGTTGAGAGTACCCGCTGACGGGTCGCAGTGGAGAAAAATTGAAAGAAAGTATGGGAAGGAGTTTGCAGATGACGCAAGGAACGTATGGTTTGGTCTAAGCGCAGATGACATTAATCCTTTTGGGGAGCAGAGCAGCAACCATAGCACCTGGCCTGTGACTCTATGTTTGTATAACCTTCCTCCTTGGTTGTGCATGAAGCGGAAGTTCATTATGATGCCAGTGCCCATCCAAGGCCCTAAGCAACCCGGCAACGACATTGATGTGTACCTAAGGCCATTAGTTGAAGAACTCTTACAACTGTGGAATGGAACAGGTGTACGTGCGTGGGATGAGCACATGGAGGAAGAATTTGATCTAAAGGCGTTGCTGTTCGTGACCATCAATGATTGGCCCGCTCTCAGTAACCTTTCAGGACAGACAAACAAGGGATACCGCACATGCATGCACTGTTTGGACGATACCGACAGTATATATTTGGCTAATTATAAGAAGAATGTGTACCTGGGACATTGTCGATTTCTTCCGAGCAGGCACCCCGTAAGAAAGAAAGGCAAGCATTTCAAAGGTGAGGCGGATCACCGGACGAAGCCTCGCCACCGTACTGGTGCTGATGTACATGATATAGTCAAGGATTTGAAGGTGGTCTTTGGAAAGGGTCCTGGTGGACAACCTGTTCCGAATGACGCTGACGGACGCGCACCCATGTGGAAGAAGAAATCTATATTTTGGGACCTGCCCTATTGGAAAGACCTAGAGGTCCGCTCCGTAATCGACGTGATGCACATGACGAAGAATCTTTGTGTGACCCTGCTTGGCTTCTTTGGCATGTATGGGAAGACAAAAGATACACCCGAGGCACGGGAGGACGAGCAACGTATGCACGGAAAAGATGGCATACATCAGGGTCATGCAAGCTACGCTCTTACCAAAGAAGAGAAGGAAATCTTCTTTAAATGCCTGCTTAGTATTAAGGTACCGTCTGGCTTCTCGTTGAATATAAAGGGAATAATAAACATGGCATAGAAAAAGTTCCAGAACCTAAAGTCTCATGACTGCCACGTGATTATGACGCAACTGCTTCCGGTTGCATTGAGGGGGCTTCTACCGAAAAACGTTCGATTAGCCATTGTGAAGCTATGTGCATTTCTCAATGCAATCTCTCAGAAGGTAATCGATCCAGAAATCATACCAAGGTTAGAGAATGATTTGGTGCAATGTCTTGTCAGTTTCAAGTTGGTGTTCCCACCATCCTTCTTCAACATCATGACGCACGTCCTAGTTCACCTATGTGAAGAGATTAACGTTTTGGGTCCTGTATTTCTACAAAATATGTTCCCCTTTGAGAGGTTCATGGGAGTCTTAAAGAAATATGTTCATAACCGTGCTAGGCCAGAAGGAAGCATCTCCAAGGGCCATGACAATGAGGAGGTCATTGATTTTTGTATTGACTTTATTCCTGACCTTAAGCCGATTGGTGTTCCTGAATCGCGGCATAAGGGCAGACTAGATGGAAAAGTCACGCTAGGAGGGGAACAAATAATATGTATGGACGGACATTCTCTCACTGAAGCACACTACACAGTTCTACAGAATACCGTCTTGGTGGCTCCGTATATGGATGAACACAAGAATTTGCTACGCTCCAAACACCCGGAGCGGTCTGATGACTGGATTACACGTGAACAAATCAGGAGTTTCGCCAGCTGGTTGCAGACACGTACCATGCATGACACCTCTATTGAAGATAACCTGTACTTGCTGTCCCAGTTATCATCTTTGAATATAATGACTTTCAAAGGATACGAGATAAATGGTAATACATTTTACACGATCGCCCAAGATAATAAAAGCACCAACCAAAACAGTGGTGTTCGCTTTGATGCAGAAACCAAGACAGGAAAGGAAACATATTATGGTTATATACAGAACATATGGGAACTTGACTATCGACGTGGTTTGAAGGTCCCTTTGTTTCGGTGCAAATGGGTCAATATGACACAAGACGGGGTAACGGAAGACCCGCAGTACAGAATGATAACAGTGGATCTCAACAATCTTGCGTATGCAGATGAACCATTCATCCTAGCCAATGATGTGGCACAGGTTTTCTATGTGAAGGACATGTCTACCAAGCCAAGAAAAAGAAAAGATAAGGAAGCGAATGCATCGTACGATGAGTCAAAGCGGCACATAGTTCTTTCTGGGAAGAGAAACATCGTGGGAGTGGATGACAAGACAGACATGTCAGAAAATTATGAAAAGTTTGATGAAATTGCTCCATTCACAGTGAATATTGACCCGAGCATCCCATTAAATGATGAAGATTTTCCATGGTTACGGTGCAAAGGAACACACGCGAAGAAAAAGTTTCACACCCAAAGATCTGGGATGTGATCGGTTTCACTATCATCACTTTCTTCTGTGTTTCACACCCAGGAGGGAATCTCTGTAATAGTTAGGGTAGTTATGTGTTTTGGCATTTGAAACGTGAAGAAATTTTATGTGCAAACAAATTCTTTCATGCCTTTACTGATTTTTTAAGCTAAATGACCCTGAAATTGAAAAGCATTTCAAATGAACTCAGAAAAGGTTGAAAGTTGGCATGGTATCATAATTTCACCCATATAGCATGTGCAAAAAAGTAGAGAGGGTTACCGTAAAAACTGGATGCACTTCGTGTACTAAATGGACAATCTCTTTTGAAGTATCAGGATTTCGGACGAAAACTCATCCATTACAAAAGGCATTTCATTTTTTTAAATAACCTAAGCATTACCAAATTGAATATAATGATAAAATACACTAATATTAAACATGAGAAAAAAGAATCACTGAAAAATCTATTCTCAAAGTTAAGTTATTCACAAACTAGTGATTCACACAAATTTCAAATAAATCAAAATTTAAACTATTCATATTTTTAAACTACCGGTACTAATAGAAAGTTTGTAATTTTTTGTACCTAAAGCAAAAATATTCACAAAGAAACTCTAAATACAGCAAAAAAACAACTCAAACAAAAATAAATAAAGCAAAAAAAATAAGAAAAAAGCCCACCTACTGCGCCACAGCGGCCTGCATACGACTAGAAACCCAACCTGTTGTTGGGCCAGGATGCAGGCCCGCAAAGTCCCAGTAGGCCCAGAGGGCAGCACAGAACATTTAGGCGTAGTAGGCCTGCTTTGGAGAGGAGCTCGAGGGAGCTACTGCACTGGGGCTTATAAACCAGTGCGGACGCCCCTCGGCTAGCAAGGTGGGACTAAACATTTCGCACCGCACCTGCGCCAGCGCACCCTCTTTAGTGCCGGTGGTGGCACCAACCGGTACTAAAGGGGAGGCCTTTAATACCGGTTGGAGCCACCACCCGGCACTAAAGAGGGTGCGCTTCCCGCCGCTTGGCCTGGCCAAAACAGGCCTTTGGTATCGGTTGGTGGCTCCAACCGGTACTAAAGGTCCATCCTATATAACTAAACACTTCAAAAATTTCAGTTTCTCCTCTGCTTCTTCTCCTCTGTCCCGTCGCCCGCCGCCTCCGTCTCCATAACCCTCGTCGCCGCCCCGTCCCCGTCGTCCCCGTCCCCGTCGTCACCGCCGCGCTGTCCCGGCCCGTCCCGCATCGTCCCCGTCCCCGTCATCGCCACCCCGTCCCCGTCGCCGCCGCCCCGGCCCGTCCCCGTCGTCGCTGCCCCGTCCCTGTCCCTGTCGTCGCCATCCCCGTCGTCGCCGCGCCCGTCGCCGTCCCCGTCGCCGCCCCCCGTCGCCTCTCGCCTCGCTGGTGAGCACACACACACACATACATTTTTTTAGTTTTTTAGTTATAGAAATAGTTATAAAAATGTTAGAATTTTTTTTAGTTATAGAAATAGTTAGTTATATAGCATTGTTAGAAATGTTATAGAAATGTTAGAATTGTTAGAAATTTTTTTGTTTTTTAGTTATAAAAATAGTTATAAAATAGTTAGAATTGTAAGAAATTTTTTCTGTTTTTTAGTTATAGAAATAGTTAAAAAGAAGTTAGAATTTTTTCTTTTTTAGTTATAGAAATATTAGAAATGTTATACAAATGCTAGTCATATATATAGAAATGTTATAATTTTTTTCCTGTTTTTTAGTTATAGAAATACTAGAAATATTATAGAAATGTTAGTTATATAGCATTGTTAGAAATGTTATAGGAATGTTAGTTATATAGAAATGTTAGAAATTTTAGTTATCAAAATTCAATCATTAAAAAAATGTTACTTTTTGCGGGCATATAGCTAGTATTTGTTCTCGACGATGCCCGGTCCGCATCCTCGCTGTCGACCCGTCCGTGACAATGTCCGGCTGACCCATGTCTGGGACTGGGCTCCGCCGGGCTGTCACTGGGAGGTGCTGCCTGGAGGGGCGCGCCGCTTGATGAGGAACCCGGCCCCAGGTCCCGTCGTCGACCCTGATCTCGTTTGGTGGCGTTCGCGTGGGCCAGTTTCGGTGCGGAAGGAGCCGGCCCCGCCGGAGGTGGTACGTCGCCGTGTCAGGGAGGAGGATGAGCACGTCCATCGCTACATGGTTGCGTTAGAGGGCGGCAGGTTCTCCAATACCTGACAGTTTCTTCAGGGATCTCACTTCAGCTATGATCCTGTGAGGGTTCCTTCTCTTTGGGTGTCCACCGCCCGCGCCGCAGGAACCGCGAGTGTCCTAGATTTTTCTGTAGTATTCGATCTTTATTAGCTACCTAGCCAGTGATGTACTCGATATATAATATTCGAGACAATGTATTCGAGATTATATATTATTCGAGACGATGTATTCGAGATTATATCTATTATTCGAGACGATGTATTCGAGATTATATCTATTATTCGAGACGATGTATTCGAGATTATATCTATTATTCGAGACGACGTATTCAAGATTATATTCGATGATGCTTATTATGTACTATGATTGATTCAGTTTTTCCTTATTAATTGATTGCATCCATGCATTGTAATTTGAATATATTTCTTTTGGATTAGTTAAACAAAACCTATGGCGGACAATACCGGCAGAGAGGGTGAAGAGGCCCTGTTCAATATCATACGCAATCCTCGCGGGCCAGATGATGATCAAAATGAAGAAGATTATGACGGCTCCAAATATCTAAACAACACCGGGGAGGGTGATATGATATTCGATCGCGACGACCGAATTGATGAAGTCGTGAACTATGAACATGACGAAGAAAATGTTGATCTTGAAACAACAAAGACCGGCGAGGTATATATATTTATATAAGCAGGCATCTGGTGATCATCACATGTTTTAAATGACTTGAAGATATATTAACGGATCGATCTTTCTTCTTTCAGCCATCCGGATCGAGCAAATCTTCAGGCAACAGGACGAAACGAGGCCCGAACAAAAAGTTGAAGGAGGGCGTAAAGTACAATATCGAGGCAATTAGACCTAATGGCGAACCATTCGCGCCTAAGAAGATTGCGTACAAGTTCGTTCGTCGGTGCGGAGTTCTTGTGAAGGACCAACTCCCGATCTCCCTTCAAGAATGGAGCCATCAAAGCCACGTCCAGGAGTTACTTTTGTCGACGACAGACAAAAACATTTGCTTTGGGAAACGCTCATGGAACATTTCACCCTACCAGATCATTTCACAACTGCAGATGTGGAGAAAGTCAAGGACGCTACTCTTAGGAAGATGGCGGTTGCATTCAAGAACCACAAAATTCGTGAATGGGACAAGTACGTCAACGGAGGAAGGAAGACTCCAGTATTCGAGGGAACACTAGAGAATCAAAGTGCTCATTGGGACGATTTCGTGAAATTCAAGGATTCGAAATTATCTAAGGAACGGTCGAGAATAAACAAGGCCAATGCCGCAAAAAAGGATAAGTTCCATAAGCTGGGGCCAGGTGGCTATGCGGTGGGAATGCCTAAGTGGGATAAGTCTGAGAAAAAGATGCTGGATGCAGGTGTCACTCCAGAAACATTGAGCTGGCCCCCCAGGTGCAGGACTTGGTTCTATGCGCATGGGGGGGGAGTTGGACCCGAAGACAGGCAAAGTTTCCAAGAAGGCATGTCTGGACGGAGCCGAAGATAATCTACTTGTTGCAATAGAAGAGGCTCAATCCGGGTTGTTCGAGCCCAACAGAGAGAACGACGAGCTTACGCATGTCCTGGGAAATCCTGAACACCCGGGAAGAACACGAGGCATGGGCGCTATTCCGTGGTATGAGGGGTTTTCGGACTGGAACGCCGACTACAGAACCCGTGCGAGAAAGAAGATTGCGGAGGAGAAGAAGAGGAAGATGGAGGAGGAGCAGAGGAAGCTAGACTATGAACACCTTCAAGGCCTAGAATCAGCGCACGCGGACTTGGCAATCAAATTCCAGCGGCAGCAGGAGCAGATCGACTCACTTAGCCAACAAAGGGGGTCTCATCAGCTAGCGGATGATCCACCAATGGATAGCACCATCCCATCCATGCCAAGAAGCAGCGTGGGTTCCGCCCCGGGCGACGCATTGCTGGATAGCTACCCAGTGGATGACATCATGGAGAACACTAACTGCGAGCTACACTTTAAAATGAAGAACATATCCATGAAGGTGGCGGACGCCCTTGCTTTTACAAATCCCCCCGAGGCAACCTTCCATTGCAACCCGATTCCAGCGGGCTATGCTCATGTCTTGGTTGATGAGGTGGTGGACCAATATTTGGGGCTAGAGCTTGACATTCCTGGAGGTGACGATGAGCACACACTAGGAGAGGCCAACCATCGTATCATCCTATGGAGAAAGGATTGCATCATCTTTCGAAGGCCACCGACACCGCGTCATCCGACTCCTCGTCGCAGTCCGCCACCGAGTCAGCAGACTCCCGCTCCTCCAAGTCCACCAACGCGTCAGGCCACTCCTCCTCCAAGTCCGGCACAGCTTCAGGCCACTCCTCCTCCAAGTCCGGCAAAGCGTCAGGCCACTCCTCCTCCAAGTCCGGCACAGCTTCAGGCCACTCCTACTCCAAGTCCGGCACAGCTTCAGGCCACTCCTCCTCCTCCTCCAACTCAGCCACGTCAGCCGTCTTCACCGCCTCAGCAATCACGGAAGAGAGCCGCCTCAGCTATGGTGCGTAGCGGTACAAGTCGAGGTAGTACTACAGGTACAGGCGGAGGCAAGCGATTTCAATATGGTCCAAGCCTCGCGCCTCTTCCGCAGAGGCTTTATGACAAGTCCGAGGAGGAAAACGTAGCCATATCGAAGGCCGAGGTGGAAGCCCATTTTGCACCAAAACCGCCACCGCCGCCAAGGGAGAAAGTGCCTGTGGAAAAGATTGACCACTTCATCGTATGGCTAGACCACCAGCTCCCAAGCCTGTTGACACAGACTATGAGCGCCACCTCAGGAAGTTAAATCGAGCACGTCTACAGAAAGAGGGGAGCTCGAGATCAAGCAAATCAGCTGGCAAAAAATGCGGTAAAACCGTTCCCCAGCTGGGAGAACAGGCGGCGCAATCAATCCCCCCGCTTGTTGTGCCAACAACACATGAGAGTAGGCGCGCCCAATATTATTGTGGGCAAACCGTTAACGTTCCTGGGGTGGGCGATGTGGTAATAACCGAGGAGCATATTACGTAGGCTGAATCAATCGGGATCACTGTTGGACAACTCCTCGATATCGAGCCCATGTCTTCGACTAGAGAGAAGGAAATAAAACGGAAATATGCCCGGGGCCAACCTTTGGTCGAGCCAGAGGAGGTCAATAAGCTCCCAACGAGAATGTATGCATTGCATCAATGGTACATGGACATTACCAAGATTTCCAATCGAGAGTCCCTCATGGTGAATGTCAACAAGGAGCATTACTACCATAAGAAAGCTATGACCGTTGAGTATTTAGAACTTTTTCAGCTATACAATAAAGACGCACTCGACAAATCTATCGTCATTTGCTATTGTCTGTAAGTGATTTCTTTCTGTAATTTAAGTCTCAAGCTAGCTGATCATTTTGATCAATCATTACCTGTAATTATCCTCACTATATTCTTTTCTATGGTATTATGCAGGATGAAGATTTATGAAATGAAAAAAGGTGGACGCTATGGCATTGGGTTCGTTGACCCAAATACCATTAATGAATACACATGGAAAATAGATCCATATCACGCAAAATGTGTAGAGGAAAGCATACTACAGTTCTTCAAGGAACTCAAATACAATGAAGATATACTACTTCCTTACAACTTCCAGTGAGTCAC
The DNA here is from genome assembly GCF_002162155.2 of Triticum dicoccoides. NCBI lineage: Eukaryota > Viridiplantae > Streptophyta > Magnoliopsida > Poales > Poaceae > Triticum > Triticum dicoccoides. The sequence continues at coordinate 102,362,298 of NC_041390.1, forward strand.
ACTGTCTTGTACTACAAATTCTGTTTTTCCCTACTAGCTATAGCTACATGTTTTTGCTTACATATGCCCGCTTAATTAAGACATGCAAACATGTGTGCATGCAGATTTCACTGGATCTTGTTAATCATTAAAGTTGATGAAGGAACAGTTGAAGTACTAGACTCGCTACTTAAGAAAGCAAGTGACTACAACATCGCGAAGGGGATAGTCAACAGGTAATTTCAATCATTATTAACTATATCTCGGCCTATTTAATTAGTTTGTCATTTCCTGATAACAACTATTTAATAACCCATTTATTCATTTTCTTTGTCGGCGGGCAGGGCTTGGGCAAAGTTCATCAGGGTCACTCCAGGCCCATTGGAACAAAGTCTGAAATGGTATCGACCCAAGGTAAGTAATTAAGTAGTACTAGCTAGCTGCCATCTCTTTAATTATCATGCTTGATTAATTATTATCTAATCAAAATTCCATTCTCGTAAAGGCCCTAAGGCAGGCGCCGGAGAATGATCTATGTGCATACTACGTTTGCGAGAACATTCGCATGATGGCGTCCGAAAGGAGCAAATCTCAAAGACAGGAGTGGGTACGATATCGATTGTCAGAACACTATTCACAATTTTTACACCATTATCGATATCTAGTCACACAACTAATACACATGCATATTGATCTCCTTCTTAACAGTTCAAAGAGATGCGAGACAAGCTCCTAGCACAGGACCGCATAGAAGCAATTCAAGAGGAAATAGCGGGATTTTTGCTCGACCAGGTCATAGATCCCAAAGGAGAATACTATTACCCGCTACCGCCCCATGAACCACTTCCAATTGTTATCGTGCTCCGAAGGCACCAATTAGCTAGGCTAATGCCACTGGCTCCGAAGGCACCAATTAGGAGAAATTGTATATATATATATATATATATATATATATATATATATATATATATATATATATATATATATATATATATATATATATATATATATATATATACATGTGTGTATATATGTGTGAATTAATTAATGGTGGTTGTGAGACATTCGATGATATATATATATATATATTAGGATCGGTTCTACTAGAAATTCTATTTATATATATGCATAATATGTACAATATGTAGTATCGTAAAATACTAGCAAATGAAAAAAAATTAAATGGAAAACACAAAATTAAATGAAAAAGAAATCATAAACCCAAAACCCCTCCAACATTTTAATACCGGTTGGTGACACCAACCGGTACTAAAGGGCTCCCTGCCCCCGAAGCTGGCTCGTGCCACGTGGTTGCCCTTTAGCACCGGTTCGTGCTGAACCGGTACTAAAGGGGGGGGGGCTTTAGTGCCTACATTTTGTAACACCCCGGTGTAATGATGCTACAGTAACCCCTGGGGTTAAGTTAATTTTTTTGCTAAACATGTTCCTGATCATAATTGTCTCCTTTCTCTTTTAAATTCCAGTTGAATTCAAATTCAAATTTTGTCTGAAATTCAAAATGCTCAGACATGAAAACAAAAATGTTCATCATGTGCAGAATAATCCACAACTAATATTGGTGGTGAACCAACTTTTTGCAAAAAGGTTTGAGTGGCCTAAGCTACTTCAAACAGTGGCCTAAGAAATAAATTAAATGCCTTTTAATTTATGAAAATGGCAAAGTATTTTCTAAAAGCCTCACAATCTTTTTTTTTGGGCAGTGCCTAATAATTCTTTGAGATTATTTTGTCCAATGGCATAATCTTTTGCAAAGTCTTTATTGGCTAAAAGAAAAAGAAAAGGAAATGCAAAAGCTGTTTTTTTAAAAAAAAGGAAAAGAAGAGGGGGTGGGAGAGCCCTGGCCTCCCCTTGGGCCTCGGCGACCCACAGCCTCCTGCCCCCCCTGCCTCTGGGCCTAAGGCCGCAGAGACAGGCCCAGCTGGCCGTCGGCCCATCCCAGCCGGCCCACTCCCCCTTTCCTGTCGCTCTCCCCCCTCCTCCTGTTCCTCCGACCGGGCGAGGCAGAGCGCGCCCGTCCCCGCCGGACCCGCCTCGCCGGCATCGCCCGAGCAAGGGGATAAGGCTTGCGCCTCCTCGCCTCCTCGATCCCCGCCTCCACTTGCACCACCCACTCCACCTGCTCTTTCCCCCCACCCTGTCTCGCTCGCCCGCCTCTCCCGAGCGCGCTCGCCGCCGTTCTCCGTCGTCACCGCGGCCACAGCCACCGCCTCGCTCCGCCGTCTTGTCGTGAAGCTCCGACGGGGTCGACTCCGTCGTCTGGTGCCCCCAGGTGGAGCTGGGAAGCATCGCTGACGTCGCACGAGCTCGTCCCCTTCCGCCCTCGTCGCCGGCGAGATCCCTCGAATTCCGGCTTCCCCTGCGCTCCTAACCTACCAAGGGCCATCGGCGTGCCGCTCGGTGAGCTCTCCTACCTTCTCCCTCTCCTTGCCTACTTGGCGCGCCCCCTAGCTGCTTCCCCACGTGCGCCCGAACGCAGCGCCGCGGAGCTCGTCGCCGGCGAGACTCCGGTGACCTTTTGGTCACGGGCTCAAGCCCGTTGGACTCGCCGCACCACGGGGATCCTCCCCAGCCCTTCCTTTCGTTCCGTAGCACGCTGCTTCGCCTTCGCCATCACACGCCCGAAGGTCGTCGCCACCTTTTCCGTCGCCGGCGATGCTCCGGTCGTCCCCGACGCCAGTCATCGTCACCATCGTGTGCGCGGTGCCGGGCCGCGCCCTTAGGTCCAAGCCGTAGGTCCGGAGGCCCCCTGTAGCGCGGCTCCGGCCAACTCCGGCGAGACGCCGCCGTCGCCTTGGTCGCCGGAGCCCTTCCCGGCGCAGCCACCAACATGGATGCGTGGGCCCCATCACCTGAGTCGCTGACGCTGGGCCCCACGGGACCCTGTTGACTAGTTTGACCAGTCAACATGCTGACTGGGCTTCTCTGTGACACTGACGTGCGGGCCCCACCACGTAATTAGATTAACTAAACCGGTTTTATAAATAAAACTAATTAGTTAACCTAACCAGTCACTGACTGCTGGGGCCCACGCCCCCTAACTAACCCTGTTAGCTTAGTTAAGCCTCTGTTAGACAGAGAGGCTGACAGGTGGGTCCCACCTGTCAGTTTGACTGGTCAGCAGAGCTGACGCAATGCTGACGTCACTACTGGCGCAATAAACCTTTTCTGCTTTTAAAATAATTCAGAAATTGGTTTAAACTTTGAAAATCCGTAACTTTTAAACCGTAACTCCGATGAAAATGTTTTCTATATGAAAGTTGCTCAGAAAAATCCAACGAATCCGAATACGCGGTCCGTTCATCTGTCACATGCCCCTAGCATGCTGAACATGGAACTTTCCCCCTCCGGTCATCTGTCTGACACAGGTCCGGAACCGGAACACCTTCCCGGTTGATTTCCCCCTTCACCTATAACGTCTAGGACCGCGTTAGAGCACGCTTAGCGCTACGTATCGTCATGTCATGCTTAGTGTTACCTCTGTTTACTAAGTATTTACTGTTTCTTCCCCCTCTTCTCTCCGGTAGACCCCGAGGCCGCTGATGCCCCGGTGACCGACTACGTCGTCGACAACGACCCCTTCTTGCCAGATCAACCAGGCAAGCCCCCCCTTTGATCATCCCGATATCGCCCATTCCATTCTCTCATGCTTGCATTAGATTTTGCTATTGTTATTGTTTGCTCCTATTCTGATGCATAGCCTCCTTTTGTAACCTGCTTATTGTTACCTTACCGGCTTATCCTAAACTGCTTAGTATAGGTTGGTTAGTGATCCATCAGTGACCCCCGCCTTGTCCCGACTGCCCCGCTGGATAATCAGAAGACCCGATCAACGGGATCGAAGACCAGGCCCCGACACCGCACATCATTTTCCCCTTAGTTGCTCGACACTACTGGGTTACTATCGAGTGCCGAGGGTGAGACCTCTACAGCACTTCTGATGTTAACCTGTAGTGTAGCTATTCGGCCGTGGTCATCGAGGGTGATTTCCTCTTTAATCACTTCCGATACGACTCTGTCGTGCAACCCCTCAAGTGTGAACCTCGAGGGTGATTCCTCTACGTTCACCTTGATGATTACATTGAGTGGAACCCACCGAGGGTGATTCCTTGGGTTTTCCTCTTGATGTTTGGACACACGGATACTTGGACTTTACAACTGTTACTTGGAAAGTGATGTGGAGACGGGTTGACCTGGAAGGTGCCCGTGAGATAATTACGAGGCGTGGCCGGGCATTCTTAGCCCTTGCCGCAAGTCCTCGAGACGGGGCAACGGGGTCACCTCTTTCGTGAGGCTCTGCTTGTTACCGCGCGTTCCTAATCCACTACGATTTGGATATTTGATCCGAGGGGCCTCTGGCCTGATAGCACTAACCATCACGTGGGCATAGTATGGGCGTTCTGCGTCGTGTACATCAGCCGAAGCTTAATAGACGTCAGCGACGGAGCGGCGCGCGCCGGGTTGGACTGGTAAGCTCCTGCCTTTTTAGGGAGGTAGCTAGGTCTGCTCACCGGCCACCCACGCAACGTGCAGGAGTTTTCGGGGAGATGGCCCATGACCCCTGGGGGCATAGGTTTAGTCCGGCGTGCTGACCTCTCTGTTAAGTCTAGGTTGGGTTGCGGCGTATTGTTTGGCCGAGGCCGGGCATGACCCTGGAAAGTGTGTCCGGCCGGAGTTAAGCGAGCGTGGTGGGTAAGTTGGTGCACCCCTGCAGGGAAGAAAACATCTATCGATAGCCTGTCCTACGGTAACGGACACTTGGAGTTGTATCCCGATCGATACAACTAGAACTGGATACTTGTGATGAGAACTGGATGGTGATGAGGATTTGATTGTGATGATAACTGGATAGTATGGCTCTGGGATTGCTTTCTCGCAGGGAGTCGAGAAAGGATCTCTGGCCGAGGTTGATAACACTACTACCGCTTTACTTTATGCTACTCTACTCCCTCTTGTTTGCTGCAAGATGGTGGTTTCCAGAAGATGCTAGTCTTCGATAGGACTAGACCTTCTCTCTATTCTGGCATTTCTGCAGCCCAGTTCACATATACAACCCCTCTTTGATAATGTTGCATATGTAGTGTAGATCCTTGCTTGCGAGTACTTTGGATGAGTACTCACGGTTGCTTTGTTCCCCCCTTTTACCCTTCTTTCTTCTTTCTGGTTGTTGCAACCAGATGGTGGAGTCCAGGAGCCAGATGCCACCTTTGACGACGGCTGCTACCCCGAGGGTGCCTACTACCACGTGACGGACGCCGACGACCAAGAGTAGTTAGGAGGCTCCCAGGCAGGAGGCCTTGCCTTTTCGATCGTAGATGCTTTTGTGCTAGCCTTCTTAAGGCGATCTTGTTTAACTCATGTCTGTCCTCAGATATTGTTGCTTCCGCTGACTCGATTGTATTCAAGCTGATGTATTCGAGCCCTCGAGGCCCCTGGCTTGTAATATAAAGCTTGTATTATTTTAATTTGTGTCTAGAGTTGTGTTGTGATATCTTCCCGTGAGTCCTTGATCTTGATCGTACACATTTGCGTGTATGATTAGTGTACGATTGAATCGAGGGCGTCACACATTTTAGCGCCGGTTACCAAACCGGCACTAAAGGGCCTTACGAACCGGTGTTATTGCCCGGTTCTGCACTAGTGAGAGGGATAAACTCATGCAATATGATATAAACCCCATCTTGTTATCCTCGATGGCAACAATACAATACGTGCCTTGCTGCCCCTACTGTCACTGGGAAAGGGCACCGCAAGATTGAACCCAAAGCTAAGCACTTCTCCCATTGCAAGAAAGATCAATCTAGTAGGCCAAACCAAACTGATAATTCAAAGAGACTTGCAAAGATAACCAATTATACATAAAATAATTCAGAGAAGATTCAAATATTGTTCATAGATAAACTTGATCATAAACCCACAATTCATCGGTCTCAACAAACACATCGCAAAAGAAGATTACATCGAATAGATCTCCACAAGAGAGGGGGAGAACTTTGTATTGAGATCCAAAAAGAGAGAAGAAGCCATCTAGCTAATAACTATGGACCCGTAGGTCTGAAGTAAACTACTCACACTTCATCGAAGAGGCGATGGTGTTGATGTAGAAGCCCTCCGTGATCGATGCCCCCTCCGGTGGAGCTTCGGAAAAGGCCCCAAGATGGGATCTCATGGATACAGAAAGTTACGGCGGTGGAATTAGGGTTTTGGCTCCCTATCTGGTAGTTTTGGGGTACGTGGGTATATATAGGAGGAAGGAGTACGTCGGTGGAGCAACAGGGGGCCCACGAGGGTGGAAGGCGCGCCTGGGGGGTAGCCGCGCCCTCCTACCTCGTGCCTTCCTCGTTGATTGCTTGACGTAGGGTCCAAGTCCTCTGGATCATGTTCGTTCCGAAAATCACGTTCCCGAAGGTTTCATTCGTTTGATATTCTTTTTCTGCGAAACCCTAAAATAGGCAAAAAAACAGCAAGCCTGTGCTGGGCCTCCGGTTAATAGGTTAGTCCAAAAAATAATATAAAAGTGTATAATAAAGTCCAATAATGTCCAAAACAGAATATAATATAGCATGGAACAATCAAAAATTATAGATACGTTGGAGATGTATCATATTGCTGCAGACACGGTTGGTGTGATGGTCAGGATGGGGGAGAACACGTGCCTGAAGACTACTGTCAAGTTTGCTCGCGTCGTGGTGGAGGTGTTTGGACCTAAGTATCTCAGAGAACCAAATGCACAGGACACGGAGAAGTTGTTGGCTATTGAAGAGGCAAGGGGTTTTCCAGGAATGCTCGAATCAATTGATTGCATGCATTAGCAATGGAAGAACTGCCCCAAGGTCTGCGGGGAATGTATCAAGGTCACACCATAGAGGCCACCATCATACTAGAAGTGGTGGCATCACATGACTTATGAATTTGGCATGCTTTCTTTAGAATGTCGGGTTCTCACAGCGACATCAACGTGCTTCAATGATCTCTGGTGTTCAGGAGGCTTCGCAATGGGGAAAACACAGTCGTGCAACTACACCGTCAACGGTCGAGACTACAACATGGGGTACTATCTTGCTGATGGTATCTATCCTCAGTGGGTGGCGTTTGTGAAGACCATATCTGAGCCACATGGCAATAAACAGAGCCACTTTGTAACATTGTAGGAAGCGACTAGGAAGGATGTGGAGAGGACATTCGGTGTGCTTTAGGCTCATTGGGGAAATGTGCGGAGCATTGCAATGATGTGGGAATCAGAAACTTTGTGGCAGGTGATGACATATTGTGTTATTTTGCACAATATGATTGTTGAGGACGAGGGTGATGGTGTAGCCCAAACCCATGATTTCGGGCGGGAAAGCGTGTGCGAGAGGGGGTGGGTGGGCCACGGTTATCGGACGTGGGCGTGGCAGCGGTACGTACGCCCGCAACCCCCCCCTCCCCTCAAATTTATTTTTGATTTGCAGGAAAAAGTGCTTCCAGACCGATACAGGACCGCGTTAGCTGGCAAAACACGTGTGGACCACGCGGTCCAGATGGTTGTAGGCGGTTTGAGGGTCTGCGTTGGAGATGCCCTCAGTATAGAAGAACGCATCCGGATGTATGGCATTAATAATCTTTCTTCTTTTCAGCTAAGATTGGGTGAATTCATCATGTGCAGTGTCATCAAGGTGCTCCGTCTATCGACACGACATCTCGACCAGTAGGAATATGCCAGTTGTTATTCAGCCGTGTGCAACTAGGGGCAGAATTGGGCCCTCGGCACCCAGCCCTAGACTTTTTTACACTTACCAACACAGATTAACTACTCGGCCTGGTGTTAGGCCCATCACAACCCAGTCACAAGACGGCCCGACCCCTTTCAAGCATCTAGAGCTCTCGACCAAGATTGTCTCGCACAGTCACACTCATATGCATGCTCCTATGCTCGCGTGGTCTCCCGACCTAGACCTTTTCCGGCCTAGTTGGTTCTAATTAGGCACGTGTTAAATAACCATGCTACTCGTGACTTGTCTACTTTTCACACTTGGACGAGGCATCCAAATAGCATATGGATCTATGTTTACTGTCATGCAACATAATACATTCTTTGCACAAAGGGCATGAGATTGTCTATCGTCACCGCATGTTACCCATCTAAATGTCGATGAGTGTCTATCCTATGGTAGATCAATTGAATAGTGACGCGCAATTTATTTGTTGTATTAACATATATGTCAAATGATTCCTATGTGAAGCACATGCATGCATAAACATAGTACATGTATAGAAAACAAATATATTGTACAAGTTCATATGTTTGGAAGAAAAATATTTATTTCTCTATCGCACAATAGCACAATCAGTATAGAAAAATGCATCCAGTTGTATTGTATTAATACTCTTCCGCATTTCCAACTAAGATACTGTGAATTTGCCGTCTGTAGTATCACCGATGTTGTCCGTCTATCGACATGACATCTCGTCAAATAGTGCAATGCCAGTTGTTGTCCAGCCGCGTGCCCAACCATGTGCAACCAGGGGCATAGATGGGCCTTGGGCACCCAGGCCCTAGAAGTTTTTTAATCTTACCTACACGGATTAAGTATTGGGCTCACAGTTAAGCCCAACATGGCCCATGCACAAGAAGCCATGATCCCTTTCAAGCGTCTTGAACTCCTGACTTATACTGCCTCGCACGGTTGCACCCATACACACACTCCTATGTTGGCGTCACCTCCCAATCTAGACCGCTTCTAACCTAGTTGGTTCTGATTCAGCCGACGTGTTAAACAAACATGCCACCGTGCCTTGTCTACTTTTCACAGTTGGACGTGGCATGCAAATAGTCACACGAAATATCAATATATTTATTGTCACATGAGATAATACTAATTCATGGTTTTGGTTAGGGCAAGGCTTAAAAACCATGCCACTCCGTGTGGTGACATGCAAACAACACATGGATCCATTTTATTGTCACACGAAACTAGAAAATTGTGTAACCTTCCACCTGCCCAATGGGTACAAGATTCTATATCGTCACCGTGTGTTACTCATCTAACTGTCCATGAGTGTCTATGATAGATCAACTAAATAGAAATAGGTTGATGTGTGATTTTTTTATTGTATCGGCATATATGTCGGTGATAGTCATATGCGAAGTGCATGTATACATAAACATAATACTTATCTTTCTCAGTACAATGGCAATACATGTATAAACAAAATCATCTAGTTATACCATACTAATGATTGGTCTTCTAATTTTTCAACTAAGAAACAATGTGAAATTCACTGTGTGTGACGTTATCGATGGTATCCATCTACCAACATGACGTCTCGACAAATATGGTGATGCCAATGGCTATCTAGTGCAAGCGGCGTACTCAACCTCGTGCCGTTGTCAATACGTAGAAAGCCTCGGCACGTTTCGTTCCACCGATTAGCTCATCTACTGACAGTTTATACCTGTTCTTTTTTCTTTCCCTTTAAGACTCATACTATCCTCCCCGCAAAAAAAAAGACTCATACTATCCAAAAATTTATCGTGCGATTGTGACAGCACGTGTCTATTGTCAATTCGTCATCATGACATTTAGCTACTCCATATATAATCGCAGGCACGAAACACAATATGAGATAGCCGGAGGGTGTGTGCCCTAAAAGGCCACACTAATCAGCCTCCTCCATCATTGCGAAGCATAATCAAGTACTAATCTCACGGTGAACCAATGTTAAGAGCTATATATAGATGGGGACATGGCAATTGTCATGCATGGGGCCTCGTGGGAGGGAGCGCCGGTTAATCAAACCGATCAAGGGATTCGGCAGGATCGGACGGCCGCGGTGGGTGCGGGGCTCCCGCGCTAGCTGTTGTGCTGGCATCGTCGTCTTCCGACCTGTCGATGGATTGTGGATCGGACGTTGAAGATAATAACGACGTAGTGGTAGTAGTAGCGTCCGGTGAAATGCAACTTGTGCTACTGATGGTGCTCCGAGCTGAGTATATATATCTTTCATTTGTGGTTTGTCTTTCCTTTTCCATGGCTGCTGAAAATACTTTGCTGTGGACAGCGACGTGGAACATTGCTACTGTACGTACGTACTCCTACAAAGTCTAGCCTCACAAAAGATTAGGAGCAATATTACAAAGCAAGTGGTGGATGGATATCCACCGCGCTAGTGATCAAAGGTTAGGACCGCTAGTGCGTGGTCGATATTTTAGTAGCAAGTGGTGGGAGTATAAGAGGTAAATACATGACTGGTGCTTGAACTTGCCACGAATATGCATTTTGGTGTCTGAACTTGCAAAATACATTGAACTGATTCCGTAACTTGACATGGACGTGCATATATGGTTTAAATCTTGTTTTTGTATGTCCATGACGCCGACGAGGCACTCCAGGATGTAAGGGACAAGGTGTGTGGCCTGTTTTTTTGTGCAGAAAACCCTCTAGAATAAAAAATCTTACAAAAAGGCCCTCAGAGAGAAACTGATAAATTGCAAAAAAAATCTATTAATCTATTAATAAATGAACTGGTCCAGGGTTTGAAACCAGCACGTGCCTAGCCAATCTACCCGTTCAAATTTAGTGTCAGGAAAGGAATCATACACTTTATAAACATAAAGCTGAACAACGTAAATTAAAAAAATTATTCCAGCAATATAGTGCCACTGCTTTGAACCTGCAACCAGGGGCTAGCCGCACGTACTACTATAACCGACGATGTTGAATGGTAAAATGATTAATTTAGGTTTATAACATAATGAGCCCGTGTGGCTAGAATGGACCACAGTGTGGATCAAGTTTCAACGGGCTTGTTCTTTTTCATTTCATTTTTTCAGAAATAAGTTAATTATTATCACGTACAAACAATATACGTATATGTAAAACAAATTATGTTAAAACGTTCATATAATTTCATAGAATACCTACACAGTAATTTAATAGAAATACACATAATAAAATTATGAATTAGAATAAAATTTATAATTTTAATTTTTTTTGTAATTTTAGAAACATTCATATATTAAAAAAATCATATACTTTTAATTTTTCACCTTTTTAATAAACTATTTATGTAGTATATCGTTGTGTTCATCCTTTAACAAAGAAATGTGTTGTTTTAAAAAGTTTATATAGTATATAAGTTTGTGTGTGTTTCTAAAAAAACAAGCCTAGTGTGCCATCAGACTGTGGATCCCTACATGAATAATACCTGAATCATATAAACATTTTAGTCATTCATAAATATTTTCAATTTAATGAATACGTTTTAAAATAACACGTGAATTATTTTTCAAATGGCACGAAGATTTTTGCATTATTTTGAAATTATGTTTGTTATACAGTCATAAAGAGTACTTGTACTTTTGATATATGATAACTCATTGGTTGGAGTGGCATCCGTGCTTGGCCTACAAGCTTTGTTCTGATGTTCAAGTCACAGATTTGGTGTTGTTTTTGCTGGATTATTAAATTCTATTTATTTTGTTTGGCCAAATATTTATAATGGTTACGAATCATTAAATATTAGCAAATGTGAAGTCGTCAAGTGGCTAGCCGCGTGCACTTGACTGGTGCGTCGTTGGTTCAATCCAGCACACCAGTTTTAATTTTTATCTTATAGTTACACTCTCAATTTTTATTTTATAATTTGTCAGTTTCGTCGTGAGGACCTTTTTGGTAAGAAAATAATTTTAGGGGTTTTCCCACAAAAAACAGGCCACACACCCTTGTTAATGACAGTGGGCCCCGTGGCATGCTGGTGTGCCTTCTCAGCTTCGCGGACGTATACAAACGTCATTTGAACCGTATATGCATGTCCATGCCAAGTTATTAAACCAGTTTAATGTATTTTGCAAGTTCAGGCATTAAAATGTACATCCATGATAAGTTCAAGCACCACTGATGTGTTTACCTCGGAGTATAAAAAGAACTCACGGAAATATGTAAAGCAGGAGACTTACTTTAAAAAAATATTAGTGGTACGATCTCACATACACATCTCAGTTGCAGGGTGTAACTTGTACGTGCGCACATGTAGGTGTCTATAGAGCAATATTACAATGTGGCTACCTAGCTGATGCGCACAGTATTTGCCCAGTCTAGATAAAAACAGGCAACAGCGGTGGTACTACGTAGTACTGATTAAGTGGGCCCCGTGATGTATTTTCGTCTACCGGCTAGTACGTCCGTCCGTCCAATGATCCGCCAATTGATGTATTTTTTAGCTGATGATTTTTTCCCCATGAAAGTGCAGGTATTTCTCCAGCATGCATATGCCGGTATAGGCCTACGAGTACTCCATCGACAACCGGCTGGCTACGAGTACGTGACGGAGGGGAGAGGCGTCACCCTCAGCACGTACGATTTTCTTGGGACGCGTCACGTACGATTAATGCACGTCGAGTCGTCGTAAACAGACAATAAAACTGAAAAAGAAATCGGTTGGGCGGCAGATCCTGCATCTACGCCATGCCATGTGTTCAGTTTTTTTTTTGAGGTAAACCATTAAAAATGTGTGGCAAGTCACAATCAAGTGACTCAATATATAAGAAGAAAAAAACTAAAAAGATTTTTCTGGTACGAATCTTCATACAAAATCAAAGGAATAAAACATCGATCGAGACGTAACGATAACTCAGTCGACTGAGATTTAACAAAGCTGAAAATGAAAACATAGCACTCAAGTAAAGTGTGGGTCGAGATAAAGCGCGCGCGACTGCAAAAGAAAAGAAAACACGGAGCGTGCGCGGTAGTATACGAGTCGCAACTCGCAAAGCATGCAGGCACCGGAGACCAGTAGTAGTACGTGACAGGGAGGGCGACGGGTGCACGGCATGGGCATCAACGGGTGGGTCCCGCACCCTTTTCCCCAGCCAATCGTCTTTCTTTGTTGGGATTTTTTTCCTCTGTTTTTTAACATTAGTACAGACACAAAGCGCTTATATACATGCGCATATACTCATTTCTATAAACATACACACGCATACCTTATTTTTATAAGTACCTTCGAAAGACTGAGCCAACATATCATCTTGAGATTTACGAAGTCACCGTAGGCGCCTCGTCGTTGACGGAAACGTTTCCTCCCACTGAATACGCATCATCGAAAATCGTAAAATAAATATAAGAATAAATGTGGGCACTAGAATTTAAACCCTGATGGACCGAAGATACCACAGTCCTGGTGGGCTGGTGGGAATTGGGATAGGGGATATAATAAAGATACGATACGATACGTAGCAGGGAGAGCAGAAATAGTCATTGTCGTCTTTCCCGGGACCGGCCGGTCCGATTCGATCCGGCGCTAGCTCCGCCGGAAAAGGGAGCCATCGACCGTCTCTCACTTCTCCTCGCCTAGCCAGCGGCATCTACCCGGCGCGGCGCGACTAGGTCAAGTGGCGCGCGCGACTTGCATGCGTCCCATGCATGCCCCGATGCGATGCGGCCTTTCCCGCCGGACGCGCGTGTCGATCGGTTGGAGGCGCAGCGGGCCAGGCAACGCAGGCCACCCCTACCTCCCGCCTATATTTTCGAGCACTTCCCACATCCGAGCCAACTAAGCAGGAGTATATGTATTGTGTTTATTGCCACACAATATAATGAGATAGTGTAAGCTCGGCACATTTCTATATATACTAACATATCGTGATCTTGGCATGATCCATACACACGGATGATCGAAACAAAGAGTATCTGCTGACCAATCCGTGGTTGGATGGTTAGAGGGACGGTGGTATCCACAACCCACCAGGATTCAAGTTCTGATGCTCGCATTATTTCTGAATTTATTTCAGGATTTCCGGCGATGCGCTTTCAGTGGAAGGAGACGTTCCCGTCGACGACGAGGCCCCTACGGTGACTTCGTAAATTTCACGATGACATGCCGGCTCAGTCTCTCGAAGGTGCTCATAGAGGTAGGGTGTGCGCGTGTGTGTTCATAGGGGTGAGTGTATGCGCATATGTTGAGCGCTTGCGTTTGTACCGATGTTAAAAAAAACAAAGAATACCTTTTTTTCTTCTAAAAAGGGTCAGATTTATTTTAAAAGATTCACTGGAAGTACAAAACATCTCAAATATAATAAAACGTTGCATCGAGATTTTCAGACCACCAAACAACCAATACTGTCGTCAGACGAGCCGCCGCCACTCCCCTACCGGAGCTGCACCTTGCCGATGACAACCGATAAATCTTTATGCACGTGCCTCTAAAGACCAACGCCCTGGATCCGCAATCGCCGTCCTTGAACCCTTGCATAGATCTGAAACATCTGACACCAAATGTTGTCACATGACCAGAAATCTTAACCTCATCGCCCCAAGGACACGACATGAATCTACGCCGGAGTTCCGCCGACAAGGTCCTAACCAACGAACTCAAGTAAGATTGAGACGTCGCCTCCACTCTGGGCCGGCTTCAATGTGGAGCGGCCGCTCCACATAGTCGAGAATGCGGGCAGCTGGCGCCGGGCGGGAATGCGCGCGAGCAAGGGAGGAGGTGGTTTGGGTGGTTCGGGGTAGTCAGAAGCGGTCGAGGGTGTTGTCCGGACGGCCGCACCCCCCCATGTTTGTTAGTGATGGCGCACTTGCTGCTAATGTTAGCTGTATTCAGTCTCTAAGTGGTCTACTTGTTGCTGCATCATAACCGACTGACTCATGTGTTGGTTTTGTCTTCGGTTTGTGGGAAAACATGCGTTCAGACCACCCTACGGACCAATACTGGACCGCGTCGAATGGCACAACACGTCCGGACCATGCGGTCCGGACAATTGTGGATGGTTTGAGGATCGGCGTTGGAGATGCCCTAAGAAACAATGTAAAATTCAGTGCATGTGACGTTATCAACGTTATCCATGTATCAACATGACATCTCGACAAATATGGTGATGCCAATGCCTATCTAGTGCAAGCGGCATACTCAACCTCGTGTGGTTATCAATACGTAGAGAGCCTCGACATGCTTAGTACCATCAATTATGATTAACTCAACTAACCACAATTTATGTGTGATTTTGCTTTCCCTTGAAGACTCATAGTACCTTAAAATTATAATGTCTAATTTAGCGAGATGGCATCTAAAGAACATGGTGGTTGGCATCTTAGGATGTTGCACACGCATCACATAGGCCAATAGACGAGTCGTTTCGTTTAGCTATATTAACCGAGGTGGGTAGCCTATTTCGAAACATTTGCCACACAAACACCTTCGCTTTGAGAGGGATTCGAGCTTTCCATAGCCCAATACCTATGTCCAAAGTAGACAAACCCATCTATTTATACCACACCAATGATTGGCCTTTTGCTTTTCCAGCCAAGAAACCAAGTGAAATTCATTGTCTGTGTGTGATGTCATTGACGTAATCCATTTTTCAACATAACATCTCGACAAATATGGTGATGTAAATGCCTATCTAATGCAAGCGGCATACTCAACCTCGTGCAGTTATCCATATGTAGAAAGCCTTGGCACGCTTCGTCCTACCGATTATATCATCTAGCCATGATTTATAATTGTTTTTTGTTTCCCTTTAAGACTCATACCACTCGAAAATTGTCATGCGATTGTGACAGCTCGTGTCCATTGTCAATTCCTTATCATGGATTTAGCTACTCCATGTATAATCGCGGGCGCAAAGCACAATATGAGATAGCCGGAGGGCTTGTGCGCTAATATGCCACGCTAATCATCTGCACCCGTCATCGCGAAGCATAATCAAGTCCATGAAGCAGAATCTCACGGTGAACCATCTTGGAGTCATTTGCACCATCTTATGCGCTAATAGCACACTGTAAAATTTAATGGAACCCTCTTGGAGTCATTTGCACCGTCGTGTGGACTACGACAAGGTGATCCGCTATCCCCGTTCTTATTCTTTTTTGTGGCTGATGGATTGTCTGCATTGTTGAAAAATGGAGAGGAAAAAGAGGATTACTCACCGCTGAAAATTTGTCGCAGAGCACCGGGGGTGTCCCATTTGCTTTTCGCGGATGACACTATGTTGTTCTTTAAGGCGCAGGAGGAACAGGTTAAAAAAATTCATGATGTGCTATACACATACGAGAGAGCTACTGGGCAATGCATCAACCCGACAAAGTGCAGCGCACTGTTTGGACCTTCATGCTCGGTGGAAGAACAAGAGAAGGTACGAGCCATCCTATGTATTGGTACAGTAACATTTCAGAAAAAATACCTTGGGCTTCCAACTCCTGAAGGCCGTATGTCACGTGGGAAATTCCAGAATTTGCAGTTTCGGTTAATGAAGCGAATCATTGCATGGGGAGATACCCTCTCTCTCGCAGGGAAGGAAACCATGATTAAAGCAATTGCTCAAGCCATTCCAACTTATATTATGGGTGTCTTCAAGCTACCTATGTCTGTTTGTGATGACCTGAACAGAATGGTACGGAACTTCTGGTGGGGTTCGGCGAAAGGCAAGAGGAAAACTCACTGGGTGGCATGGCCGAAAATTTTAGCCCACAAAACAAAGGGAGGATTGGGGTTCAGAGACTTCCGAATCTTCAACCAAGCTCTGCTTGCTAGACAGGCATGGCGCCTGCTAATTAAGCCTAACAGTTTATGAGCGCAGGTTTTAAAAGCTCGGTATTATCCAGATGGACGCCTGGAAGATACGGTCTTTTCGGGGAACGCCTCCCCGACTTGGCAGGCTATACAACATGGCCTCGACCTTCTGAAGAAGGGTATCATATGGCGTGTGGGGGATGGACAAAATATCCGTATCTAGCGCGATCGTTGGGTGCCAAGAGAACCATCACGCCAACCTATCACACTGCAGGGCACATGTCGGCTGGGGAGAGTGGTCGAACTCCTAGAGGCGGACGGGTCCTGGCATATGGACCTCCTCCGTCGATACTTCCTGCCGGCGGATGTCGCCGCGATATCCAGTATTCACACATCACCTCGTGTCACCGACGACGTCATCGCCTGGGCACCGGAGAAGAACGGTATCTTCACCGTTCGTTCCGCCTACCGGTTTTCCATGGACGAGCGCGAGCGTCCATTGGCCACCGCCACGAGCAGGGCACCGGATGGTTATCGCGCCATCTGGAAGACCATATGGGGGTGCCCTGCTCTTCCGAAGGTACGCGTGTTCGCTTGGAGGATTGTGACAAACTCACTAGCTACTTGGGCTAACAAATTTACTCGTCACCTTGAGATATCTGACATATGTCCCGTTTGTGGTGTGGAACGAGAGGATGTGTTCCATACATTCTGCAGGTGCCCCCTAGCGAAGGAACTATGGCATGCTATGGCGCTTGACTGGCACATCCCGAGGGTCAAAGCAATCTACAACTCAGGCCCGGAGTGGCTCTTTACGCTCCTCGAACCACTAGACGAGACGACGCGTATGGTCGTTCTAATGACCATGTGGGGATTTGGTACGTGCGGAATGAGATAACGCATGAGAAAAGGCCTCCGCCTACTGAATATTCTCGTCGGTTCCTGTATGGATATATTAGCTCGCTTTTATGCCTCCACCAGTACCCCAGCGGTGATGTTGTCAAAGGAAAAATGGTGCTCAATGCCCTTCCGCCACCCTATAAGGCCAACACCGAGCCTAAGGAAGAGCTATGCTGGACGCCTCCCGAGTCAGGTTGGACGAAGATAAATACGGACGGAAGCTTCATTCCGTCCACAGGTATGGCAGGAGGTGATATGATCCTACGGGATGCACATGGTGATATCATCTATAGCGCTTGTCGGGAAATCCGTATATGTGATAACGCTTTGGACGCCGAGCTAGCGGCGTGTCGGGAGGGGCTGGAGCTGGCCCTCTATCGTACGGTGCTACCCATTTTGGTCGAGCTTGATAGCACCGAGGCGGTGTCACTGATCACAGCACACTCCGAGGATCGATCGATACATCACATGTTGGTTAAGGAGATTCATAATCTAGCCTCAACTGAGGATAGGGAGATTTCTTTTACTCGCTGTTGTCGATTGCAAAATAAATTTAGTCACGAACTTGCCGCGTATGGCCGTAGCACTCCCCGTACTGCAGTATGCACTAGTAGAAAAAGGGCCTATTGTCCCGGTTCGTAAGGGCCTTTTGTCCCGGTTCCTGAACCGGGACTAAAGGGTCAGTACTAATGCCTTGTCCCTTTAGTCCCGGTTCAATCCAGAACCGTGACAGATGGGCCTCCACGTGGCCTGTGCGTGGAGCCCAGGCAGGAGGGCCTTTGGTCCCGGTTGGTGGCACCAATCGGGACCAATAGGCATCCACGCGTCAGCATTTCTGTGGCTAGGGT
>NC_041390.1:102380748-102386897 GCF_002162155.2 Triticum dicoccoides
GGGGGTTTTGGG
Organism: Triticum dicoccoides; assembly: GCF_002162155.2. Lineage (NCBI taxonomy): Eukaryota > Viridiplantae > Streptophyta > Magnoliopsida > Poales > Poaceae > Triticum > Triticum dicoccoides. Next base: position 102,380,761 of record NC_041390.1, read on the forward strand.
GGGTTAATTTAGGTGTTTCATATATTATGTTAGCTAGCTATAATTAATAGAGAGAAGTGTCCTCTCTTATGCCCGTGCTTGGTCGACGCTACGTACTATACATACGTATAGAGAGGACTAGACACGCTAGCTAGCTAGTAAGCAAACGAAGGAAACAGAAGATCGTCATGAACATATATGCATACAGAGAGAAGTGATATCGACCACCTCTCCTTCTCCGAGAGATTGGTCGAACAACAAGTTCTCGTATATCTATCCGACACTACCGGCTACATATATACAATAATTATCTCTTACAAATATAATCTCCTAACATACGGACTCATGGTCCACATAGTATTCTCCGTCTTCAGTGATCACGTGGTCAAGAAAGAATGCCGCCAATTCCTCTTGAATTGCTCGCATGCGAGCTGGTGCTAGGAGTTCATCCCTCTTCCGAAACATCTAATTTGAAGAAGGGGGTCAATACATATATATATGAATGAACGAAATTCAACACAAATGATGGTAATAAAATAAAATTGTGAATGTTGTTATTTACGCACTTCATATTGTTCATCAGAGTAGCCCCGCTCATAGGTCTCGTGACGGATGGACTCGCAAACGTAGTATCCACAGAAATCATTCCCTTGTTCCTGCCACAACCATTTTATAGGAAATAGAGGTCAATCAAACTGATAAGCAAGAATGCCAAATGGTATTGATGAAACTAGCGCTTGAATCACTAGGAGATGCGCGGAACATGCTACTATAGTACTTACTTTCGGGTGTCTAAATTGCAGCTTCTTCGGGAGTCCCGGAGCTTTTTTGGTGAATTTTCTCCAAACCCTGCCAAACAAAGAAAACAATTACTTGATATATCAGGAAATGAACAAAGTTGCTGATATGGTGGATAATGATCGACTTAACTTACTTCTCGAGCATTTGAGTCATGTCCGCATAGTCCTGGGGATCTTTTCGTCTTGAGTCTAAGACGGTTACTAGTCCCTGCTCAAGCTTAATCTCTAGGAGAATATAGTGGAAACTGCACACGCATGCATAACTCATCAATTACATTACTATAACCTTGACTAATATATAATGGAAACCGAATATGCACAAGACAGTAACACTCACTTGAAGTTGTAAGGAAAGAGTATTATATCTTTGTTTTCATTTATTACCAACGATCGTAGCAAGTTGGCCTTGGTATCTGCGGCATGAAATTTAACCTGAGTTGCATCTATGAGATTTGTGTTAATGAACCCAATATCACCGATTTGTCTTTTCTTCAATTCGACGATCTTCAATATGCATAATATAGCGAGGATAATTATATATACATGCAATGAAAGATCTGAGCTATATAGAGAGACTTAATGACAGAAGTAGTACTACTTACATACAGTAGCAGGTGACCGTTGCTTTATCGAGGGCCAATTGATTGAAAAACTGAAAGAACTCCTCAAATGGAACAGGTAACAGTTCAATTCCAACGAGGTCATACTCCTTTTTAACTCTCACATACAAAGTACTCCTCCCCCAGACTCTCTGCAGATTTTCAAGTACCAATCATGCAATCTTCGCATCATCATTCATAGAGATCTTTCATCTTTGACGAGAGGCATCCCGTACTCATATCTTTGTATCTGCACCTCCATGAAATCATAATGTACATCGTCGGGCAGGTAATCTCCAAGATTGCTATAACCAGGCACCATCCTCGGATCATTAGCGATGATGTCGCTAGGCACCTTGAGCGGGGGGCATGATTGCTTCGCTTGTTTGCCAAGCTGGGCAATTTGTTTCCCAGCTCGTCGTTCTTTTAGCCTTTGATCACTGACAGTACTTCCCGAGCGCTCCGGTTCGGCAAATTCCTTTCCAATAATGCACTCATAGTTTCCTTGGGTGGTTTTGTCAGGGCAGCTAGAGTGCGCTTCGCTTTCACCGGATCTACCTTCTCCTCCGGAGGTGGATGTTTCTTTGCTTTCACCCCTTCAAAGAAGTTCCTCACTTCTTCTCACGCGATCTCGGCGTTCTCCTCTGGGGTCCTCTCGTACGGTAACTTCTCTGGAGTCTTCAGAGAAGGACCGAATCTATATGTCCTCCCGCCTTTGGCTGTACTTCTAGACGCCGGCAGAGCATACGGAGCGGTTGTCTTCTTTACTTGCTTACGAGGCGGAGGAGAAGGACTACGACGCGCCGGAGCAGCCGGAGCGGCGGCAAGTCTCTTCCGCCCTTGCTGACGAGGCGGAGAAGGAGGAGGCTGGCTGCTCGGGCACGCCGGCGCAGGCGGAGAAGGAGGCGGAGTGCCGCCACGCGTCGGAGAAGGAGTCGACTGAGTGCCCTGATCGTCACTTGCCGGAGGAGGAGGCGGAGTGCCCTGACTCGCCGGAGGAGGAGGAGGAGGTGTCCAGTTCGAAAGGTTGATGAGCTCCTTCCGCCATAGGCATGTAGTCTTCAGAGCAGAACCCAGCCGAGTCTCCCCTTCACCGGTAGGGTGGTCAAGCTGGAGGTCCTCAAATCCCTCCGTTATTTCATCCACCATCACCCTAGCATATCCTTCTGGAATCAGCCGGCAGTGAAAAGTTGCGCCGGGTTCAGTAGGAAAAACAGAGCCAACAGACGCCTTGACCTTCATATTAATCCATTGCGTCATAAGGTGGCAATTTTGAGACTCCATGATAGCTTCCACGGGATAGCTGGCAGGAGCCGTCAAGACATGCTCCGGCTGAAGCAGCTCGGTGGAAGCCATGCTGCTTCTCCGCTGAGATGGCGGGGTAGCTTCGGGGGAAGCTTCGGCAGTTCGTTTGCTGTGATTTGCTTCTCGTTCCTCTATCGCTTGTGTTGGGTTTGCTCCACTTTCTTCCTCCTCTCATGGCATTTGTAACCGCCTGTGTGCGGAAACCCAACCTTCCATGGAATGGAGCCTGGGGTGCCTCGTTGTTGGTGTCAAAACCGGCGGATCTCTGGTAGGGGGTCCCGAACTATGCGTCTAGGCCGGATGGTAACAGGAGGCAAGGAACACGATGTTTTACCCAGGTTCGGGCCCTCTTGATGGAGGTAAAACCCTATGTCCTGCTTGATTAATATTGATGATATGGGTATTACAAGAGTAGATCTACCACGAGATCAAGGAGGCTAAACCCTAGAAGCTAGCCTATGGTATGATTGTTGTATGATGAAGTTGTATATTCTATCGACTAGCCTGGCCCTGGTTTATATAATGCACCAGAAGCCTAGGTTAACAAGAGTCCTAGCCGAATACGCCGGTGGGGAGAAGTCCTTGTCTTGATCGCCAAGTCTTGTGGAATCTTCCTTGTATGCGGCAGCTGTCCGAACTGGCCCATGAGTATGCGGCCATGGGAGACAATGTGATGAGTACCCCCTAGTCCAAGACACCGTCACTCGTGTCCATCCAGGGTGCTCAGGATTCCCGAGGGCCATTGTGAGCTCGTCGTTCTCTCTGTCTAGAACGAACGTCCCTTGCTGCGCTACTTCGATATACTGCTGAAGCTTCTTGACTGGTGTGTCCATTTGATCGTTCGTCCAAATGCACTTCCCTGATACAGGGTCCAAGGTTCCGCCAGCCCCGAAGAACCAAGTCCGGCAACGGTCTGGCCAGTTAATTGTCTCTAGTTCGATCCCTTTATCAACCAGATCATTCTCAGTCTTGGCCCAATTAGGCCGGGCTGCAAGGTAGCCACCTGACCCTGTGCAATGGTGATGCTTCTTCTTCGCAGCATCTTGCTTGTTTGTCGCCGACATCTTCTTACTCTTTTCCGATGTCTTGTGGGCCACAAATGCGGGCTAGTGATCTCTGATCTTCTCATATCTGCCCTTGAATTCTGGTGTCTCTTTATTTTCGACAAACTTATTCAGCTCTTTCTTCCACCTCCTGAATAGTTCTGCCATCCTCTTAAGAGCAAAAGACTTGATTAATTGCTCTTTAACTGGCTTCTCCGGATCATCCTCTGGCGGTAAGGTGAAATTTGACTTCAGCTTAGTCCAAAGATCATTTTTCTGCATATCATTGACATGAGACACCTCAGGGTCTTCTGTAGCCGGCTTTAACCATTGCTGGATGCTGATCGGGATCTTGTCCCTAACCAGAACCCCGCACTGAGCAACAAATGCGCTCTTTGTCCGTAGGGGTTCAATCGGTTGGCCGTCGGGCGCGATTGCTATGATCTCAAACTTTTCATCCGAGCTCAACTTTTTCTTCGGGCCTCGTCTCTTTACCGAAGTTGTGCTCGATCCAGAGGGCTAGAAAAAAGAACAAAGACTTAATTAATATGTGTACATACCAAAACAATGAATGCATCAATTAGCTAGTTAGCACAAGTTTAACTAATATATATACCTGGCCGGACTCGGTTCGGTCACCGGAGACGTCATCACGGGCTCCTTCTTGCACCGGCATTGGGTCACCGGAGCCGTTCTCACGGTCTCCTTCTTGCACCAGCATTAGGTCACCGGAGCCAGCATAATCATAGCCAGCTACTTCCAGACCATCGGTGTCGTTGAGAAACAACGAGCAGACGGCATCACTTCCTCGTGCGTTTGTGTCCCCCAACATCTCTTCTTGTACTTCATCTCGGGTGGTGTCCATAATTTCTACAAATATTTACAACATGGCAATTATTATTCAAACATGACAGATGGATATATTAGTGGCAAATGTAGAACTAATATTAATTAGTGGGCTCGATGTTGCTTCTCTAGGGTTTGGAGTGGCCTCGACGCTGCTTCTCTAGGGTTTGGGGTGGCCTCGACAACGCTTCAAGGATAAAAAAAGAAGAGGAAGAAGAAAAAAGAGAGGAGAAGAAAGAATAGAGGAGTTAAAGAGGAGAAGAAATAATAGAGGAGTTCTTACTCCTCTATTCTTTCTTTTCCTCTTTTTTTTCTTCTTCTTCCTCTTTTTTTATCGGGAACGAGGGTCGTCGAGGGTCAGGGTCGCCGAGCGGTAGAGGAAACCCTAAATAGCAAGTATCGTGGGTGTGAGATACATGTGGCCGTCCGTGTCGGACACTACATCCACGTCCCGCAAGTGACGTGGGCGTCGAAGCCGGCGTCACTTGTGGGACATGGATGTAGTGTCTGACACCGACGGCCACATGTATCTCACACCGACCATACTTGCTATTTAGGGTATATCGACCCCCCCTCGTGTTGAAGTTATCGGGAGATGGTATATAAATCGACCCCCCTCCCCTCGTGTTGAAGTTATCGGGAGGGGTATATCGACGACGACAAACCCGATAAAATACAAAATACAAACATATATATGAAAAAAAATCTGAAAAGAAGCAATATACATAATATATATACTGACATATATACATAATATACACAAAGAAGCAATATACAGAATAAGACATAAGAAAACGAAGAAAACTAAAAAGAGGAGAAGAAGAAAGGAATAGCTAGAGGAGAAGATCGAAGAAAAAAAGAAGAAAAAAAAGAGGAGAAGAAGAAAGGAATAGTGGAGAATAAGAGAAAATAGAATATTCTATTTTCTCTTATTCTCCACTATTCCTTTCTTCTTCTCCTCTTTTATTCTATTTTCTCTTCTTCTCCACTATTCTTTTCTTCTTCTCCTCTTCTTTTTCTTCCTTTTTCTTCTTCTTATTTATTTCTCCTCTTCTTCCTCTCCTCTTCTTCTTTCTTTCCTCTTCTTATTTTCTTTCTTTCCTATCCTTCTTTTCCTTCCTTCTTAATATCACTTAGCAAATTTTGCAACGATAGCGAGGGGGTGCTCCCGTGGTCTAAAATCCATCTATGCACGATAGAAAATTCTGAAAAAATACATCTATGATCCCTCAACATCCCCGCCTCTCTCATGAACAAAAAAAATCTATGAATTAAAAAAACATCATGTTCTATGAACAAAAAAACATCATATTTCATCCACATTCGTGCATACATCATATATGTGATCATCTATGAAAAAAACATCATATTCTATAAAAAAATCATTACATATATATATATATAAACAAGCATATATATATATAAACAAGCAAATATATGAAAAAAATTGCAAGGGAGGGCGCCGGCGGCCGAACCAAGCTGAGGTCAGCGACGAGGATGGTGTCGGGGCAGGGGCGCGGGCGACGGTGAGGGCGGGCCGGGGCGGCGCGCGTTGGGGCAGGGGC
>NC_041390.1:102387013-102449576 GCF_002162155.2 Triticum dicoccoides
CACCAACCGGGACCAATGGCCTGCGCGTGCCAAAGCCGCGAACATCCCATCTCGCTAGCTGAGGAGCGGCAGGACCTGTTTTATAAGCCCTGCCCCGCCATCTTCATCGAACTCCCTGCAGGCCTTTAGGCCTAACCTCGCACTGCTATGCCTGTGGGCATACTGGGCCTTCTGCGGGCCTGAATCCTGGCCCATGGATGGGTTTCTAATCGTATTCAGACCGTGGTGGCCCAGTAGGTGGCATTTTTTTTTTGCTATTTATTTTTTCATTTCTACTTAGAACTAAATACTTATAGTTTTTTAGTGATTTTTTTCTTTTAGGTCACAAAAATTATAAACTTTCTGTTAGTGCCATTAGTTTTAAAATTTGAATAGTTTAAATTTGAATTTTTAAAAATTTGTGTGAATCACTAGTTTATGAATAACTTTACTATAAAAATTGATTTTTGAGTCATTCTTTTTCCTGCTATTTAATATTACTGTGTTTTATCATGATACTCAATTTGGTAATTTTAGTTAGTCATAACAAATATTATAGGCATTTTTTTCTTTTTTGCTATTTATTTTTTCATTTCTACTTAGAACAAAATATTACAGTTTTTTTAGTGATTTCTTTTTTCTTTTAGGTCACAAAAATTATAAATTTTCTGTTAGTGCCATTAGTTTTCAAATTTTAAAACACTTTTTTAGTTGTTTTTGCTTTTAGTGCCTATTTTTTTCCAGTTTTTTTGTTTTGTTTTCTGCATTATTTATTTTCTTTTGTTTTTTGCTTTATTTTTTAATTCTTTTTGCTTTTAGTTTTAGAAAAATTATAAACTTTCTGTTAGTGCCATTAGTTTTCAAATTTGAAAACACTTTTTTTAGTTTTTTTGTTTTCTTTGTTGCTTTATTTATTTTATTTTGTTTCTACTTACAACAAAATACTTATTGTTGCTATTTTTATTTTTTTCCAGTTTTTTTGTTTTGTTTTCTGTATTATTTATTTTCTTTTGTTTTTTGCTTTATTTTTTTAATTATTTTTGCTTTTAGGTCAGCAAAAATATAAACTTTCTGTTAGTGCCATTAGTTTTAGAAAAATTATAAAATTTCTGTTAGTGCCATTAGTTTTCAAATTTGAATAGTTAAATTTTGAATTCTTTGAAATTTGTGTGAATCACAAATTTGAATTAACTTTACTAAAAAAATGAACATAGATGCACCTATAGAGAAAATTCGACCTAAATTCATAGTTTTCAAATGAACTCTGAAAAAGTTGGCATGGCATACTTGTGTGTTACAAAGTTGGCATGGTATCATCATAATAGATGCGGGAGAAAGTCTTCACTTTTTCTTCGCTTGTGTCATTTGCTTATTGCGCCGTAACCATGGATAATCTTCATCGTTTATCAGGATGCTTGGGTCAGCCTTGACATTGAAGGGACGAATTTCATGAAACTTTTCATAATCTTCAGACATGTCTGTCTTGCCCTCCACTCCCAGGATATCCCATTTTCCTAAAAGAACTATGTGGCGCTTTGGCTCATCGTATGATGTATTCGCTTCCTTATCTTTTCTTTTTCTCGGTTTGGTAGACATGTCCTTCACATAGATAACCTGTGCCACATCATTGGCTAGGACGAACGGTTCGTCAGTGTACCCAAGATTTTTCAGATCCACTGTTGTCATTCCGTATTGTGGGTCTACCTGTACCCCGCCTCCTGACAGATTGACCCATTTGCACTTAAACAAAGGGACCTTAAAATCATGTCCGTAGTCAAGTTCCCATATGTCCACTATGTAACCATAATATGTGTCATTTCCGCTCTCGGTTGCTGCATCAAAGCGGACACTGCTGTTTTGGTTGGTGCTCTTTTGATCTTGGGCGATCGTGTAAAATGTATTCCCATTTATCTCGTATCCTTTGTAAGTCAATACAGTCAAAGATGGTCCCCTGGACAACAAGTACAGCTCATCACAAACAGTGTTGTCACCTCTGAGACGTGTTTCCAACCAACTGCTGAAAGTCCTGATGTGTTCACATGTAATCCAGTCGTCGCACTGCTCCGGGTGTTTGGAGCATAGACTGTTCTTGTGTTCATCGACATACGGGGTCACCAAGGTAGAGTTCTGTAGAACTGTGTAGTGTGCTTGAGACCAAGAATATCCGTCCCTGCATATTATTGAGTCACTTCTAAGAGTGCCTTTTCCAGTCAGTCTCCCCTCATACCGCGATTTAGGGAGACCTATCTTCTTAAGGCCAGGAATGAAGTCAACACAAAACCCGATAACATCCTCTGTTTGATGGCCCATGGAGATGCTTCCTTCTGGCCTAGCGTGGTTATGGACATATTTATTTAGGACTCCCATGAACCTCTCAAAGGGGAACATATTGTGTATAAATACGGGCCCCAGGATGACAATCTCGTCGACTAGATGAACTAGGACGTGCTCATGATATTGAAGAAGGATGGTGGGAACACCAGCTCAAAACTGACAAGACATTGCGCCACATCACTCCTTAGCCTTGGTACGATTTCTGGATCGATCACCTTCTGAGAGATTGCATTGAGGAATGCATATAGCTTCACAATGGCTAATCGGACGTTTTCCGGTAGAAGCCCCCTCAATGCAACCGGAAGCAGTTGCGTCATAATCACATGGCAGTCATGAGACTTTAGGTTCTGAAACTTTTTCTCTGGCATATTTATTATTCCCTTTATATTCGAAGAGAAGCCAGTCGTGACCTTCATACTGAGCATGCATTCAAAGAAGATTTCTTTCTCTTCTTTCGTAAGAGCGTAGCTGGCAGGACCTTTATACTGCTTCGGAGGCATGCCGTCTTTTTCGTGCAAACGTTGCAGGTCCTCCCGTGCCTCAGGTGTATCTTTTGTCTTCCCATACACGCCCAAGAAGCCTAGCAGGTTCACGCAAAGGTTCTTCGTCACGTGCATCACGTCGATTGAAGAGCGAACCTCTAGGTATTTCCAGTAGGGTAGGTCCCAAAATATAGATTTCTTCTTCCACATGGGTGCGTGTCCCTCAGCGTCATTCAGAACAGCTAGTCCGCCGGGACCCTTTCCAAAGATTACGTGTAAATCATTGATCATAGCAAGTACGTGATCACCAGCACGCATGGCGGGCTTCTTCCGGTGATCTGCCTCGCCTTTGAAATGCTTGCCTTTCTTTCGACATTGATGGTTGGTCGGAAGAAATCAACGATGGCCCAGGTACACATTCTTCCTGCATTTGTCCAGGTATATACTTTCAGTGTCATCTAAACAGTGCGTGCATGCGTGGTATCCTTTGTTTGTCTGTCTTGAAAGGTTACTGAGAGCGGGCCAATCGTTGATGGTCATGAACAGCAACGCCTTTAGGTTAAATTCCTCCTGTCTGTGCTCATCCCACGTACGTACACTGTTTCCATTCCACAGTTGTAAAAGTTCTTCAACTAATGGCCTTAGGTACACCTCAATGTCGTTGCCGAGTTGCTTAGGGCCTTGGATGAGAACTGGCACCATAATGAACTTCCGCTTCATGCACATCCAAGGAGGAAGGTTATACATACATAGAGTCACGGGCCAGGTGCTATGATTGCTGCTCTGCTCCCCGAAAGGATTAATGCCATCCGCGCTTAAAGCAAACCATACGTTCCTTGGGTCCTTTGCAAACTCATCCCAGTACTTTCTCTCGATTTTTCTCCACTGCGACCCGTCAGCGGGTGCTCTCAACTTCCCGTCTTTCTTCCGGTCCTCACTGTGCCATCACATCAACTTGGCATGCTCTTCATTTCTAAACAGACGTTTCAACCGTGGTACTATAGGAGCATACCACATCACCTTCGCAGGAACCCTCTTCCTGGGGGGCTCGCTGTCAACATCACCAGGGTCATCTCGTCTGATCTTATACCGCAATGCACCGCATACCGGACATGCGTTCAGATCCTTGTATGCACCGTGGTAGAGGATGCAGTCATTAGGGCATGCTTGTATCTTCTCCACCTCCAATCCTAGAGGGCATATGACCTTCTTTGCTGCGTATGTACTGTCGGGCAATTTGTTATCCTTTGGAAGCTTCTTCTTCAATATTTTCAGTAGCTTCTCAAATCCTTTGTCAGCCATAGCATTCTCTGGCTTCCACTGCAGCAATTTCAGTACGGTACCGAGCTTTGTGTTGCCATCTTCGCAATTGGGGTACAATCCTTTTTTGTGATCCTCTAACATGCGATCGAACTTCAGCTTCTCCTTTTGACTTTCGCATTGCGTCCTTGCATCGACAATGACCCGGCGGAGATCATCATCATCGGGCATATCGTCTGGTTCCTCTTGATCTTCAGCAGCTTCACCCATTGCAGCATCATTGGGCACATCGTCTGGTTCCTCTTGATCTTCACCAGCTCCCCCCGTTGGAGCATCAACGTATTCAGGGGGCACATAGTTGTCATTGTACTCTTCTTCTTCGCCGTCTTCCATCATAACCCCTATTTCTCCGTGCCTCGTCCAAACATTATAGTGTGGCATGAAACCCTTGTAAAGCAGGTGGGAGTGAAGGATTTTCCGGTTAGAGTAAGACCTCGTATCCCCACATTCAGTGCATGGACAACACATAAAACCATTCTTCTTGTTTGCCTCAGCCGCATCGAGAAACTCATGCACGCTCTTAATGTACTCAGAGGTGTGTCTGTCACCGTACATCCATTGCCGGTTCATCTGCGTGCATTATATATAATTAAGTGTCCAAATTAATAGAAGTTCATCATCACATTAAAACCAAAGTACACACATAGTTCTCATCTAACAACATATAGCTCTCCAGAGCATCTAATTAATTAAACCATACATTGAAACTATGTAATTCAATGCGAAAACAAATGCGATCATAATCACAACCAAGGTAACAATTGATCCAACGTCATAATGATACCAAGCCTCGGTATGAATGGCATATTTTCTAATCTTTCTAATCTTCAAGCGCATTGCATCCATCTTGATCTTGTGATCATCGACGACATCCGCAACATGCAACTCCAATATCATCTTCTCCTCCTCATTTTTTTTATTTTTTCCTTCAACAAATTGTCTTCTTCTTCAACTAAATTTAACCTCTCGACAATAGGGTCGGTTGGAATTTCCGATTCACATAGATCCTACATAAATAAAATCTATGTCACGTTGGTCGGCATAATTTTCATAAACAATAAATGAACCAATAGTTATAAAGATAATATATATACCACATCCGAATCATAGACAGGACGAGGGTTGACGGGGGTGGATACCAAAACCATCGCACTATATAAGATGCAATAATAAAAGTAAGAAAATAATACAAGTATCTATGTGAACATACAAGTAAGAATATTTTTTCCTTTCAAAAAGAAGATAAGAACAAGAGGCTCACCACAGTGGTGCCGGCGATGAGCTCGGCGCGGGTGATCGATGGCGGTGAAGACGGGGACAGGGCGTGACGGATCGCTAAACCTAGACAAATATTGAGGAAAATGGAGTTTGAAGGTCGAGCTTGGAGAGGAGAAAGCTTAAGTAGTGTGGCTCATGTTGGGGAACGTAGCAGAATTTTAAAATTTTCTACGCATCACCAAGATCAATCTATGGAGTCATCTAGCAACAAGGGGAAGGAGAGAGCATCTACATACCCTTGTAGATCGCTAAGCAGAAGCGTTCAAGTGAACGGGGTTGATGGAGTCGTACTCGTCGTGATCCAAATCACCGATGATCCTAGTGCCGAACGGACGACACCTCCGTGTTCAACACACGTACAGCCCGGTGACGTCTCCTACGCCTTGATCCAGCAAGGGGAGAAGGAGAGGTTGGGGAAGACTCCATCCAGCAGCAGAACGACGGCGTGGTGGTGGTGGAGGAGCGCGGGACTCCAGCAGGGCTTCGCCAAGCACTACGAGAGACGAGGAGGGAGAGGGGTATGGCTGCGCCAACAGGGAGAGCAAATCACATGTGTTGGACAGCCCCATACCTCAAGTATATATAGGGGGAGGGGAGGGGCTGTGCCCCCACCTAGGGTTCCCTCCCTAGGGGTGGCGGCAGCCCCCAGATCCCATCTGGGAGGCGACCAAGCGGAGGGGGAGAGGGAGGCGCACCAGGCATGGGCCTTAGGGCCCATCTGCCCTTAGGGTTTGCCCCCTCTTCCCCTTAGGCGCATGGGCCTTGGTGGGGAGGCGCCCCAGCCCACCTAGGGGCTGGTCCCTTCTCACACTTGGCCCATGTATGCCTCCGGGGCCCGTGGCTCCTCCCGGTGGACCCCCGGACCCCTCCGGTGGTCCCGGTACACTACCGGTGATGCCCGGAACACTTCCGGTGGCGAAAACCATGCTTCCTATATATCAATCTTTACCTCTGGACTATTCCGGAATTCCTCGTGACGTCCGGGATCTCATCCGGGACTCCGAACAACATCTGGTAACCGCGTACATACTTTCCCTATAACCCTAGCGTCATCGAACCTTAAGTGTGTAGACCCTATGGGTTCGGGAGTCATGCAGACATGACCGAGACAACTCTCCGGTCAATAACCAACAGCGGGATCTGGATACCCATGTTGGCTCCCACATGCTCCACGATGATTTCATCGGATGAACCACGATGTCAAGGACTTAATCAATCCTGTATACAATTCCCTTTGTCCAGCGGTATTGTACTTGCCCGAGATTCGATCATCGGTATCCGATACCTTGTTCAATCTTGTTACCGGCAAGTCTCTTTACTCGTTCCGTAACACATCATCCCGTGATCAACTCCTTGGTCACATTGTGCACATTATGATGATGTCCTACCGAGTGGGCCCAGAGATACCTCTCCATTTACACGGAGTGACATCGCTATGTGACCAACATCCAAGAGTCTACAAGACTCAATGATCTAGTTCGCATCACTATGTGATAAACACTCAAAGAGTTTTGAGTTTGATCATGTTATGCTTGTGAGAGAGGTTGTAGTAAACGGGTCTTGCCATATTCAGATCCCTATGTATTTCGCAAAACTTTATATCGTAGATGCTGCTACTGAAGGAAATATGCCCTAGAGGCAATAATAAAGTTATTATTTATTTCCTTATATCATGATAAATGTTTATTATTCATGCTAGAATTGTATTAACCGGAAACATAATACATGTGTGAATACATAGACAAACTTAGTGTCACTAGTATGCCTCTACTTGACTAGCTCGTTAATCAAAGATGGTTATGTTTCCTAACCATGAACAAGGTGTTGTTATTTGATTAACGAGGTCACATCATTAGTTGAGTGATCTGATTGACATGACCCATTTCATTAGCTTAGCACCCGATCGTTCAGTATGTTGCTATTGCTTTCTTCATGACTTATACATGTTCCTATGACTATGAGATTATGCAACTCCCGTTTACCGGAGGAACACTTTGTGTGCTACCAAACGTCACAACGTAACTGGGTGATTATAAAGGAGCTCTACAGGTGTCTCCAAAGGTAGATGTTGGGTTGGCGTATTTCGAGATTAGGATTTGTCACTCCGATTGTTGGAGAGGTATCTCTGGGCCCTCTCGGTAATGCACATCACATAAGCCTTGCAAGCATTGCAACTAATGAGTTAGTTGCAAGATGATGTATTACAAAACGAGTAAAGAGACTTGCCGGTAACGAGAATGAACTAGGTATTGGATACCGACGATCGAATCTCGGGCAAGTAACATACCGTTGACAAAGGGAACAACGTATGTTGTTATGCGGTCTGACCGATAAAGATCTTCGTTGAATATGTAGGAGCCAATATGGGCATCCAGGTCCCGCTATTGGTTATTGACCGGAGATGTGTCTCAGTCATGTCTGCATTATTCTCGAACCGTAGGGTCCGCACGCTTAACGTTACAATGACAGTTATTATGAGTTTATGCATTTTGATGTACCGAAGTTAGTTTGGAGTCCCGGATGTGATCAAGGACATGACGAGGAGTCTCGAAATGGCCGAGACATAAAGATTGATATATTGGAAGCCTATATTTGGACATCGGAAGTGTTCCGGGAGAAATCGGGATTTTACCGGAGTACCGGGAGGTTACGGAACCCCCCGGGAGCCATATGGGCCTTTATGGGCTTTAGTGGAAAGGAGAAAGGGGCAGCCCAAGGTGGCCGCGCGCCTCCCCCCTTCCCTAGTCCTATTAGGACTAGGAGAGGTGGCCGGCCCCCTCTCTCTCTTTCCCCCTCGAGGAATCCTAGTCCAACTAGGATTGGGGGGGGGGAGTCCTACTCCCGGTAGGAGTAGGACTCCTCCTGCGCCCTCCTCCTGGCCGGCGGCCCCCTCCCCCTTGGCTCCTTTATATACGGAGCAGGGGGCACCTCTAGAAACACAAGTTGATCCTTGAGATCGTTCCTTAGCCGTGTGTGGTGCCCCCTGCCACCATATTCCACCTCGATCATATTGTAGCGGTGCTTAGGCGAAGCCCTGCGACAGTAGAACATCAAGATCGTCACCACGCCGTCGTGCTGACGGAACTCCTCCCTGACGCTTTGCTGGATCGGAGCCCGGGGATCGTCATCGAGCTGTACGTGTGCTAAGAACTCGGAGGTGCCGGAGTAACGGTGCTTGGATCGGTCGGATCGGGAAGACGTACGACTACTTCCTCTATGTTGCGTGAACGCTTCCGCAGTCGGTCTGCGTGGGTACGTAGACAACACTCTCCCCTCTCGTTGCTATGCATCACCATGATCTTGCGTGTGCGTAGGAAATTTTTTGAAATTACTGCGTTCCCCAACAGTGGCATCCGAGCCTAGGTTTTATGGTTTGATGTTATTTGCATGAGTAGAACACAAGTGAGTTGTGGGCGATATAAGTCATACTGCCTACCAGCATGTCATACTTTGGTTCGGCGATATTGTTGGGCGAGACGACCTGGACCGACATTACGCGTACGCTTACGCGAGACCGGTTCTCCCGACGTGCTTTGCACATAGGTGGCTTGCGGGCGACAGTCTTTCCAACTTTAGTTGAACCAAGTGTGGCTACGCCCGGTCCTTGCGAAGGTTAAAACGGAGTCTATTTGACAAACTATCGTTGTGGTTTTGATGCGTAGGTGAGATTGGTTCTTGCTTAAGCCCGTAGCAGCCACGTAAAACTTGCAACAACAAAGTAGAGGACGTCTAACTTGTTTTTGCAGGGCATGTTGTGATGTGATATGGTCAAGGCATGATACTGAATTTTATTGTATGAGATGATCATATTTTGTAACCGAGTTATCGGCAACTGGCAGGAGCCATATGGTTGTCGCTTTATTGTATGCAATGCAATCGCGATGTAATGCTTTACTTTATCACTAAACGGCTGCGATAGTCGTGGAAGCATAAGATTGGCGAGTCGACAACGATGCTACGATGGAGATCAAGGTGTCGCGCCAGTGACGATGGTGATCATGATGGTGCTCCGGAGATGGAGATCACAAGCACAAGATGATGATGGCCATATCATATCACTTATATTGATTGCATGTGATGTTTATCTTTTTAATGCATCTTATCTTGCTTTGATTGACGGTAGCATTATAAGATGATCTCTCACTAAATTATCAAGAAGTGTTCTCCCTGAGTATGCACCGTTGCCAAAGTTCATCGTGCCCAGACACCACGTGATGATCGGGTGTGATAAGCTCTACGTCCATCTACAACGGGTGCAAGCCAGTTTTGCACACGCAGAATACTCAGGTTAAACTTGACGAGCCTAGAATATGCAGATATGGCCTTGGAACACAGAGACCGAAAGGTCGAGCGTGAATCATATAGTAGATATGATCAACATAACGATGTTCACCATTGAAAACTACTCCATCTCACGTGATGATCGGTTGTGGTCTAGTTGATTTGGATCACGTGATCACTTAGAGGATTAGAGGGATGTCTATCTAAGTGGGAGTTCTTAAGTAATTTGATTAATTGAACTTAAACTTATCATGAACTTAGTACCTGATAGTATCTTGCTTGTTTATGTTGATTGTAGATAGATGGCTCGTGCTGTTGTTCCATTGAATTTTAATGCGTTCCTTGAGAAAGCAAAGTTGAAAGATGATGGTAGCAATTACACGGACTGGGTCCATAACTTGAGGATTATCCTCATTGCTGCTCAGAAGAATTACGTCCTGGAAGCACCGCTGGGTGCCAGGCCTGCTGCTGGAGCAACACCAGATGTTATGAACGTCTGGCAGAGCAAAGCTGATGACTACTCGACAGTTCAGTGTGCCATGCTTTACGGCTTAGAATCGGGACTTCAACGACGTTTTGAACGTCATGGAGCATATGAGATGTTCCAGGAGTTGAAGTTAATATTTCAAGCAAATGCCCGGATTGAGAGATATGAAGTCTCCAATAAGTTCTATAGCTGCAAGATGGAGGAGAACAGTTCTGTCAGTGAGCATATACTCAAAATGTCTGGGTATAATAATCACTTGATTCAGATGGGAGTTAATCTTCCGAATGATTGCGTCATTGATAGAATTCTCCAATCACTGCCACCAAGCTACAAGAGCTTCGTGATGAACTATAATATGCAAGGGATGAACAAGACTATTCCCGAGCTCTTCGCAATGCTGAAAGCTGCGGAGGTAGAAATCAAGAAGGAGCATCAAATGTTGATGGTTAACAAGACCACTAGTTTCAAGAAAAAGGGCAAAGGGAAGAAGAAGGGGAACTTCAAGAAGAACGGCAAGCTAGTTGCTGCTCAGGAGAAGAAACCCAAGTCTGGACCTAAGCCTGAAACTGAGTGCTTCTACTGCAAGCAGACTGGTCACTTGAAGTGGAACTGCCCCAAGTATTTGGCGGATAAGAAGGATGGCAAGGTGAACAAAGGTATATGTGATATACATGTTATTGTGTTGGGGAACGTTGCAGAAAACAAAAATTTTCCTACGGTTTCACCAAGGTCCATCTATGAGTTCATCAAGCAACGAGTGATTAGATGCATCTACGTACCTTGTAGATCGCGAGCGGAAGCGTTCAAAGAACGGGGATGAGGTAGTCGTACACGACGTGATCCAAATCACCGGAGATCCTAGCACCGAACGGACGGCACCTCCGCGTTCAACACACGTACGGAACAGCCATGTCTCATCCTTCTTAATCCAGCAAGGGGGAAGGAGAGGTTGAGGGAGATGGCACCAGCAGCAGCACGACGGCGTGGTGTTGATGGAGCTGCAGTACTCCGGCAGGGCTTCGCCAATCACTATGGAGGAGGAGGAGGTGTTGGAGAGGGAGGCAACCAAAGGCCAAGGTAAGAAGTCCCCCATATCCCCCACTATATATAGGAGAGCCAGGGGGGCGGCCCTAGGAGATCTAATCTCCTAGGGTGGTGCGGCCAAGGGGGAGGAATCCCTCCTCCCCAAGGCACCTAGGAGGTGCCTTCCCCTCCTAGGACTCTTCCTCCTTGAAACCCTAGGCGCATGGGCCTCTTGGGGCTGGTTCCCTTGGCCCATGTAGGCCAAGGCGCACCCCCTACAGCCCATGTGCCCCCCGGGACAGGTGGCCCCACCCGGTGGACCCCCGGGACCCTTCCGGTGGTCCCGGTACAATACCGATGACCCCGAAACTTGTCCCGATGGCCGAAATAGGACTTCCCATATATAAATCTTTACCTCCGGACCATTCCGGAACTCCTCGTGACGTCCGAGATCTCATCCGGGACTCCGAACAACATTCGGGTTACTGCATATACATATCCCTACAACCCTAGCGTCACCGAACCTTAAGTGTGTACACCCTATGGGTTCGGGAGACATGCAGACATGATCGAGACGACTCTCCGGTCAATAACAAACAGCGGGATATGGATACCCATGTTGGCTCCCACATACTCCACGATGATCTCATCGAATGAACCACGATGTCGAGGATTCAAGCAACCCCGTATACAATTCCCTTTGTCAATCGGTATGTTACTTGCCCGAGATTCGATCGTCGGTATCCCAATACCTCGTTCAATCTTGTTACCGGCAAGTCACTTTACTCGTACCGTAATGCATGATCCAGTGACCAGACACTTGGTCACTTTGAGCTCATTATGATGATGCATTACCGAGTGGGCCCAGTGATACCTCTCCGTCTCACGGAGTGACAAATCCCAGTCTTGATCCGTGTCAACCCAACAGACACTTTCGGAGATACCTATAGTGCACCTTTATAGTCACCCAGTTATGTTGTGACGTTTGGTACACCCAAAGCACTCCTACGGTATCCGGGAGTTACACGATCTCATGGTCAAAGGAAAAGATACTTGACATTGGAAAACTCTAGCAAATGAACTATACGATCTTGTGCTATGTTTAGGATTGGGTCTTGCCCATCACATCATTCTCCTAATGATGTGATCCCGTTATCAATGACATCCAATGTCCATAGTCAGGAAACCATGACTATCTGTTGATCAACGAGCTAGTCAACTAGAGGCTTACTAGGGACATGTTGGTGTCTATTATTCACACGTGTATTACGATTTCCGGATAATACAGTTATAGCATGAATAAAGACAATCATCATGAACAAAGAAATATAATAATAATACTTTTATTATTGCCTCTAGGGCATATTTCCAACAGTCTCCCACTTGCACTAGAGTCAATAATCTAGTTACATTGTTATGAATCGAACACCCATGGAATTCTGGTGTTGCTCATGTTTTGCCCTAGGGAGAGGTTTAGTCAACGGATCTGCTACATTCAGGTCCGTATGTACTTTACAAATCTCTATGTCTCCATCTTGAACATTTTCACGAATGGAGTTGAAGCGACGCTTGATGTGCCTTGTCTTCTTGTGAAACCTGGGCTCCTTGGCAAGTGCAATAGCTCCAGTGTTGTCACAGAAGAGTTTGATTGGCCCCGATGCATTGGGTATGACTCCTAGGTCGGTGATGAACTCCTTCATCCATATTGCTTCATGTGCTGCCTCCGAGGCTGCCATGTACTCCGCTTCACATGTAGATCCCGCCACGACGCTCTGCTTACAGCTGCACCAGCTCACTGCTCCACCATTCAACATATACACGTATCCGGTTTGTGACTTAGAGTCATCCATATCAGTGTCAAAGCTAGCGTCGACGTAACCCTTTACGACGAGCTCTTCGTCACCTCCATAAACGAGAAACATGTCCTTTGTCCTTTTCAGGTACTTCAGGATATTCTTGACCACTGTCCAGTGTTCCTTGCCGGGATTACTTTGGTACCTTCCTACCAAACTTACGGCAAGGTTTACATCAGGTCTGGTACACAGCATGGCATACATAATAGATCCTATGGCTGAAGCATAGGGGATGACACTCATCTCTTCTTTATCTTTTGCCGTGGTCGGGCATTGAGCCGAGCTCAATCTCACACCTTGCAAAACAGGCAAGAACCCTTTCTTGGACTGATCCATTTTGAACTTCTTCAAAATCTTATCAAGGTATGTGCTTTGTGAAAGACCTATGAGGCGTCTCGATCTATCCCTATAGATTTTGATGCCTAATATATAAGCAGCTTCTCCAAGGTCCTTCATTGAAAAACTCTTATTCAAGTAGGCCTTAATGCTGCCCAAAAGTTCTATATCATTTCCCATCAAAAGTATGTCATCTACATATAATATGAGAAATGCTACATAGCTCCCACTCACTTTCTTGTAAACGCAGGCTTCTCCATAAGTCTGTGTAAACCCAAACGCTTTGATCATCTCATCAAAGCGAATGTTCCAACTCCGAGATGCTTGCACCAGCCCATAAATCGAGCGTTGGAGCTTGCACACCTTGTCAGCATTCTTAGGATCGACAAAACCTTCCGGCTGCATCATATACAATTCTTCCTTAAGGAAACCATTAAGGAATGCCGTTTTGACGTCCATTTGCCATATTTCATAATCGTAGAATGCGGCAATTGCTAACATGATTTGGACGGACTTTAGCTTCGCTACCGGTGAGAAAGTCTCATCGTAGTCAACCCCTTGAACTTGTCGATAACCCTTAGCGACAAGCCGAGCTTTATAGATGGTCACATTACCATCCGCGTCTGTCTTCTTCTTAAAGATCCATTTATTTTCTATGGCTCGCCGTTCAACGGGCAAGTCAGTCAAAGTCCATACTTCATTTTCATACATGGATCCTATCTCGGATTTCATGGCTTCTAGCCATTTGTCGGAATCCGGGCCCGCCATCACTTCTTCATAGTTCGAAGGTTCACCGTTGTCTAACAACATGATTTCCAAGACAGGGTGGCCGTACCACTCTGGTGCGGAACGTGTCCTTGTGGACCTTCGAATTTCAGTAGGAGCTTGATCAGAAGCATCTTGATCATCATCATTAACTTCCTCTCTAGTCGGTGCAGGCACCTCAAGAACATTTTCTTGAGTTGCGCCATTTTCCGGTTCAAGAGGTAATACTTCATCAAGTTATACTTTCCTCCCACTTACTTCTTTCGAGAGAAACTCTTTCTCTAGAAAGGACCCATTCTTGGCAACAAATATCTTGCCTTCGGATCTGAGGTAGAAGAAATACCCAATAGTTTCTTTAGGGTATCCTATGAAGACGCATTTTTCCGATTTGGGTTCGAGCTTTTCAGGTTGAAGTTTCCTGACATAAGCATCGCATCCCCAAACTTTTAGAAACGACAGCTTAGGTTTCTTCCCAAACCATAATTCAAACGGTGTCATCTCAACGGGTTTCGACGGTGCCCTATTTAAAGTGAATGCGGCAGTCTCTAAAGCATAGCCCCAAAAAGATAGTGGTAAATCAGCAAGAGACATCATAGATCGCACCATATCTAATAGAGTGCGATTACGACGTTTGGACACACCATTTCGCTGAGGTGTTCCAGGCGGCGTGAGTTGTGAAACTATTCCACATTTTCTTAAGTGTGTACCAAACTCGTGACTCAAGTATTCTCCTCCACGATCTGATCGCAGGAACTTGATTTTCCTGTCACGTTGATTTTCAACCTCACTCTGAAATTCCTTGAACTTTTCAAAGGTCTCAGACTTGTGTTTCATTAAGTAGACATACCCATATCTACTCAAGTCATCAGTGAGGGTGAGAACATAACGATAGCCACCGCGAGCCTCAACACTCATTGGACCGCACACATCAGTATGTATGATTTCCAATAAGTTGGTTGCTCGCTCCATTTTTCCTGAGAACGGAGTCTTGGTCATTTTACCTATGAGGCATGGTTCGCACGTGTCAAATGATTCATAATCAAGAGACTCTAAAAGTCCATCTGCATGGAGCTTCTTCATGCGTTTGACACCTATGTGACCAAGGCGGCAGTGCCACAAGTATGTGGGACTATCATTATCAATCTTACATCTTTTGGTACTTACACTATGAATATGTGTAGCATTACGCTCGAGATTCATAAAGAATAAACCATTCACCATCGGAGCATGACCATAAAACATATCTCTCATATAAATAGAACAACCATTATTCTCGGATTTAAATGAGTAGCCATCTCGAATTAAACGAGATCCTGATACAATGTTCATGCTCAAACTTGGCACTAAATAACAATTATTGAGGTTCAAAACTAATCCCGTAGGTAAATGTAGAGGCAGCGTGCCGACGACGATCACATCGACCTTGGAACCATTCCCGACGTGCATCGTCACCTCGTCCTTCGCCAGTCTCCGTTTATTCCGCAGCTCCTGCTGTGAGTTACAATTATGAGCAACGGCACCGGTATCAAATACCCAGGAGTTACTACGAGTACTGGTAAGGTACACATCAATTACATGTATATCAAATATACCTTTGGTGTTGCCGGCCTTCTTGTCCGCTAAGTATTTGGGGCAGTTCCGTTTCCAGTGACCCTTCCCTTTGCAATAAAAGCACTCCGTCTCAGGCTTGGGTCCATTCTTTGATTTCTTCCCGGCAGCTTGCTTGCTGGGCGCGGCAACTCCCTTGCCGTCCTTCTTGAAGTTCTTTTTACCCTTGCCCTTCTTGAACTTAGTGGTTTTATTCACCATCAACACTTGATGTTCCTTCTTGACTTCTACCTCTGCTGATTTCAGCATAGCAAATACTTCAGGAATGGTCTTCTCCATCCCCTGCATATTGAAGTTCATCACAAAGCTTTTGTAGCTTGGTGGAAGCGACTGGAGGATTCTATCAATGACCGCATCATCCGGGAGATTAACTCCCAGCTGAGTCAAGCGGTTATGTAACCCAGACATAGTGAGTATGTGCTCACTGACATAACTATTTTCCTCCATCTTACAGCTGAAGAATTTGCCGGAGACTTCATATCTCTCGATCCGGGCATGAGCTTGAAAAACCATTTTCAGCTCTTCGAACATCTCATATGCTCCATGTCTCTCAAAATGCTTTTGGAGCCCCGGCTCTAGGCTGTAAAGCATGCCGCATTGAACGAGGGAGTAGTCATCAGCATGTGTCTGCCAAGCATTCATAACGTCTTGGTTCTGTGGGACGGGTGGATCACCTAGCGGTGCTTGTAGGACATAATCTTTCTTGGCAGCTATGAGGATGATCCTCAGGTTCTGGACCCAGTCTGTGTAGTTGCTGCCATCGTCTTTCAGCTTGGTTTTCTCTAGGAACGCGTTGAAGTTGAGGACTACATTGGCCATTTGATCTACAAGACATATTGTAAAGATTTTAGACTAAGTTCATGATAATTAAGTTCATCTAATCAAATTATAATGAACTCCCACTTAGATAGACATCCCTCTTCTAGTCATCTAAGTATAACATGATCCGAGTTAGCTAGGCCGTGTCCGATCATCACGTGAGACGGACTAGTCAACGTCGGTGAACATCTTCATGTTGATCGTATCTTCTATACGACTCATGCTCGACCTTTCGGTCTTCTGTGTTCCGAGGCCATGTCTATGCACATGCTAGGATCGTCAAGTCAACCCTAAGTGTTTTGCATGTGTAAAACTGTCTTACACCCGTTGTATGTGAACGTAAGGATCTATCACACCCGATCATCACGTGGTGCTTCGAAACGACGAACTTTAGCAACGGTGCACAGTTAGGGGAGAACACTTCTTGAAATTATTATGAGGGATCATCTTATTTACTACTGTCATTCTAAGCAAACAAGATGCAAAACATGATAAACATCACATGCAATCAAATAATAATAGTGACATGATATGGCCAATATCACATAGCTCCTTTGATCTCCATCTTGGGGCTCCATGATCATCTTGTCACCGGCATGACACCATGATCTCCATCATCATGATCTCCATCATTGTGTCTCCATGAAGTTGCTCGCCAACTATTAGTTCTACTACTAAGGCTAACGCGTTTAGCAATAAAGTAAAGTAATTTACATGGCGTTTCTCAATGACACGCAGGTCATACAAAAATAAGGACAACTCCTATGGCTCCTGCCGGTTGTCATACTTATCGACATGCAAGTCGTGATTCCTATTACAATAGCATGAACATCTCATACATCACATATAGATCATTCATCATTCATCACAACTTTGGCCATATCATATCACAAAGCACTTGCTGCAAAAACAAGTTAGACGTCCTCTAATTGTTGTTGCAAGTTTTACGTGGCTGAAGTAGGGTTCTAGCAAGAACGTTTTCTTACCTATGTGAAAGCCACAACGTGATTTGTCAACTTCTATTTACCCTTCATAAGGACCCTTTTCATCGAATCCGCTCCAACTAAAGTAGGAGAGACAGACACCCGCCAGCCACCTTATGCAACTTGTGCATGTTAGTCGGTGGAACCGGTCTCACGTAAGCGTACGTGTAAGGTTGGTCCGGGCCGCTTCATCCCACAATACCGTTGAAACAAGATAAGACTAGTAGCGGCAAGAAAGTTGACAACATCTACGCCCACAACAAATTGTGTTCTACTCGCACAAGAAGAACTACGCATAGACCTAGCTCATGATGCCACTGTTGGGGAACGTTGCAGAAAACAAAAATTTTCCTATGGTTTCACCAAGATCCATCTATGAGTTCATCAAGCAACGAGTGATTAGATGCATCTACGTACCTTGTAGATCGCGAGCGGAAGCGTTCAAAGAACGGGGATGAGGTGGTCGTACAAGACGTGATCCAAATCACCGGAGATCCTAGCACCGAACGGACGGCACCTCCGCGTTCAACACACGTACGGAACAGCCACGTCTCCTCCTTCTTGATCCAGCAAGGGGGAAGGAGAGGTTGAGGGAGATGGCACCAGCAGCAGCATGACGGCGTGGTGTTGATGGAGCTGCAGTACTCCGGCAGGGCTTCGCCAAGCACTATGGAGGAGGAGGAGGTGTTGGAGAGGGAGAGGGAGGAAACCAAAGGCCAAGGTAAGAAGTCCCCCATATCCCCCACTATATATAGGAGGGCCAAGGGGGGGTGGCCCTAGGAGATCTAATCTCCTAGGGTGGTGCGGCCAAGGGGGAGGAATCCCTCCTCCCTAAGGCACCTAGGAGGTGCCTTCCCCTCCTAGGACTCTTCCTCCTTGAAACCCTAGGCGCATGGGCCTCTTGGGGCTGGTGCCCTTGGCCCATGTAGGCCAAGGCGCACCCCCTACAGCCCATGTGCCCCCCCGGGACAGGTGGCCCCACCCGGTGGACCCCCGGGACCCTTCCGGTGGTCCCGGTACAATACCGATGACCCCGAAACTTGTCCCGATGGCCGAAATAGGACTTCCCATATATAAATCTTTACCTACGGACCATTCCGGAACTCCTCGTGACGTCCGGGATCTCATCCGGGACTCCGAACAACATTCGGGTTACTGCATATACATATCCCTACAACCCTAGCGTCACCGAACCTTAAGTGTGTAGACCCTACGGGTTAGGGAGACATGCAGACATGACCGAGACGACTCTCCGGTCAATAACCAACAGCGGGATCTGGATACCCATGTTGGCTCCCACATACTCCACGATGATCTCATTGGATGAACCACGATGTCGAGGATTCAAGCAACCCCGTATACAATTCCCTTTGTCAATCGGTATGTTACTTGCCCGAGATTCGATCGTCGGTATCCCAATACCTCGTTCAATCTCGTTACCGGCAAGTCACTTTACTCGTACCGTAATGCATGATCCAGTGACCAGACACTTGGTCACTTTGAGCTCATTATGATGATGCATTACCGAGTGGGCCCAGTGATACCTCTCCGTCTCACGGAGTGACAAATCCCAGTCTTGATCCGTGTCAACCCAACAGATACTTTCGGAGATACCTGTAGTGCACCTTTATAGTCACCCAGTTACGTTGTGACGTTTGGTACACCCAAAGCACTCCTACGGTATCCGGGAGTTACACGATCTCATGGTCAAAGGAAAAGATACTTGACATTGGAAAACTCTAGCAAATGAACTATACGATCTTGTGCTATGTTTAGGATTGGGTCTTGTCCATCACATCATTCTCCTAATGATGTGATCCCGTTATCAATGACATCCAATGTCCATAGTCAGGAAACCATGACTATCTGTTGATCAACGAGCTAGTCAACTAGAGGCTTACTAGGGACATGTTGGTGTCTATTATTCACACGTGTATTACGATTTCCGGATAATACAGTTATAGCATGAATAAAGACAATCATCATGAACAAAGAAATATAATAATAATACTTTTAGTATTGCCTCTAGGGCATATTTCCAACATATTGATGTGTACCTTACTAGAGCTCGCAGTAGCACCTGGGTATTTGATACTGGTTCTGTTGCTAATATTTGCAACTCGAAACAGGGACTACGGATTAAGCGAACACTGGCGAAGGACGAGGTGACGATGCGCGTGGGAAACGGTTCCAAAGTCGATATGATCGTAGTCGGCACGCTACCTCTACATCTACCTTCGGGATTAGTATTAGACCTAAATAATTCTTATTTGGTGCCAGCGTTGAGCATGAATATTATATCTGGATCTTGTTTAATGCGAGACGGTTATTCATTTAAATCAGAGAATAATGGTTGTTCTATTTATATGAGTAATATCTTTTATGGTCATGCACCCTTGAAGAGTGGTCTATTCTTATTGAATCTCGATAGTAGTAATACACATATTCATAATGTTGAAGCCAAAAGATGCAGAGTTGATAATGATAGTGCAACTTATTTGTGGCACTGCCGTTTAGGTCATATCGGTGTAAAGCGCATGAAGAAACTCCATACTGATGGACTTTTGGAACCACTTGATTATGAATCACTTGGTACTTGCGAACCGTGCCTCATGGGCAAGATGACTAAAACACCGTTCTCCGGTACTATGGAAAGAGCAACAGATTTGTTGGAAATCATACATACAGAAGTATGTGGTCCGATGAATATTGAGGCTCGTGGCGGATATCGTTATTTTCTCACCTTCACAGATGACTTAAGCAGATATGGGTATATCTACTTAATGAAACATAAGTCTGAAACATTTGAAAAGTTCAAAGAATTTCAGAGTGAAGTTGAAAATCATCGTAACAAGAAAATAAAGTTTCTACGATCTGATCATGGAGGAGAATATTTGAGTTACGAGTTTGGTGTACATTTGAAAAATTGTGGAATAGTTTCGCAACTCACGCCACCCGGAACACCACAGCGCAATGGTGTTTCTGAACGTCGTAATCATACTTTACTAGATATGGTGCGATCTATGATGTCTCTTACTGATTTACCACTATCATTTTGGGGTTATGCTTTAGAGACGGCTGCATTCACGTTAAATAGGGCACCATCAAAATCCGTTGAGACGACGCCTTATAAACTATGGTTTGGCAAGAAACCAAAGTTGTCGTTTCTTAAAGTTTGGGGCTGCGATGCTTATGTGAAAAAGCTTCAACCTGATAAGCTCGAACCCAAATCGGAGAAATGTGTCTTCATAGGATACCCAAAGGAGACTGTTGGGTACACCTTCTATCACAGATCCGAAGGCAAGACATTCGTTGCTAAGAATGGATCCTTTCTAGAGAAGGAGTTTCTCTCGAAAGAAGTGAGTGGGAGGAAAGTAGAACTTGACGAGGTAACTGTACCTGCTCCCTTATTGGAAAGTAGTACATCACAGAAAACTGTTTCTGTGACACCTACACCAATTAGTGAGGAAGCTAATGATGATGATCATGAAACTTCAGGACAAGATACTACTGAACCTCGTAGATCAACCAGAGCGAGATCCGCACCAGAGTGGTACGGTAATCCTATTCTGGAAATCATGCTGCTAGATCATGATGAACCTACGAACTATGAAGAAGCGATGGTGAGCCCAGATTCCGCAAAGTGGCTTGAAGCCATGAAATCTGAGATGGGATCCATGTATGAGAACAAAGTATGGACTTTGGTTGACTTGCCCGATGATCGAAAAGCAATTGAGAATAAATGGATCTTCAAGAAGAAGACTGACGCTGATGGTAATGTTACTGTCTACAAAGCTCGACTTGTCGCAAAAGGTTTTCGACAAGTTCAAGGGGTTGACTACGATGAGACCTTCTCACCCGTAGCGATGCTTAAGTCTGTCCGAATCATGTTAGCAATTGCCGCATTTTATGATTATGAAATTTGGCAGATGGATGTTAAAACTGCATTCCTGAATGGATTTCTGGAAGAAGAGTTGTATATGATACAACCGGAAGGTTTTGTCGATCCAAAGGGAGCTAACAAAGTGTGCAAGCTCCAGCGATCCATTTATGGACTGGTGCAAGCCTCTCGGAGTTGGAATAAACGCTTTGATAGTGTGATCAAAGCATTTGGTTTTATACAGACTTTCGGTGAAGCCTGTATTTACAAGAAAGTGAGTGGGAGCTCTGTAGCATTTCTAATATTATATGTGGATGACATATTGCTGATTGGAAATGATATAGAATTTCTGGATAGCATAAAGGGATACTTGAATAAGAGTTTTTCAATGAAAGACCTCGGTGAAGCTGCTTACATATTAGGCATAAAGATCTATAGAGATAGATCAAGACGCTTAATTGGACTTTCACAAAACACATACCTTGACAAGATTTTGAAGAAGTTCAAAATGGATCAAGCAAAGAAAGGGTTCTTGCCTGTGTTACAAGGTGTGAAGTTGAGTCAGACTCAATGCCCGACCACTGCAGAAGATAGAGAGAAAATGAAAGATGTTCCCTATGCTTCAGCCATAGGCTCTATCATGTATGCAATGCTGTGTACCAGACCTGATGTGTGCCTTGCTATAAGTTTAGCAGGGAGGTACCAAAGTAATCCAGGAGTGGATCACTGGACAACGGTCAAGAACATCCTGAAATACCTGAAAAGGACTAAGGATATGTTTCTCGTATATGGAGGTGACAAAGAGCTCATCGTAAGAGGTTACGTTGATGCAAGCTTTGACACTGATCCGGACGATTCTAAATCGCAAACCGGATACGTGTTTACATTAAACGGTGGAGCTGTCAGTTGGTGCAGTTCTAAACAAAGCGTCGTAGCGGGATCTACATGTGAAGCGGAGTACATAGCTGCTTCGGAAGCAGCGAACGAAGGAGTCTGGATGAAGGAGTTCATATCCGATCTAGGTGTCATACCTAGTGCATCGGGTCCAATGAAAATCTTTTGTGACAATACTAGTGCAATTGCCTTGGCAAAGGAATCCAGATTTCACAAGAGAACCAAGCACATCAAGAGACGCTTCAATTCCATCCGGGATCTAGTCCAGGTGGGAGACATAGAGATTTGCAAGATACATACGGATCTGAATGTTGCAGACCCGTTGACTAAGCCTCTTCCATGAGCAAAACATGATCAGCACCAAGGCTCCATGGGTGTTAGAATCATTACTGTGTAATCTAGATTATTGACTCTAGTGCAAGTGGGAGACTGAAGGAAATATGCCCTGGAGGCAATAATAAAGTTATTATTTATTTCCTTATATCATGATAAATGTTTATTATTCATGCTAGAATTGTATTAACCGGAAACATAATACATGTGTGAATACATAGACAAACTTAGTGTCACTAGTATGCCTCTACTTGACTAGCTCGTTAATCAAAGATGGTTATGTTTCCTAACCATGAACAAGGTGTTGTTATTTGATTAACGAGGTCACATCA
Source organism: Triticum dicoccoides (assembly GCF_002162155.2). Classification (NCBI taxonomy): domain Eukaryota; kingdom Viridiplantae; phylum Streptophyta; class Magnoliopsida; order Poales; family Poaceae; genus Triticum; species Triticum dicoccoides. The sequence goes on from NC_041390.1 coordinate 102,410,001, forward strand.
TTAGTTGAATGAGCTGATTGACATGACCCATTTCATTAGCTTAGCACCCGATCGTTTAGTATGTTGCTATTGCTTTCTTCATGACTTATACATGTTCCTATGACTATGAGATTATGCAACTCCCGTTTACTGGAGGAACACTTTGTGTGCTACCAAATGTCACAACGTAACTGGGTGATTATAAAGGAGCTCTACAGGTGTCTCCAAAGGTAGATGTTGGGTTGGCGTATTTCGAGATTAGGATTTGTCACTCCGATTGTCGGAGAGGTATCTCTGGGCCCTCTCGGTAATGCACATCACATAAGCCTTGCAAGCATTGCAACTAATGAGTTAGTTGCGAGATGATGTATTATGGAACGAGTAAAGAGACTTGCCGGTAACGAGAATGAACTAGGTATTGGATACCGACGATCGAATCTCGGGCAAGTAACATACCGTTGACAAAGGGAACAACGTATGTTGTTATGCGGTCTGACCGATAAAGATCTTCATTGAATATGTAGGAGCCAATATGGGCATCCATGTCCCGCTATTGGTTATTGACCGGAGATGTGTCTCAGTCATGTCTGCATTATTCTCGAACCGTAGGGTCCGCATGCTTAACGTTACAATGACAGTTATTATGAGTTTATGCATTTTGATGTACCGAAGTTAGTTCGGAGTCCCGGATGTGATCACGGACATGACGAGGAGTCTCAAAATGGTCGAGACATAAAGATTGATATATTGGAAGCCTATATTTGGACATCGGAAGTGTTCCGGGTGAAATCGGGATTTTACCGGAGTACCGGGAGGTTACCGGAACCCCCCGGGAGCCATATGGGCCTTTATGGGCTTTAGTGGAAAGGAGAAAGGGGCAGCCCAAGGTGGCCGCGCGCCTCCCCCCTTCCCTAGTCCTATTTGGACTAGGAGAGGTGGCCAGCCCCCCCTCTCTCTTTCCCCCTCGGGGAATCCTAGTCCAACTAGGATTGGGGGGGGGGGGGGGAGTCCTACTCCCGGTAGGAGTAGGACTCCTCCTGCGCCCTCCTCCTGGCCGGCGGCCCCCTCCCCCTTGGCTCCTTTATATACGGAGGCAGGGGGCACCTCTAGAAACACAAGTTTATCCTTGAGATCATTCCTTAGCCGTGTGCGGTGCCCCCTGCCACCATATTCCACCTCGATCATATTGTAGCGGTGCTTAGGCGAAGCCCTGCGACAGTAGAACATCAAGATCGTCACCACGCCGTCGTGCTGACGGAACTCCTCCCCGACGCTTTGCTGGATCGGAGCCCGGGGATCGTCATCGAGCTGTACGTGTGCTAAGAACTCGGAGGTGCCGGAGTAACGGTGCTTGGATCGGTCGGATCGGGAAGACGTACGACTACTTCCTCTACATTGTAGCAACACTTCCGCAGTCGGTCTACGTGGGTACGTAGACAACACTCTCCCCTCTCGTTGCGATGCATCACCATGATCTTGCGTGTGCGTAGGAAATTTTTTGAAATTACTGCGTTCCCCAACAGCTACCACGTTCCACTTGGAGCTATTCCAAATTATTGCTCCATTATACGTATCCGGAATCTCTACTCAGAGCTATCCGGATAGGTGTTAATCTTGCATCGACGTAACTCTTTATGTCGAACTCTTTATCACCTCCATAACCGAGAAACATTTCCTTATTCCTCTAAGGATAATTTTGACCGCTATCTGGTGGTCCAGTCCTAGATCACCTTTGTACCCTCTTGCCAGACATGTGGCAAGGCACACATCAGGTGCGGTACTTAGCATGGCATACCGTATAGAGCCTATGACAAGAGCATAGGGGACGACCTTCGTCCTTCCTCTTTCTTCTGCCGTGGTCAAGCTTTGAGTCTTACTCAACTTCACACCTTACAACTCAGGTAAGAACCCCTTCTTTAACTGATCTATTTTGAACTCCTTCAAAAACATGTCAAGGTGTGCGTTCTTTGAAAGTATCATCAGGCGTCTTGATCTATCTCTATAGATCTTGATGCCCAATATGTAAGCAGCTTTATCCAGGTCTTCCTTTGAAAAACACTCTTCAAACAACCGTTTATGCTTTCCAGAAATTCTACAGTATTTCGGATCAACAATATGTCATCCACATATACTTATCAGAAATGTTGTAGTGCTCCCACTCACTTTCTTGTAAATACAAGTTTCTAGCAAACATTGTATAAACCTAAAAGCTTTGATCACTCCATCAAAGCATATATTCCGATTCCGAGATGCTTGCTCTAGTCCATAGAAGGATCGCTGGAGCTAGCATACCTTTTAGCATCCTTAGGATCGACAAAACCTTTTATTGTATCACATACAACTTTTTCTTACGAAAACTAGTAAGAAAAGTTGCTTTGACATCCATCTGTTAGATTTCATAATCGAAAAATACAGCTAATGCTAACATGATTCCGATGGACTTAAGCATCGCTACGGGTGAGAAATTCTCATCGTAGTCAACTCCTTGAACTTGTGAAAAGACTCTTTCCCACAAGTCGAGCTTCATAGACGGTAACATTACCGCCCACGTCCGTCTTATTCTTAAAGATCCATTTATCTCAATGGCTTGCCGATCATCGGGCTAGTCCACCAAAGTCCATACTTTGTTCTGATATATGGATCCTATCTCGGATTTCATGGCTTCTAACCATTTGTCGGAATACGGGCCCACCATCGCTTCTCCATAGCTCATAGGTTCATTGTTGTCTAACAACATGATATCTAAGACATGATTACCGTACCACTTAGGAGTAGTTTATATCCTTGTCGACCTACGAGGTTCGATAGCAACTTGATCCGAAGCTTCATGATCGCTATCATTAACTTCCTATTCAACAGATGTAGGCTCCACAGAAAACATCTTTCTGTGTTGCATCACTCTCTGGTTGAAATAAAGGTTCGACAACCTCATCAAGTTCTATCTTCCTCCCACTCAATTCTTTCGAGAGAAACTCCTTCTCGGAAAGGACCCGTTCTTAGCGACAAACAATTTGCCCTCGGATCTGAGATAGAAGGTATACCCTACTGTCACCTTTGGGTATCCTATGAAGATGTGTTTGTCCGCTTTGGGTTCGAGCTTCTCTGGCTGAAGCCTTAAGCATCGCAGCCCCAAACATTAAGAAACGACAACTTTGGTTTCTTGCCAAACCAATGTTCACACGACGTCGTTTCAACGGACTTAGATGGTGTCCTATCTAAAGTGAATGCAGCTGTCTCTAACGCATAACCTCAAAATGAAAATGGTAGATTGGTAAGAGACATCATAGATCGCACCATATCTCATAGGGTTCAATTACGACGTCCGGACACACCATTACCTTGTGGTGTTCCAGGTGGCTTCAACTGTGAAACAATTCCACAATGTCTTAAGTGATTGCTAAACTCATAACTCAGAAAATCCCCTTTTGATCAGATCGTAGGAACATGATCCTTTTTGTTATGATGATTCTTAACTTCACTCTGAAATCGCTTGAACTTTTCAAACGTTTCAGACTTGTGCTTTATTAAGTAAATATACCTATATCTACTCAAATCATCACTGAAGATGAGAAAATAGCGATATCCACCGCATGCTTCAATTCTCATTGGATCACACACATCAGCATGTATGATTTCCAACAAGTCACTTGCCCGTTTCATTGTACCTAAAAGCGGGGTCTTAGTCATCCTTCCCATGAGGCATGGCTCGCATGTGTCAAGCGATTCAAAATCAAGTGACTCCAAACATCCATCGACATGGAGTTTCTTCATGCATCTTACGCCAATATGACCTAAGCGGCAGTGCCACGAGAAAGTGGTACTATCATTATTAATTCTACATCTTTTGGCGTGAACATGTGTATTACCACGACCGAGATTCAATGAACCATTCACATAGGGTGCATGACCATGAAAGGTATCATTCATGTAAACAGAATAACCATTATTCTCTAACTTAAATGAATGGTCGTATTGCAATGAACATGATCTAATCATATTCATGCTCAACGTAGACACCTGATAACATTTATCTAGGTTCAATACTAATCCCGAAGGCGGATGGAGCGTGCGATGGTGATATCATCAACTTTAGAAACACTTCCAACACACATCGTCACCTCGCCCTTAGCCAGTCTCCGTTTAGTCCGTAGCTTTTGCTTCAAGTCACCAATAATAGTAACTGAACCGGTATCCAATACCCAGGTGCTACCAGGAGTACTAGTGAGGTACACATTAATAACACGTATAAATTTTGTTGAAGTTGCCAGCCTTCTTATCTACCATGCATTTGGGGTAATTCCGCTACCAGTGACCGTTGCTCTTACAATAGAAGCACTTAGTCTCGGGTTTGGGTTCAACCTTGGGTTCCTTCACTGGAGCGGCAACTGGTTTTCCATCCATATGAAGTTTCCTTTCTAGCCCTTGCCCTTCTTGAAACCAGTGGTCTTGTTAAACCATCAACACTTGATGCTCCTGCTTGATTTCTACTTTTGCGGTCTTAAGCACCGCGAACAGCTCCGGGATCAACTCCATCCCTTGCATGTCATAGTTCATCACAAAGATCTAGTAGCTTAGTGATAGTGGCTAGAGAACTCTATCAATCACTATCTTATCTGGAAGTTTAACTCCCACTTGATTTAAGTGATTGTAGCACCCAAACATTCTGAGCACATGCTCACTAGCTGAGCTATTCTCCTCCATATTGTTGGCAAAAGAACTTGTCAGAGGTCTCACACCTCTCAACACGGGCATGAGCCTGAAATCCCAATTTCAGCTCTTGGAACATCTCATATGTTCTTTGGCGTTCAAAACGTCATTGGAATCCTGATTCTAAGCCGTAAAGTATGGTGCACTAAACTATCAACTAGTCATCAGGATGTGTCTGTCAGGTGTTCACAACATCCACAGACAACATTGTAGGGGTTTGCACATCGAGCGGTGCATCAAAGACGTAAGCCTTCTGTGTAGCAGTGAGGACACTCCTCGGACTACAGACCTAGTCCGCATCATTGCTTACAATATCTTTCAACTTAATCAATCTCTAGGAACGTATTGAAACATGGAGCTACAATGTGAGCTATTCATCTACAACATATTTGCAAAGACAATTTAGACTATGTTTATGATAATTGAGTTCATCTAATGAACTCCCACTCAGATAGACATCCCTCTAGTTATCTAAGTGAAACATGATCCGAGTCAACTAGGTCGTGTCCGATCATCACGTGAGACGGACTAGTCAACATCGGTGAACATCTTCATGTTGATCGTATCTTCTATACGACTCATGCTCGACCTTTCGGTCTTCCGTGTTCCGAGGCCATGTCTGTACATGCTAGGCTCGTCAAGTCAACCTAAGTGTATTGTGTATGTAAATCTGGCTTACACCCGTTGTATTCGAACGTTAGAATCTATCACACCCGATCATCACGTGGTGCTTCGAAACGACAAACCTTCGCAGCGGTGCATAGTTAGGGGGAACACTTTTCTTGAAATTTTAGTGAGGGATCATCTTATTTAAGCTACCGTCGTTCTAAGCAAATAAGATGTAAAACATGATAAACATCACATGCAATCAAATAGTGACATGATATGGCCAATATCATTTTGCTCCTTTTGATCTCCATCTTCGGGGCTCCATGATCATCGTTGTCACCGGCATGACACCATGATCTCCATCATCATGATCTCCATCATCGTGTCTTCTTGAAGTTGTCTCGTCATCTATTACTTCTACTACTATGGCTAACGCTTTAGCAATAAAGTAAAGTAATTACATGACGTTTATGTTGACACGCAGGTCATAAATAAATTAAGACAACTCCTATGGCTCCTGCCGGTTGTCATACTCATCGACATGCAAGTCGTGATTCCTATTACAAGAACATGATCAATCTCATACATCACATATATCATTCATCACATCCTTTTGGCCATATCACATCACAAGGCATATGCTGCAAAAACAAGTTAGATGTCCTCTAATTGTTGTTGCAAGTTTTTACGTGGCTGCTATAGGTTTCTAGCAAGAACGTTTCTTACCTACGCGAAAACCACAACGTGATATGCCAATTTCTATTTACCCTTCATAAGGAACCTTTTCATCGAATCCGGTCCGACTAAAGTGGGAGAGACAGACACCCGCTAGCCATCTTATGCAACTAGTGCATGTCAGTCGGTGGAACCAGTCTCACGTAAGAGTACGTGTAAGGTCGGTCCGGGCCGCTTCATCCCATGCTGCCGCCGAATCAAGATAAGACTAGTAACGGCAAGTAAATTGACAATATCGACGCCCACAACTGCTTTGTGTTCTACTCGTGCATAGAAACTACGCATAGACCTAGCTCATGATGCCACTGTTGGGGAACGTAGCAGTATTTTAAAATTTTCTACGCATCACCAGGATCAATCTATGGAGTCATCTAGCAATGAGGGGAAGGAGAGAGCATCTACATACCCTTGTAGATCGCTAAGCGGAAGCGTTCAAGTGAACGGGGTTGATGGAGTCGTACTCGTCGTGATCCAAATCACCGATGATCCTAGTGCCGAACGGACGGCACCTCCGTGTTCAACACACGTACAGCCCGGTGACGTCTCCTACGCCTTGATCCAGCAAGGGGAGAAGGAGAGGTTGGGGAAGACTCCATCCAGCAGCAGCACGACGGCGTGGTGGTGGTGGAGGAGCGTGGGACTCCAGCAGGGCTTCGCCAAGCACTACGAGAGACGAGGAGGGAGAGGGGTATGGCTGCGCCAACAGGGAGAGCAAATCACATGTGTTGGGCAGCCCCATACCTCAAGTATATATAGGGGAGGGGAGGGGCTGCGCCCCCACCTAGGGTTCCCTCCCTAGGGGTGGCGGCAACCCCCAGATCCCATCTGGGAGGCGGCCAAGGAGAGGGGGAGAGGGAGGTGCACCAGGCATGGGCCTTAGGGCCCATCTGCCCTTAGGGTTTGCCCCCTCTTCCCCTTAGGCGCATGGGCCTTCGTGGGAAGGCGCCCCAGCCCACCTAGGGGCTGGTCCCTTCTCACACTTGGCCCATGTATGCCTCCGGGGCCCGTGGCCCCTCCCGGTGGACCCCCGGACCCCTTCGGTGGTCTCGGTACACTACCGGTGATGCCCGGAACACTTCCGGTGGCCAAAACCATGCTTCCTATATAACAATCTTTACCTCCGGACCATTCCGGAACTCCTCGTGACGTCCGGGATCTCATCCGGGACTCCGAACAACATTTGGTAACCGCGTACATACTTTCCCTATAACCCTAGCGTCATCGAACCTTAAGTGTGTAGACCCTGCGGGTTCAGGAGTCATGCAGACATGACCGAGACAACTCTTCGGTCAATAACCAACAGCGGGATCTGGATACCCATGTTGGCTCCCACATGCTCCACGATGATCTCATCGGATGAACCACGATGTCAAGGACTTAATCAATCCTGTATACAATTCCCTTTGTCCATCGGTATTGTACTTGCCCGAGATTCGATCGTCGGTATCCGATACCTTGTTCAATCTTGTTATCGGCAAGTCTCTTTACTCGTTCCGTAACACATCATCCCGTGATCAACTCCTTGGTCACAGTGTGCACATTATGATGATGTCCTACCGAGTGGGCCCAGAGATACCTCTCCGTTTACACGGAGTGACAAATCCCAGTCTTGATTCGTGCCAACCCAACAGACACTTTCGGAGATACCTGTAGTGTACCTTTATAGCCACCTAGTTACGTTGTGACGTTTGGCACACCCAAAGCACTCCTACGGTATCCGGGAGCTGCACAATCTCATGGTCTAAGGAAATGATACTTGACATTAGAAAAGCTTTAGCATACGAACTACACGATCTTTGTGCTAGGCTTAGGATTGGGTCTTGTCCATCACATCATTCTCCTAATGATGTGATCCTGTTATCAACGACATCCAATGCCCATGGTCAGGAAATCGTAACCATCTATTGATCAACGAGCTAGTCAACTAGAGGCTTACTAGGGACATGGTGTTGTCTATGTATCCACACATGTATCTGAGTTTCCTATCAATACAATTATAGCATGGATAATAAACGATTGTCATGAACAAGGAAATATAATAATAACCAATTTATTATTGCCTCTAGGGCATATTTCCAACAGCTCGAGCATTCCATCGAACACCTTGTGTGCATAGGAGGTGAGCTAGAGCACCACCAAGCCTCTCCCCCTTGGCCAGAAAAAAGCAGAGCAGTGTGCTCTGCTCTTACGCGAGGGGGTATATATAGGCACCTCATTGATCCCGGTTGGTGACATGAACCTGGACTAAAGGGGAGCCTTTGGTCCCGGTTCAAGCCACCAACCGGGACCAATGGTGGTGGGCCAGGAGCGAGGCCATTGGTCCAGGTTCGTCCCACCAACCGGGACCAAAAGGTCCAGACGAACCGGGACCAATGGCCCACGTGGCCCGGCCGGCCCCCTGGGCTCACGAACCGGGTCCAATGCCCCCATGGGCCCCGGTTCTAGACTGAACCGGGACTAATGGGCTGACCCGGCCTGGACCGTTGCCCCCTTTTCTACTAGTGATGGTTGCATTCGGGATTAGATTTTGTTGTAAACTTGGCATTGGCTGAGAAACCTCCGTGAGTAATGAGAATCTCCTTTTCTCCCACAAAAAAAACAACGCTAGTTCTTTCTATTGGTGGGGACAATGCAATTTTCATGCATGGGCAAGGCTCTTGGGAGGGAGCGCCGGTTAATCTTTACCTACTAATAAACCAGCTATTGCTTCTGGTCGTCCGTCGTGGTTGTTTTGCAAAAAAGCCCCTCGGTTTGTAGGAATTCAACCCGCAGTCCTATTTCAAGTGGCTAAAAAAGTTTCATTCTTACAAATAAGACCCTGCGTTTTCTAAGTGATCAACCCACGCTGGAGAAGAGCGGCAGGGCTGGACCTTGCAAGGCCCGATCCGTGCGTGGCAGGGGTTGGGGGGCGGATCCAGACGCGGGCGGCGAGTCGGCGGTCGCCGGTGACGATGAGGAAGGCCGGAGCAAAAATTCCCAGGAGGATCCATGACATCCATGACTCCTGGGCAGAAGGAGACAGGGGGTGAGGGAGAGAAGAAGGAAGAAAGGAGGGTCGTTGCAGTTCAGACGAGGCGGCGGCTTGCTACAGTAGACAACGCGAGCAGGAGGTGCGTCGGCGCGGTGCAGGGGCCATCGCGACGGTGGTGGCCACAACGTCATAGGGACGGAGGCAGAGCGGCTCGGGCAGGGAGGCGCGATGCAGCATGAGAGAAGGAGCACAACGGTGAGGCGAGGAAGAGCGAGGCCGACGGCGATGCAGCCTCACCGGGGTCGGGCGGAGCCAGCCGGCCTCCCAGGCCGTGCGCAGAGGTGCGGCAGCGGGCACGGCAGGGCGCCGGCCAGGGGAGGCGCAGGTCGCGGCGGCCGGAGACGGCGCGCGGGCGGAGGGGCAGCCGCGGGCTCGGCTGGGCGGAGCAGCACGGGCGAGGCGCGGACGCGGCCGTGGCCTACAGCGATAGCGAAGGCGGGATGGCGCGCAGGAGGGCAGGCGCCGCGAGCGGCGCGAGGCTAGCGTGCGCCTGCTGCGCCTCCCCTGGCGGCGCAAGGGGGGCGAAGAGATCGGGAGAGAGGAGTGAGGTTCGATCGGGCTAGGTTAGGTTAAGGTGCGGCTGGGCTGGGCCTTAGGCCAAATGGGCCGGCCGGGTTAGTTGCTAGGCTGCTCTCTCTCTCTCTCTCTCCATCTCCTAATTCTCCTCTTTTTTGTTTATTAAATATAATGAGAGAAAGAGTAAATGTGATAGAGGTATATGAATGGTATTCTGGAAAGGTGTTGTTTTTCCTGGACTTGCGAAAATGTGCTTGTTTCAAGAAAATTAGAAGTGGTCAATGCAAGGTTTAAATTCAAACTCATTTGAATTTAATTCAAATGGTTTTGAACTAGGACTAGGTTTTAGATGTGTCCAAAAATTATGATAATCTGGTGGAGCTTAGCAAACTGATGAAAGAATTATTGGTAAAGTTTGGGGACTAACCTTGAAGTAGAAAAAAGCATGGGATTTTTGGAATGGCTCAAAGGAATTTGGAAGAGCAATTGTATAAAATAGAAGGAAGGCTCAAATGATTTTTTTGGAAATGTTCACAGTTTTAAATTATTTGTGAATTATTTAATGTCATGATGTAATGCAAATGTAAAACAAATAAGACAAACATTATAAAATATGCAAGTTAGTGGAAGGTATGAAATTTATCAATTAAAAGATCAAAAATAAAACAAGGGTGTAATCATAGGCAGGCGACGTGCCGTGCTAACATGGAGAAGCCCATCTTTAGCACCCTCACCGACTCATGAGGCGGAATCGAAGTCTGGTGTAAAGTAGGGCATTGTCCTCGACGCTCCTCCAATAATGTTGGATCCCTGTTAAGACCGAATTCATGTTGCTTGAGTGGAGTATTATTTAATTCATAGTGATGCACAGTTTTGTCGGGTCTGATTTCACCATTTAAGATCATGGAACAAACCATGTATTGCGATGGATAAATGCGAGGTGTATGATTCATCAATGTAGGTAAAGCAGGGTCTATCATTCCTTGAGATCGCTATCATGTTGACAAAACTTTACGTGGTTTATTCTTCCGTTATAACGCATGGGCATATTTCCTAGTCAAACCAATTAAGGGATTCGGTGGGATCGGACGGCCACGGTGCTCCCAGCTAGCCGATTGCTGTGTTGCATGCTGGCATCATCGACTTCCGAGCTGTCGATGGATTAATTGTGGATCCATCGTTACCGGAGTAGTAGCGTCCGGCGAGTATATATTGGTGGGGACAATGCAATTGTCATGCATGGGCAAGGCTCTTCGGAGGGAGCGCCGGTTAATCAAACCAATTAAGGGATTCGGCGGGATCGGACGGCCACGGTGCTCCCAGCTAGCCGATTGCTGTGTTGCATGCTGGCATCATCGACTTCCGAGCTGTCGATGGATTAATTGTGGATCCATCGTTGCCGGAGTAGTAGCGTCCGGCGAGTATATATATCTTCCCTTTTCCATGGCTGCTAAAAATACTTTTCTCAGGACAGCGACGTGGAATATTACTATTGTACGTACGTACTCCTACTAGTCTAGCCTCACAAAAGATATGGGTGTAGGTCAGGAGTTCTAATGCGTGGTGGATACATTACTAGCAAGTTGTAGGAGTATAACAGAGCTCACGGAAATATGTAAAGCAGGAGACTTTCTTTAAAAAAAATATGAGCGATACGATACTTCCTTCATTTTATAATGTAGTGCGCCTTCGTTTTTTGAGATTCAACCTTGATTATATATTAGACTAATAATATATACTCCCTCCGTCCCATAATATAAGAGCGTTTTTTACACTAGTGTAGTGTCAAAAACACTCTTATATTATGGGACGGAGGGAGTAAATTATTAAAAAAAAATACTTCCTCCGTTCCTAAATATAAATCTTTGTAGAGATTTTACTATGGACCACATACAGATGTATCTAGATGCATTTTAGGCCTTTTTTGGTTCATATGATAGGATTATCGTAGGAATAGGAATATTGTAGGAAATGAGATGACATGTATCTCAAATCCTATGAGTAGGAATAAGAAACAAGATGTCATTTGGTTGACACCAAATGAATTTTTCCATTGAGTCTAGGCTCATTTTTATTTTTCTATGAAATGTGGAGGATAGGAACCAATCCTATGTAGGAATAGGAATCCATTCCTATGAACCAAAGGGCTCTAAAGGAAAAAATCCTATAAGAATCCTATCCTCTAGAATTCCTATGAAATTCCTCCAAACCAAAGGAGGCCTTAGAGTATAGATTCACTCATTTTGCTTCGTATGTGGTCCATAGAACCTCTTCAAATACTTATATTTAGGAATGGAGAGAGTATATCTTTGAAAACTTTTTCCGAATATGAATTTAAAGTATCTGTCAGGCTCCCGTCATAGTCGCCCATGTTGATTAAATCATGATCAAAATTAAATCTCAAAAAACGTGGTCACACTGTATTATAAAATGAAGTAAGTATCATATACGCATCTCAGTTGGACTATAAGCTGGATAAGATGAGGATATGGGTACGTATTCTTGATGTGCCCATGAACTGGAGGACCGATGCAGTGGTGAAAGCATTATGTGTTAATCTGGGAAAGATCTTGCAAGCGGAGCTCAATGAGAAGGCTGGTAACTATGTTCGGGTCAGGGTGGAGATCCCGGTGTACCGACCGCTGGAAACTTCAGTAGCTATGTTTGCCAAGCTGCAGGGTACAAGAACTAAGATGAAGTTTGAGATTCAGTACGAGAAGCTGCCACATTTTTGTTATACATGTGGATATCTTGGACACAAAGAGAAGTCTTGTGGTAGGAAACGCAAAGGAGGTTTGCCAACTGGCAAATACAGTGGCAAGTTGCGCTGCTCACCACCACGTCGCTTTGGTCGGCAGTCCGGTACGGTGAGGGCGAAGACGAACCCGACGGTATTTCGGGGGCTTGATTTCTCGTCCGAGAGCACGGCATCATCGGCCCGTGGACGCGGCAGCAAGGGAGCGCGACGAACGGAAGGCGGCTCGGGTCGGCGTCAGCATCAGGCCGAGGAGCATAGCACTGGGAACCCTGCGGTGGACGAGCTACTGGCTGCAAAAATGGAGGCTATGTCTGGGGGTAGCAAGGACGTGTTGAAGGAGCCACATGCCGCTACAGGGGGAGATGGTGCTAGCCACGGACTCGCCACATCGGGTGTTCAGAGCTCCAACCACTCTGAACCAAGGAGTTCTGACATGATACCAGCCATGCGCAATCTTTCACATGAAATCACCATGGCTAACACTGATCTCTCTGATGATGTATCAACCCTGGGCAAGCGTGCAGCCGTTGGAGACAATAGTACTGCTTTTGTACAGGAGGCGGGAGACCTTGCTTTGGTGCCATATGATAATAAGGCCACTTTGGCCGATCGTGTGCTTTCAGGTACACCCAAAAAGCGCAGAACGTCGGGAACTCTGGAGGTGCAGCAGTCCCAGCATGAGGGCGAGGTGGCTGACCAGGAGATGGTGGACCGGACCAACAATTTGGAGGCTGTCGGCACAGGGGCCGCCGACGAACTGACGGGGCCGGCGGAGCCCCGTCAGGAGCAATGAATCTCCTCAGTTGGAACTGTCGAGGGGGTGGGAACTCTTGGACAGTTCGTGACCTTGTGAGTCTAGTGCAGGCTCACTCCCCGAGTATCGTTTTTCTTTGTGAGACTAGGCAGTCTAAGAATAAAATGAAACGTCTTCGTACTAGGTTAGGTTTGAGAGGTTTTGATGCTTTTGATTGTGTCGGTCGTAGTGGTGGTCTTACTTTGTATTGGCATGAGTCTTTGAGTCTTGATATAAAAGAAATAAATGAACGATATATTGATGCGTATGTAACTGGTACGGCGGGTGAGCCACCCTGGAGGCTTACCTGTGTCTACGGCGAGCCACGGACGGAGGACCGTCATCGCATGTGGTCCCTTCTCCGTGATCTTCACCAAAAGGCCAACATGCCGTGGGTCGTTGTGGGAGACTTTAACGAAGCGATGTGGAGTTTTGAGCACTTCTCCGACACACCGCGTTCAGCAGGTCAGATGCTTGATTTCAGATATGTTCTTGAGGTTTGTGGTTTGAGCGACCTTGGTTTTGCAGGTCTGCCCTATACTTTTGATAATCGTCGAGGGGGGCGAGCTAATGTAAAGGTCCGCCTCGACCGTGCTGTGGCCAACAACATGTGGAGAGATGTCTTCGCTCATGCCAGGGTGGAGCACCTGGTGGCGCCCAGCTCCGACCACTTGCCCATCTTGCTTCGATGCGCGCTCGAGGAGACGAGCCAGGCAACAGGCAGGAGATGCAGACAGTATGAGGTAATGTGGGAACGGGACCCATCCCTGCCCGAGGTAATTATGAACACATGGACTGAGTTGGGTGCTATGCTGAATCTTGGCGATATTGCTTCCGGTTTGGGTAACTTGATGAAAAAACTGCAAGACTGGAGCCGCAAAAAATTTGGTAATGTGATTAAGGAAATTAGCAAATCTCGCTCCCGCTTGGAGGAGCTTATGTCGATGAATGCAGATAGGAAGGACATACGGGAGGAGACCGACCGCATGAACGAGCTGCTATACAGAGAGGAGATGTTGTGGATGCAGCGGTCTCGTATTGCATGGCTGAGGGAAGGCGACCGCAACACTCAGTTTTTTCACCGGAAAGCGGTGTGGTGTGCACGGAAAAATCGCATTAAGACACTTATTGATGAGGCAGGGGTCACGTACAGGGACCATGGTTCCATGGCGGCTATGGCCACAGCCTACTTTTCTAAGCTTTTTACTGCTGATTCTTCTCTATGTGCGGATCCAGTTATAGATTTGATACAGACTCGTGTGACTGACAGTATGAATGATGGCCTGTGCGCAGATTTTTCAGACAAGGAAATAGCTGATGCTCTGTTCCAGATTGGACCACTCAAGGCGCCAGGGCCGGATGGATTCCCGGCCCGCTTCTTCCAGAGGAACTGGGCAGTTATGAGAGAACAGGTTATGGCAGCAGTTCGGGAATTTTTTCGTACAGGGATCATGCTTGAGGGGGTGAATGACACTTCCATTGTTCTCATCCCGAAGGTGGATAACCCGGAGAGGCTAACTGAGTTTCGTCCAATAAGCCTATGCAATGTCATATATAAGGTGGTGTCAAAGTGTTTGGTGAATCGACTGAGACCTATTTTGGATAATATTATCTATCCTAAACAAAGTGCCTTTGTCCCTGGAAGGATGATTACAGATAATGCACTAATTGCCTTTGAGTGTTTCCACATTATTCAGCACGAGAAGGACCCTAGCAAGAGCTTCTGTGCATATAAGCTGGATTTATCAAAAGCTTATCACAGGGTGGACTGGATCTTCTTGGAGTGAATGATGAAAAAGATGGGCTTCGCTCACCGGTGGGTGGACTGGTTTATGGCTTGCGTCACCTCGGTGAGATATACAGTGAAATTCAATGGAACCCTTTTGGAATCATTTGCACCGTCACGCGGGCTACGGCAAGGTGATCCTTTGTCCCCGTTTTTGTTCCTGTTTGTGGCTGATGGTCTATCTGCGTTGTTGAAAGATGGAGAGCAAAGAGGAGATTATACCCCGCTAAAAATATGCCGAAGAGCGCCGGGAGTGTCTCACTTATTATTCGCAGATGATACATTGCTCTTCTTCAAGGCAGAGGCAGACCAAGCTAAAAAGGTCCAACAAGTGCTAAATACATATGCAAAGGCCACTGGACAATATATT
This sequence comes from Triticum dicoccoides, assembly GCF_002162155.2. Lineage (NCBI taxonomy): Eukaryota > Viridiplantae > Streptophyta > Magnoliopsida > Poales > Poaceae > Triticum > Triticum dicoccoides. The sequence continues at coordinate 102,425,285 of NC_041390.1, forward strand.
AATCCGTCTAAATGTAGTGCCCTGTTTGGCACTTTGTGTCCAGCCATGATGCAAGATGTGGTGAGAGATATTCTCCATATTGGTACTGTTACTTTTGAGGAAAAGTACCTAGGCCTTCCAACGCCCGAGGGTCGCATGTCGCGAGGTAAATTTCAGAATCTGCAGTCCCGGTTGTTGAAAAGGATTATTGCGTGGGGCGACACCCTCTCTCTGGCTGGCAAGGAGACTATGATCAAGGCAGTAGCTCAGGCCATCCCTACGTATATTATGAGCGTTTTCAAGTTACCTATGTCTGTCTGCGATGATCTGAACAGAATGGTCCAGAATTTTTGGTGGGGGCATCGGAAGGCAAGCGGAGAACACATTGGATATCATGGCCAAGTATACAAGCTCAAAAAAGCAAGGGTGGCTTGGGATTCAGAGATTTCCGCCTCTTCAACCAGGCGCTCCTAGCGAGACAGGCTTGGCGTTTGCTAACTAATCCCACCAGCTTGTGTGCGCAGGTTCTCAAGGCACGATACTATCACAACGGGCGCCTCGAAGATACGGTATTCTCAGGGAATGCATCTCCAACTTGGCAGGCGATTTAGCACGGCCTCGAGCTCTTGAAAAAGGGCATCATATGGCGCGTCGGGGGTGGGCGGGACATCCGCATTTGGCGAGACCGGTGGCTGCCTAGGGAGCCATCACGCCAACCCATATCCCTGCAGGGTACGTGCCGCCTAAGGAGGGTGGCGGAGCTCCTAGATGGCGAGGGGTCCTGGCGCATGGACCTGCTCCGCCGCTACTTCCTCCCTGCGGATGTCGACGTCATCACCAGTATCCGTACGTCGACTCGCGTCACCGAGGATATTATTGCATGGGCACCGGAGAGGAACGGTATCTTCACCGTTCGGTCCGCCTACCGCCTGGCCATGGACGAGCGCGAGCGTCCTTCGGCTTCCGCCACGAGCAGGGCATCGGATGGTCGTCGCGCCATCTGGAAGATCATATGGGGGTGCCCTGCTCCCCCTAAGGTACGCGTGTTCGCTTGGAGAGTCGTCACGAACTCACTTGCTACTTGGGCCAATAAAGCCTCGCGACACCTCGAGCTTACTGACATTTGCCCCTTGTGTGGTGTTGAACGCGAGGATGGATTCCATGCGCTTTGCAGGTGTCCCCTGGCAAGAGAGCTCTGGCGAGTTATGGCCTTGGACTAGAACATCCCCAAGGTGGAGGCCGTCGTCAACACTGGCCCAGAGTGGATCTTTTCACTGCTGGACCCCTTGGATGAGACGGCGAGACTGGTGGTGCTCATGACCATGTGGAGAGTATGGCATGTTCGGAATGAGATCACACACGACAAGGCGCCGCCCACTGCCGAAGCCTCTCGACGCTTTTTACACGGATACATCAACTCACTCTTGTGCATACAACAACATCCTGATGGTAACCTAGAGAAAGGGAAGATGGTGGTCCTGCCTTCACCACCACGCGCTCCAGAAAGTACGACGCCCAAGGTGCGAGCACACTGGGTACCGCCCCAGCCGGGCTGGGTTAAGTTGAACACGGATGGGAGCTACATAGCGGCCACAGGTGCGGCGGGAGGAGGTATGATCCTGCGTGATGACAGAGGCGAGATCATCTACAACGCATGTAGGGAGCTACGTACATGCGACAACGCTTTAGAGGCGGAGCTAGCAACGTGCAGAGAAGGCTTGGAGCTAGCCTTGCACCGATCTAACCTACCTATTCTGGTTGAGTTGGATAGCGCGGAGGCGGTGTCGATGATTACAGCACGCGAGATAGATAGATCATCACATCGTGCACTTATAGAGGAGATTCGTAGGTTGGCTGGAAGCGATGCTAGGGAGATCTCTTTTACTCTTTGTAGCCGTCTGCAGAACAGGATTAGTCATGAGCTGGCCGCCTATGGCCGTAGCACTCCGCGCACAACAGTCTGGCTTACTGCCGGGATGGATTTTGTTGTAAACCTGGCTCTCGTTGAGAAGCCTCCTTGAATAGAATTCCTTTTTCCCCGCAAAAAAAAATATATGCATCTCAGTTGTAGGGCGTAATACTTGTACGTGCGCACATGTAGGTGCGTAGAGCAATAATACAATATGAGTAGCTAGCTGATGCGCACAATACTTACCGAGTCTAGATAAAAACAGCGGTGCTGCGCACTGATTAACTGGGCCCCGTGATGTATTTTCGTCTATGGCTAAGGTACGTACGCCCATCCACATCCACATCCACCGATCCGCCGACCGATCATACATATGGATCATAGAGCACGAGTACGTAGCGCAAGTATTTTCTCCAGCATACATATGCAACAAGCCATCGACAATGAGAAAAGAAAACAATACTCCATCACGCGTCAAGTCGTTGTCCCATACGCGTTATTATCACGTACGTCCGTGAGGGCAGGGCTCCGCCGCCTCCTCCTCAAAAAAGAAAAAAAGTTAGGGTTCGTGTCTTTTGCCGGCATCGGCGCAATTTCGCCTCGTCTCCGGTGGCCCTAGGATCCTGGCAAGGGCCGGCGAGAGGGCTCCATTTTTAGTCTTTTTTTAATCTTGCTAGAGTTTGTGTCCTATTCAGGAAGGCGAGACGGCGGCCTCCCTGGAGATGGAATAAAGGTTATCCCGTCTAGCCCTCGTTCCGGCGATGCGTCTAGCATCGTTGGTGGACGTGTGGAGGTGTCTCTCCGGCAAATCTATTTTTGGTAGATTTGTTCGGCTCTCGTCGTTGTCTGTCTATGTTCGCGTGTCTTCGGTTTGGATTCTTTCGATATACGTTATTTTTCATCGGCGGTGGTTGCTGTTCTGGGATGCTGGTCTGTCTACGTTCGCGTGTCTTCGGTTTGGATCCTTTCGATATACGTTATTTTTCATCGGCGGTGGTTGCTGTTCTGGGGTGCTGGCATTAGCACGACGACTTACCGACTGTCTACTACAACAAGTTGTGTCCGGCTCCAAGATAGAGGGGCGATGACGGCGGCGCGCCTTCGACTCGCTTCGGTGCTTGTAGTCGTCGTTAGGTGCTCTACGGATCTGTATGTAATTTTTATTTCTGGTGTTTGTTATATTGTCATGATTGAAAATGAATAGATTGAAAGTTTTTCAAAAAAAATTAAAAAATACTTCATCGACAACTGGCTTCACCATCACGTACGATTAATGTACGTCGAGTCGTCGTAAACAGACAATTATAAATAAAACCGAAAAAAGTATGCTGGACGGCAGACGCTGCATGTACGATCGCCATGCCATGCGTTCAGTCAAAGCGTGGCGCCGTAGATAGGTATTATACGAGTCGCAACTCGCAAATCATGCAGTACTGGATGGAGACTAGTAGTACGTGACAGGGAGGGTGGCGTGGTATGGGCATCAACGGGTGGGTCCTGCTCCCTTTCCCCGGCCGATCGTCTTTCTGTTGGGGGTTGGGGCAAGGGATACGATACGATACGCGGCGGGGAGCGAAGAAATAGGCGTCGTTGCCTTTCCCGGGGCCGGCCGGTCCGGCTCTATCCGGCGCCGGAAAAGGGAAGCATCGACGATTTCTCACTTCTCGCCCGCCCAGCAGCATCGACCTAGTACGCAGATGCGTCCCATGGATGCCCCCGATGCTATGCGGCCTTCCCAGAGCCGGACGCGCGTGTCGAACGGTTTGAGGCGCGGCCGGCCGGCCGGGCAACGTACGTACGCCACTGCTTTTTTTTACTGAAAAACTGTAAGGAAATCCCTTATATAATATATTTAATGCAACAAAGCCAAATTATAAGTACCAGACCCTGTTTTTGGCTCGCTTCCGAAGAGCTAGTCAAAATTTCTGACCATCGGTGCGTGTCGCTGTGTTGTATCGTGGTATGGGAGAGTGCTGTCTACTTGCTCGGAGGCCTAGCAAACTTTTTATTCTGAAATTGTGATGATCAAAACGGAGAGTTCAAGGGTAGAGGTAGTCCCGGAATCACAAAAACAGAATTCGTAAAGAGAAAACAAACATGTCATATGGGCTCATATTTTCCAAAATATTTCATCCAGCTGTGCGATGTTAATGATCGGTCTTCAGCTTTTCAAGTTAAGACATAGTGCGAAATTCTGATAAGTCAAGGCTGAGCATGGGTTCATCTGCACCCTCTGAATAGTAAGTGCAAAAGAATAGTAAAAAGACAAAAAAAAATCTAAACTTCTTTTTGCATAGAAGATGCTCAAGTGCGTTAGGAGCGTAAGAAACATCAGGGTTAATTGACATCGGAGGAGCCCTGCACACAGAAAAAAGCAGCTCCAACAGTGCATTCTTTCAGTCTTTATCTCACATGCCAGAATTTGGTTATTATTGCCACAACCTCCTCAAATGTTCAAACATCACCAAATTTTGTGCACACATTGTGTATTTACCGATTTAACTATTGACGAGCGGGAGCATGTGAGCCCGGGCTCGGAATCGGTAAGTCATACGGAATTCATTGTATGTAACATCATCGGTGTTGTCTGTCTATAGACATGACATCTCAACAAAAACGATGGTGCCACTGGTTATCCAATGAATGCGTTGGGCACCTAGGGGCCTAGGGTTCCTCCGTCTGGATTTATTAGTCCTCTTCGTATTTTGTATCAAACTTTGCCCTTAGATTAACTAATAAAATATTGATGTATGCTACAAAAAATGATATTGAAAACTATGTTCAAATACGAATCCAACGATATAATTTTTTTGACATGCACTAACATTTTGTTAGTTAAATTTATAGTCAAAATTTAGCACCAAATACGAATGAGAACTAATAAACCATGACGGAGGTAGTAGTTGTTATCCGTTGCATGTGTCTTACTCGACGTAGAAAACCTCGACACGTTTCATCCCGCCGTTTAGCTCATGTAACCACAATTTATGCATATTTTTCCCTTTCCCCAAAGGCACCCAAAAATTATCATGCAATTGTGATGGCTCGTGTCCATTGTCAACCCGTCATCATGACATTTAGCTACTCCATATATAACTGTGGGCATGCAACAAAATTTTAGATAGCCGAAGGGTGTATCTACTCAGAGGCCACGCCAATCATCCCAACACGTCATCGCAAGGCATTAATCAGGTCCGTAATAGTAGCAAAATCTCACAGTGAACCAAGGCTAAATCGAATTATAGGGGACCTGGCAATTGGCATGGCATGGAGCTAGTCTCGTGGGAGGGAGCGCCGATTAGTCAGACTAATCAAGAGATTCGGCAGGATCGGACGGCGGCCGGCCGAGCAACGAGGGGGCGGCCGGCGCTTTATGATTGGCAAGGCGGACCGCAGTGGGTGTGGGGCTCCCGCGCTAGCCGTTGCTCTGTTGCGTGCTGGCATCTTCGTCCTCCAAGCTGATTGTGGACCGATCTTCGCCAATAACAACGAGCGGTGAAAGGCCACTGGTTAGGGCATCTTCAATAGTTTGTATATTAGTTTGTTGATAAAATATGTCATGTCATCAATCAACATCTTAACATACAACAACTTTAATGGGTTGTATCTAATTTGCCCAATAGAACGTGAGATAATAAATGAGGTGCTCTCTCATGCTACATTGGACTTTGTGCAATGAGTGTTGATTCATATACATACAACCTTTCTCTCTTTCCTCATTTATTGTATGACACATCATCAAAAATCCTATGTGGCAAAATCTACCAACAACTGTCTTACAATCATTGGAGATGCCCTTAGGCTGGTCACAATGGGCAAGAACATAAGCTAGTAACTTACACACTTCCCTAGACTATGTTACTACCTTCATAGTGGGTAGGAACATCTATGTAGTGTCATGCAACGATGTATTTATTAGGTTATAGACTCATTATTTCTTGGAGTGTGTGATGTTCCGGTAACTTAGCTAGTTACCACAAGCATCTCTTTTTTCATTAAATATGTGCCACATAAGCAAAATTGTATTGAAGTGTGTGATGTTACTCCTAAGTTCCTCCCCATTGTGACCAGCCTTAGTAGGAGTATATCTTATTTTGTGGTTTGTCTTTCCTTTTCCATGGCTGCTAAAAATACTTTTATGTGGACAGCGACGTGAAATACTCCTAACTACTAGCCTAGTCTCACAAAAAATAATATGGATAATAGTCTAGGTTAGGAGCACTACTGCGTGGTTGATATTAGTACATTATTGTAACTAGCGCGTTGTAGGAGTATAAATATAGAATAACTCACGGAAATAAATAAAGCAGAAGACTTCCTTTAAAAAATGAGTGTACCGCGTACGTGCGCACATGTAGGCGTGTAGATCAATATGGCTGCCTAGCTAATCTCAAAAGAAAAAAAAATATGGCTGCCTAGCTTTTTTTTTGAGCAACAATATGGCTGCCTAGCTAGCTGATGCGTACAGCCCTCTCCAGCTGAAAAACAGTATTACTGACGTACGTAACGCTAGCTATTTTTTTTCCAGTTTATTATATTCGAGCCAACAATATACTGTGTCGCAGTCCATCGATCACTCCCCCGGTAGTACGTGACGGAAGCGAGTCGCGACTCGCGATTAATGCACGTCAAGTCGTCGTAAATAAACATTAAAAGCGAAAAAAATCGGTTGGAAGGCATAGGCAGAAGCTGCATGCAATGTTCAGTTAAACTGTGGCACCGTTCGGCGATACAGGTATGGCGTGGTGAGGTGGCCCCGCTCCTTTCCCCGACCCGGTCGTCCTTCTGTTTAGGACTTGGGATAGATATATGTGGTTGCCTTTCCCGAGGGCTTGTTCGGCTCGATCCGGCCCTCCACCGTCCAACAGAAATTGAAGCATCGCTTCTCAATACTCGCCCAACAAGCAACATCTACTCCCACGCGATGCGAGTGGGCTGGGCTACAGACGGATCAACTGGCGCGCAACCTGGATGCGTACCCGAGATACTCCGACGCGATGCGGCCTTCCGGGGGCCGGACGGGTCGAATGGTTCGCTGTGTCCGTGTCCTTTAGAGACGCTGCTGGCTGGTCCAAGGCAATGTACGGCACTGCTGGTTCTTCTTTTCCTGGAGGTGTCATTCCTAATGTCTCCCAATCCTACCTGGCTCTCTCGTTGTTAAGATGAACAGGTATATAATCTTAAAGTTGGGTCAACTAAACATAGTTTGAGCCCTCTAGTCTAGTGGGCACAGAATGGGTCGGTGCTCCTTGGCTAGCTTATATCACCTTCTCTCTGTGAGTCCGATCTATGAGACTTTAATTTTTATCTACCTTTTGATCCTCTACATTTGTTATTGTACTACGTACGAATTTAATTGCGGCAATACTTTGTGTTTCACCGACTCATACAAAGTATAGGAATTCTTGATGAATCATGATGGTACTCCCTCCGTTTCAGTTTACAAGTCCTGCGCGTATACCTAGATTGTCAATTTTATCACTCTAATATAAACTATATAACACAAAAATTATACCGTTTGAAAATAGAACATCTGAAGTTTATATTGGTATACTTTTTGTAATATATGACTTGTATTAGGTTGGTCAAATTAACGACATAGGGATACATGAATGCCCTATAAACTAAGAGAGAGGGAGTATGTAAGTTGTGGGAAAAAATGTTTGAGTCTTCTTTACAATTAGAACGTGGATTGTTAAGGATTCTAAAGAATTGTTATGGTGAGATCATCAATCTTGAATACCTCACACACCTTTTGCATGTGTCATCGGCGTGCTCCATCAGTAACAAATGAAGGACCGAGTGGTACATTATGTTCATATAATACCTCCGTTCCATAATGTAGTGTGTATAGATTTTTTTCAAAAATCAAACATTACAAACTTTGGTCAAGCTTATAGAAAAAACTATTTATATCTACAATATCAAAAATATAAAAATATGAAACTACATGTTACGATGAACCTAAAGATATATGTCTGGCATTCTAGATGTAAATGTTTTTTTCCACAAACTTGGTCAAAGCTTGTGAGGTTTGACTTCAAAAAGTACACTACATTATGAAACGAAGGGAGGAATGAAGATGATATTGTTGTAGGGTGCTCTATGTGGACCAACGCAGTGGTACAATGGGATAACATTAAGCTAATTTTAAAACACAGTCGCACCCATACACATGCTCTAACGCCTGTGCCGCTTCCCAGCCTAGCTAGTTTTAGTTAGGCGGAGGTTAAGCAACCATGCCATCCGCGGCTTATTTACTTTTCACCCTTGGCCATGACATGCAAATAGTTGTGTAAATTTGACATGGATAAGTTTCCCATCGTATGTTTGTCCCCACATGTTAGTCGCATGAAACGCCGATGAGTGTGAGGGTATGAAAAAGTACCTACCAACTTGCTCGAGTATATAGCCACATTTTCATTCTGAAGTAACATGATCATAACATGAAACATACGCAGAGACGAATACAATTGTGATGATCAAAACAAAGAGAGTTTAAGAGTAGAGGTAGGTTCGAAGCTACATACTTTGGGATACATTCCTTCATGATATATTTTTGGTTGTGTAAGTAAATAATGTTGTGGCTGGTGTACATTTTTTCCCAACTACAATTGAGTATAAAAAGGTTGATGCATGATTTATTTACAGTACCAATGTAACACCCCGAGAATCATGCCACAGTGATCTCCCCTTTAATGACGCCATGTCATCATGTTTTTCAGACTAAATTGCCACTTGATGAAAATCAAAACCAAATTCCATTTGAAATACAAGTCGATAATTTACTTCTTCTGTCATGCAAACAAAAATGTTTGTGATGTTGCAAATAAACCCCATATATTTGTCATGTTGAAACCTACCTCTTTGAATTCCCAAAATGCCACTGGATTTTCTTTTAGTGGTCCAGCAACATTTATCTTGCCCTTTTCAATTTCAAAAAAATGCCTAACCGCTTCCTATGGCCCTGAAACTTTTGTGGCAGTAAGGATTAATGCATACTAATTATTGGGACCAACTACATGTTTTTACAAGAGTCGGCTAGTGCCAAAGAAAATGCAAACAGAAACTACACAAGGGAAAAACAGAAAAGAAAAATAAAAGGCCTAATCTACTAGGCACTATGGCCCATCTAACAAACTGGACGGCCCAGCCCGCAATACCCCTGTCTCCCTCCTTCCTACTGCTCCTTCGACCGTGCCCACGCTCGCTCGTCCCCGCTGAGCCAGCTTGCCGTCCGCGCCGCTACAGGAGCTCATGGATGGATAAGGGCCTCGCCCTCGACAACCCTGGCAACTCTATCCACTTCCCCTCGCCCTCTCCGCCTCTCCCTCTCCCCACGAGAACCCCTTCCCCCACGCACTGACTGCTTCTCCTCTCTGTCGTGGCCTCGCCACCGTGAAGCCCGCGGCCACCGTCGCCCGTTCGTCGCTCCGACAAGTCCGGGAGTTCCGTCGTGGTCCAGCTCTTCTTCCTCGACACTGGATCGGGACCGGGAGCGCCACCGCCATTGCAATCTTCCTCTTCCTCATCTACAGCCACCGCGCGACCTCACCGTCGATCTCCACCACCAGCCTCGCCAAGCTCGTCCACGGCCTCCCCAGGGTGAGCCTCCACTCGTTCCCCCTTTCTTCGAATCTCTACGACTCCATTTGTCACCGTCCCGCGCCGCCCAAACTCTGGCGGCTGCGGTCCGCATCCGCGCATCACGCCACGGCGCCCGTGCACGCCACCCCTCGCCGCGTCCTGCCGCGACCGGCCACATTCTGGCCGTCCCCTGCCCACGTCCTGGTCGCCCCGACCGTGGCCGCCGTCGCTAGCCGTCGCTTACCGCGCCCCGCTCATAGCCGCTCGTTGCTGCCTTCATTGCCCCGCGGCCGCCGAGCCTCCCCATGGTGCCTCGCCGCAACCTCCCTGCCGCTGCATCCGTGCCAGCCTGCACTCCGCAACCCGCGGCCGGCCATCTCCGCCACCCGCCGTCGCCCGCAGCCGGCCACAACTGCCGTTGCCTGCTACTGCCTAATGGCCTGGCCGCCGGTACCTCAGGTGCTCGTGCGTGCCCGTAGGCACATGCAGCAGAGGTTGGCTGGGCCACCGCCAAGTGGGGTCGGCCCTTGACTAGTTTAGGATTAGCATTAATGCTAATTAGGGTGTTTAGTCGCTGATGTGTGGTCCCCGTGATAAATTAACCTTGTTTAAATTAAAGTTACCCCCTGTCAATGACATGTAGACCCCATCTCTAATTATCTCTTTAAAAAGAAAATACTAAGTCTGTGAGAATGACACATGGGCCCCACTACCCAGGTTTGACCAGTCAACAATTGACTAGTCAACTGTGACTGGACTAATTGACTTGGTCAACACAACCCCCTGGCCCCACATGTCATTGACTGTGGCTAGCCCTTGCTATGTAACGTTTATTCCGTTTCTTAATTCTATTTAGTAATAAATCCAGGAATTTAAAAAAACCCTTAAAACTTTAGAAAAACATTGAAAATAAACCGTAACTCGGATGAAAATGTTTTCTACATGAAAGTTGCTCAGAAAAATCCAGCGAATCCGAATACGCGGTCCGTTCATCTGTCACATGCCCCTAGCATGCTGAACATGGGACATTCCCCCTCCGGTCATCTGTCTAACACAGGTCTAGAACCGAGAAAACATTCCTGGTTGAATCCCCCCTTCACCTATATCGTGTAGCCACAATAGGTCACTCCCGGCACATCATATTGCCACGTTATGCTTTGTGATGCTCTGTTTGCTTTATATTTACTGTTTCTTCCCCCTCTTCTCTCTGATAGACCCCGAGACCGATGCCGCCCCTGTGATCGACTACGTCGATGATGACCCCTCCTTGCTAGAGCAACCAGGCAAGCAAACCCCCCTTGAGCATTCCAATATCGCCCTTTTCCTTTCCTTTCATGCTTGCATTAGAACTGCTACTGCTTTCTGTATGATCCTACTCTGATGCATAGCCTGTTGTTGTTACCTGCTTTCATACCTTACCTGCTTATCCTAAACTGCTTAGTATAGGTTGGGTAGTGATCCATCAGTGACCCCCACCTTGTCCTTGTTGCCCCTGCTTCATCATCGACGGCTCGATCAACGTGATCGACGTCCAGTCCCCGACACCGCACATCACCCCCCTAGTTGTACGACTCTGCAGTGTTATCATCGAGTGCCGAGGGTGGAACCTCTTACATCACTCCTGATGAGACCTCTATAGTGTAGCTATATGGTCGAGGTCATCAAGGGTGATTTCCTCCTTAACCACTTCCGTTACGGCTCTGTCATGCAACCCCTCAAGTGTGAACCTCGAGGGTGGATCCTCTTATGTTCACCTTGATGATAACATCGAGTGGGATTCACCGGGGGTGATTCCTCGGGTTTTTCCCCTTGGTGTTAGACACACAGTTACTATGGTTACTATGACTTTACACCAAGCCATGTTACTAAAGACGGGTCGACCCTGAGGGGTACCCGCGCGAGCTTAATTGCGAGTGATGTGGAGTCGAGTTGACCTGGAAGGTGCCCGCGAGATACTTAGGAGGCGTGGTCGGGCATTCTTAGCCCTTGCCGCAAGTACTCGAGATGGGGCGACGGGGTCACATCGATCGTGAGTCTCTTCTCGTTACCGCGCGTTCCTAATCCACTACGATTTGGATATTTGATCCGAGGGGCCTCTGGCCTGATAGCACTAACCATCACGTGGGCATAGTATGGGCGTTCTACGTCGTATACATCAGCCGGAGCTTAATAGACGTCAGCGACTGAGCGGCGCGCGCCGGGTTGGACTGCGTAAGCACCTGCCTTGTTGAAGGAGGTAGCTAGGTCTGCTCACCGGCCGCCCATGCAACATGCAGGAGTTCCCGGGGCGATGGCCCATGACCCCTGGGGGCATAGGTTTAGTCCGACGTGCTGACCTCTCTATTAAGCCTAGGTCGGGTTGCAGCGTATTGTTTGGCCGAGGCCGGGCATGACCCAGGAAAGTGTGTCCGGCCGGAGTTAATCGAGCGTGGTGGGTAAGTTGGTGCACCCCTACAGGGAAGAAAACATATATCGATAGCCTGTCCTACGGTAACAGACACTTGGATTTGTATCCCGATCGATACAAGTAGAACTGGATACTTGAGATGAGAAATGGTTATGAGAAATGGATTGTGGTGAGAAATGGATATGAGCAATGGATAGTATGGCTCGGGGTCGCTTTCTCGCAAGGAGTCGAGAAAGGATCTATGGCCGAGGTTGATAACATTACTGCTACTTTACTTTATGCTACTCTACTCCCTCCTGTTGCTGCAAGATGGTGGTTTCCAGAAGATGCTAGTCTTCGATAGGCTAGGCTTTCCCCTTCCCTTCTGGCATTCTGTAGTTTAGTCCATAGATACAATCCATTCCTTTGATACAGATGCATACTTAGTTTAGATCTGATGTAAGTCTTGCGAGTACTTTGGATGAGTACTCACGGTTGCTTTGCTACTTCTTTTTTCCCCATACCCGATTGTTGCGACCAGATGACGGATCCCAGGAGCCAGGCGACGCCACTGATGACTACTACTACCCGAAGGATGCCTACTACTACGTGAAGGCCGCAGACGACTAGGAGTAGTTAGGAGGCTCCCAGGCAGGAGGCCTTGCCTTTTCGATCGTTGTTGCTTTTGTGCTAGCCTTCTTAAGGCAAACTTGTCTAACTTATGTCTGTACTCAGATATTGTTGCTTTCGCTGACTCTTGTGTATTCGAGCTTATGTATTCGAGCCCTCGAGGCCCCTGGCTTGTAATATAAAGCTTGTATTATTTTTAATTTGTGTCTAGAGTTGTGTTGTGATATCTTTCCGTGAGTCCTTGATCTTGATAGTACACATTTGCGTGTATGATTAGTGTACGATTGAATCGAGGGCGTCACAAGTTGGTATCAGAGCCAACTTCTTGTAGGTATCCGCCTTTCCAACTCCTTGGCCGAAGTCGAGTCTAGTCACTACAAAAAAAACTTTTACTAACTTGGCTGTGTGTCTTACGGGCCCACCTCACCATTGGGTGGAATTAGGATCTTTTACTCCTCGTCTATACTCTGGGACTCTGATCTCCCTTCTATTCGGGTTAAATAATTTTGCTATCTCTAACATTAGGTTCTCGTAACCACTTCATCCCGGAGAGCCCCTTCACCACAGATGACCGACTGTTTCATCAGAAGACTCTGAAGATACTTCTCGATGAGTCCCGAGATCCTGTGCCCACTTCTTTGTAGTTCCCTACCACCGATATATCCTTATGGATAACTACACACACTGGTATTCATACAATCATTCCTTGTTGCTCTTGTTATTACAAGATGCCCTGAACTGCTCTCCTTTGTTTCAAGAATCCTTTGATCTTACTACCTTACGGTTCCTTGTCACCTGAATACCCCTACGGATAACTTTGTGCACCTACCGAGTATCCGCTCATCCTTAGTTGATTCATGTACTTCACAAAAGTCTTCGTAATATCATTCGTTCTTGTAAAAATCCTCAATAGCCTATTATTCTTGAATTTCTTGCTTGCTTGCATTATGGTTAATACCATAAGTCTAGTAATCTTATTGTCTTGCTTTGTCATTATCATTTTGAGTCCGTTGATACAATATGTTGCGAATGCTCGCAATCCTCAGTCAGATCCTAGAATTCATCCTTCCAGCTTAGACGTCATTTTAACATGTGCTGGATCTCGACCAATCAAATCGCCATCGATTGTACCCCTAAGGCTATTCTACCTATCCATCCCTAATCAGAGCATTGCTTCTGATCCCTTGTCTTGGAATTCATAATTCCATTGCAATTGAGATTTGAGTTAGTCAGTTGTTTCTATAATCTGATCTCCTTGCATTCTTTCTTCCTCTTGTTGAATACTGATGCTCACATCAGATCCCTTGTGGACCACCAGACCCCCTTTTTTGGATTTTATCTGACAGCGTCCTTCATATTCAATAAGCTTGTGAGCCTTTCCTCGGATACATAATGCTTTTGGTAAATTGTATCCTCTGTTTTCTCAAGCATGCTCTACTACCGAGCTTGTGTTATTTATTCTTGAAATTTATGGTATATGTTCCTAAGATGCCCCGATGGGTTGAACCTATGCCTTCCTTAATCTGTGTGAACTCGAAAGTTATGCCGGTTATACTCTAGTGGCTTTTTGTCAGATAAAATTTCAATACTACAGCTTCATCAAGAGCCAGAAGTAAAATGAAAGGTTATGCATTATAGAAGTGGGAGTCGACCCTGAACCTTTGTGTTCATGCCCACGGACATGGTGTGGAACTTATCATGAAAGATTCTTGCAAGGATATTTAATCATTTGAATAATTCTTCCGGTATCGTAAATTTGATCCCTTGCAGTTATGGTCCCGACCATATTTCCTCCTTGATCCCATTTTCCGGGTAAGTTAAAATTACTTATCCTCTGCAAATCATTTCCCCCATCCAACCTCTACTCCGATTTACCTTCTGGCATTACACCTAGAACTTGATACTGGGAAGCCTTATACCGCATCACATCATTCCTAGCCTGATCGACTATATTTTTATCGCATCAACTTTTAACTGTGCTACCTGGTCCTTATGCCCGGAGCAACTTCCGACGATGAGCTAAGCTTACGTCGATCTTCCTCACCTTATCTTTTCGCCTTGAACATCAAGCTTAATTTCAAGTTTGTGTCGTACCCATGGTTCCAATAACCTTTCTCTTCATCATTCCTTTGAATGGATATCATCACCGATCATTTAGATCTTCATGAAATCTCTCGACAAATGTGTCGTGATCATCATCAACATTCTGAGCATTTCCAGGATATCAATTGAATTCATGATGAGAAATACCATCCTTGACACTCGATGGTTTGTGTCAGTACCAACAACATTCTTGTCTTCCCCCAACACAAACTTGTTCATATGATTTTGGAAATACATCCTTTTTGGCATGTCGATGGATTGTGGCTGAGCCCGTCGGCCGCACCCTCACCTTTTCCCTGCTAAAATTGTATGGCTTATTTTCTAAGTTGTTTCCGATGGATCCTTGGTGTATCCAAAGTCTGACCTTTGCTTGAAACCATGTCAATGCTATCTCGAAGCATGTCTGTGGTAATCCGATCTCCAATAAGAACGTTTGAAGCACGATATTAAATTTTCTTTATCAATTATCCAAACACCGTTGTATGGGAAATGTCATGAAATATCTTTCCCCTTACCTAAATGGTTTTATACTTCTATCCTGTCATGGATATCTTGCTCTGCTTGTCCTTGGGAAGGATATACCCCTGAAATATGTGGTTAAACACATTTTCCTTTCCATTGGTCTAATTAATCCGATAATTTCATTTTTCCTTTCCATTGGTTTGTTTAACCTTCTTGTGATCTATATGATATAATAAGAAATAATTCCCTGCTTATAAAACACCCCGATGTACAACCTTGTCAGTGAGAACCTGTTGCTATTGTTGATGACATTCCGGTAACCACCGATGGACGTGAACCTTGCCTATTGGTCCGCCTCGTTCAACGAGCAGGGAAATGGCTCTCTTCGTCCAACACCCTTGGTACCAAACTTTCTTGCCAACACAACTGATAGGCAATCCTCTGAACTGCCTTGCTATCATGACCGTTCAAGATGTTAGCGCCTTCCTGCTTTTAACCACATGGTGGGCCCATAACCCATAGTTCCATAGGATCGAAACCTGACTCTCCTGTACACCCTTGCTTCTAAGGTTATTTCTCACGCTTGGCTTCATGTGAAAATCCCGAGGCGTCTTCCGAGAGGCGATCTATTCTGGTATCAGACGCAATACCCCTTTCACCCCTTGTTTTAGGCAACAAACGATTGTCTACCCAGATGAAGCTTCTTATTGCACCTCACCTTGCTCTCGATGACTTTCAAGAATTTCAACTCGAGAGATGCCTCTATACCACGTTCACTGAGATAGTCCCCACGTACCTATCTTGTGTTGAGCTTCGTCCTTCCCGAGTCTTTCCCCCTTACTCCATCCCTTAAATCTCGGGACGAGATTTCTTGTAGTGGAGGAGATTTGTAACACCCCGAGAATCATGCCACAGTGATCTCCCCTTTAATGACGCCATGTCATCATGTTTTTCAGACTAAATTGCCACTTGATGAAAATCAAAACCAAATTCCATTTGAAATACAAGTCGATAATTTACTTCTTCTGTCATGCAAACAAAAATGTTTGTGATGTTGCAAATAAACCCCATATATTTGTCATGTTGAAACCTACCTCTTTGAATTCCCAAAATGCCACTGGATTTTCTTTTAGTGGTCCAACAACATTTATCTTGCCCTTTTCAATTTCAGAAATATGCCTAACCGCTTCCTATGGCCCTGAAACTTTTGTGGCAGTAAGAATTAATGCATAATAATTATTGGGACCAACTACATGTTTTTACAAGAGTCGGCTAGTGCCAAGGAAAATGCAAACAGAAACTACACAAGGGAAAAACAGAAAAGAAAAATAAAAGGCCTAATCTACTAGGCTCTATGGCCCATCTAACAAACTGGACGGCCCAGCCCGCAATACCCCTGTCTCCCTCCTTCATACTGCTCCTCCGACCGTGCCCATGCTCGCTCATCCCCGCTGAGCCAGAGCTCGTGGATGGATAAGGGCCTCGCCCTCGACACCCCTGGCAACTCTATCCACTTCCCCTCGCCCTCTCCGCCTCTCCCTCTCCCCACGAGAACCCCTTCCCCCACACACTGCTGCTTCTCCTCTCCGTCGTGGCCTTGCCACCGTGAAGCCCGCGGCCACCGCCGCCCGTTCGTCGCTCCGACAAGTCCGGGAGCTCCGTCGTGGTCCATCTCTTCTTCCTCGACACTAGATTGGGACCGGGGGCGCCATCGCCATTGCAATCTTCCTCTTCCTCATCTACGGCCACCGCGCGACCTCATCATCGATCTCCACCACCGGCGCCTCCCGGCCTCGCCAAGCTTGTCCACGGCCTCCCCAGGGTGAGCCTCCACTCGTTCCCCCTTACTTCGCCTCTCCCCGACTCCGTTTGTCACCGTCCCGCGCCGCCCAAACTCTGGCGGCTGCGGTCCGCGTCCGCGCATCAAGCCCTGGAGCCTGTGCACGCCACCCCTCGCCACGTCCAGCCGCGACCGGCCGCGTTCTGGCCATCCCCTGCCCACGTCCTGGTCGCCCCGACCACGGCCGCCGTCGCTAGCCGTCGCTGACCGCGCCCCGCTCATCGCCGCTCGCTGCTGCCTTCATTGCCCCGCGGCCGCCGAGCCTCCCCATGGTGCCTCGCCGCAACCTCCCTGCTGCTGCATCCGTGCCAGCCTGCGCTCCGCAACCCGCGGCCGGCCATCTCCGCCACCCGTCGTCGCCCGCAGCCGGCCACAACCGCCGTTGCCTGCCATTGCCTAATGGCCTGGCCGCCGGTACCTCAGGTGCCCGTGCGTGCCCGTAGGCACAGGCAGCAGAGGTTGGCTGGGCCACCGCCAAGTGGGGTCGGCCCTTGACTAGTTTAGGATTAGAATTAATGCTAATTAGGCTATTTAGTCGCTGACGTGTGAGCCTCGTGATAAATTAACATTGTTTAAATTAAAGTTACCCCCTGTCAATGACATGTAGACCCCATCTCTAATTATATCTTTAAAAAGAAAATACTAAATCTGTGAGAATGACACCTGGGCCCCACTACCCAAGTTTGACCAGTCAACAATTGACTAGTCAAGTGTGACTAGACTAATTGACTTGGTCAACACAACCCCCTGGCCCCACATGTCATTGACTGTGGCTAGCCCTTGCTGTGTAATGTTTATTCTGTTTCTTAATTCTATTTAGTAAGAAATCCAGGAATTTAAAAAAACCCTTAAAACTTTAGAAAAACATAGAAAATAAACCGTAACTCGGATGAAAATGTTTTCTACATGAAAGTTGCTCAGAAAAATCCAGCGAATCCGAATACGCGGTCCGTTCATCTGTCACATGCCCCTAGCATGCTGAACATGGGACATTCCCCCTCCGGTCATCTGTCTGACACAGGTCCGGAACCGAGAAAACATTCCCGGTTGAATCCCCCCTTCACCTATATCGTGTAGCCATACGTTAGGTCACTCCCGGCACAGCATATTGCCACGTTATGCTTTGTGATGCTATGTTTGCTTTATATTTACTGTTTCTTCCCCCTCTTCTCTCCGGTAGACCCCGAGACCGATACCGCCCCTGTGATCGACTACGTCGATGACGACCCCTCCTTGCTAGAGCAACCAGGCAAGCAAACCCCCCTTGAGCATTCCGATATCGCCCTTTTCCTTTCCTTTCATGCTTGCATTAGAACTGCTATTGCTTTCTGTATGATCCTACTATGATGCATAGCCTGTTGTTGTTACCTGCTTTCATACCTTACCCGCTTATCCTAAACTGCTTAGTGTAGGTTGGTTAGTGATCCATCAGTGACCCCCACCTTGTCCTTGTTGCCCCTGCTTCATCATCGACGGCTCGATCAACGTGATCGACGTCCAGGCCCCGACGCCGCACATCACCCCCCTAGTTGTACGACTCTGCAGAGTTATCATCGAGTGCCGAGGGTGGAACCTCTTACATCACTCCTGATGAGACCTCTATAGTGTAGCTATACGGTCGAGGTCATCAAGGGTGATTTCCTCCTTAACCACTTCCGTTACGGCTCTGTCGTGCAACCCCTCAAGTGTGAACCTCGAGGGTGGATCCTCTGACGTTCACCTTGATGATAACATCGAGTGCCCGGTGAATCCTCGGGTTTTCCCCCTTGGTGTTAGACACATAGTTACTATGGTTACTATGACTTTACACTGAGCCATGTTACTAAAGACGGGTTGACCCTAAGGGGTACCCGCGCGAGCTTAATTGCGAGTGATGTGGAGTCGGGTTGACCTGGAAGGTGCCCGCGAGATACTTACGAGGCGTGGCCGGGCTTTCTTAGCCCTTGTCGCAAGTACTCGAGATGGGGCGACGGGGTCACATCAATCGTGAGTCTCTGCTCGTTACCGTGCGTTCCTAATCTACTATGATTTGGATATTTGATCCGAGGGGACTCTGGCCTGATAGCACTAACCATCACGTGGGCATAGTATGGGCGTTCTGCATCGTATACATCAGCCGGAGCTTAATAGACGTCAGCGACTGAGCGGCGCGCGCCGGGTTGGACCGCGTAAGCACCTGCCTTGTTGAAGGAGGTAGCTAGGTCTGCTCACCGGCCGCCCATGCAACATGCAGGAGTTCCCGGGGCGATGGCCCATGACCCCTGGGGGCATAGGTTTAGTCCGACGTGCTGACCTCTCTATTAAGCCTAGGTCGAGTTGCGGCGTATTGTTTGGCCGAGGCCGGGCATGACCCAGGAAAGTGTGTCCGGCCGGAGTTAATCGAGCATGGTGGGTAAGTTGGTGCACCCCTACAGGGAAGAAAACATCTATCGATAGCCTGTCCTACGGTAACAGACACTTGGAGTTGTATCCCGATCGATACAACTAGAACTGGATACTTGAGATGAGAAATGGTTATGAGAAATGGATTGTGGTGAGAAATGGATATGAGCAATGGATAGTATGGCTCGGGGGTCGCTTTCTCGCAGGGAGTCGAGAAAGGATCTCTGTCCGAGGTTGATAACATTACTGCTACTTTACTTTATGCTACTCTACTCCCTCCTGTTGCTGCAAGATGGTGGTTTCCAGAAGATGCTAGTCTTCGATAGGCTAGGCTTTCCCCTTCCCTTCTGGCATTCTGCAGTTCTGTCCACAGATACAATCCATTCCTTTGATACAGATGCATACTTAGTTTAGATCTGATGTAAGTCTTGCGAGTACTTTGGATGAGTACTCACGGTTGCTTTGCTACTTCTTTTTTCCCCATACCCGATTGTTGCGACCAGATGACGGATCCCAGGAGCCAGACGACGCCACTGATGACTACTACTACCCGGAGGATGCCTACTACTACGTGAAGGCCGCAGACGACTAGGAGTAGTTGGGAGGCTCCCAGGGAGGAGGCCTTGCCTTTTCGATCATTGTTGCTTTTGTGCTAGCCTTCTTAAGGCAAACTTGTCTAACTTATGTCTATACTCAGTTATTGTTGCTTTCGCTAACTCTTGTGTATTCGAGCTTATGTATTCGAGCCCTCGAGGCCCCTGGCTTGTAATATAAAGCTTGTATTATTTTTAATTTGTGTCTAGAGTTGTGTTGTGATATCTTCCCGTGAGTCCTTGATCTTGATCGTACACATTTGCGTGTATGATTAGTGTATGATTGAATCGAGGGCGTCACAACCAACATATTTGTCAGGTGATGCACAGGGAGCCTTGGCTCAGTGATTGGGTATGCGGTTATGCAGCCAAACGACTCGAGTTCATTTTCTAGAATTGACAGGTGATGCACAGGGGTTTTCCCCCGTTTATTGATGATCAAGTTTGGTGTGTGGTGGAACCACACATCAAGAAATATCTTGATACTCATACTAAAATGGCCATATGCATCCCTAGCTGGTGCAGAGGCCGGGAAGTGAAATTCTATACCATTTTAGGTGTCTCCTCTCCCCTCGTCTATTCCCCTCGCCCCCCGTGACGCCCACCCCATGGGCAACCCGAACAGAACCCTTGTCATCGGGCGAGCTCCCTACTCACAAGGTCTCCCTCCCCTCGGCACCGCCAGCAAGCGCCGCCGGGCAAAGCCCGCGCAGCGTCGGTGGCGGCGGGGCACTCCGGTTCTCCCTCTCACGGTGCTCGGCCGTTGCGGGGTGTCTGCCATGGAACCGCGTGGTCGCCATGGAGAGCTTGCGCTAGGGCTGCGCGACGTGTGTGTACAGCATGCGGGAGCGCGTGCGGTGCGCGGATGTAGGCATGGGGATCTGGCTCTCATGGTGCGGCGGCGGCTGGCAGATCAGATCTCGGGGTGGCGGCATCGATCGGTGGTGCGCGGTGCGGCATGCCTGGAGGGCGGCACTTGTGTGTGTGCAGATGGGGGCCCTTCCACGGCTGCGTGGGCAATGTGGAGGCGGCAGCGCTACGATGACTCCTCGATGGCCGACCGAAGTTCCATGGGAGGCGTCGTCTCCGACTCGATCTACTCTGATTCGTGCGGGCTACGATAGCGACTACGGTCGACGCCAATACTGCCTGGATGGATCTAGAGGGTGGGCATGGATCCGGGAAACTCTAGGCCGGCATGGCGGCCGCACTAAAGTCGGCGTCCTCGGCGCTGTTTCCCTTCCTGGAGGCTTCAGTGTGGATCCTACGCCCCCACCTCTGCCATGAGCACAGGCGAAAGCCTCTGTTCCTCTGTTTGGGCGACGATGGCACTTTGGTGTCGTGTTCCTTCCTAAAGGCATCGGTCGGGGACTCCTCTGGGTGGTGGAGATGCTAGTATTTCGGAGTCGATGCGAGATGGCATGTAGGTGGAGCGGTGTGGCATCAACCGTATCATCGATGGTAGGTTTCGGTGGCATGGCGAAGTGGAGACTCGACGTATGATGCGGGGGGAGATGGACTCACGCAGGTGGAGGAAGCTATCTGGCGTCATGGTGGCGTTGATGGAAGAGAGGCCTAGCAAGGTCGGTGCATCAGTTCTGCTATGAGGATGGACCGATGGAAGATAGAGGTGACGACCCTTGCAACGTGCGGTGCTCACTGGGAGTGTGTCGGACCGGTGTGGGACCCAATCCAGGTAGTGGCTTGGATGGGACACCTGACTTTAGATGTTAGGCTTTAGTGCTATGTCTATTTGGTATTAGGCCCGGACATACAACACACCTTCAGAAAGGGGATAAGAGTAGCAACAGCGTTGCCAAGATGGTGGCTTCAGGCTTATTGATGTATCACCTTGTATGGTCTTTGTGAATAATTAATAATATGGATGCATGCATCGTCCAGATGTAGAGACCGGGGGTACACCCTCCTTTTCTAAAAAAACAACATATTTGTCAATGATGATCATAAGTGAAGCATGTCCTACTGGGAGATTATCAAGACTGACATCGTGGCTGCGATCCTACAACTGGTAGAACTGCATGGTGATTGCGTCGGGCTGATTAACTCAGCGAGCATAATTCTGCTGCCAAAGAAGGCAGACGCCACCAGGATTGAGGACTACCATCCAATCAGTCTCATTCATGGCATCTCAAAGATTTTCATGAAGTTGTTAGCAAACCGGCTCGCCCCACTGCTCCCGACGCTAGTCTCCAAGAGCCAGAGTGCCTTCGTGAATAAATGGTGCATCCACGATCACTACCTACATGTGCAGAACTTGGTAAATGAGTTGCATCGCACGTTAACGCCTGGCCTCTTCCTCAAGCTGGACAGCTCAAAGGCCTTCGACTCTGGTGGCTGGGCTTACCTCCTGGAGGTACTTCAGGAACTTGGATTTAGTCAGTGTTGGCGGGATTGGATTTGCATGACCTTGGCATCATCTTCTTCGATGATTCTGCTAAATGGAAACCTGGGCCCCCCTTTTGCTCACGCTTACGGCCTGCGCCAGGGTGACCCTCTGTCCCCCATGCTCTTCATCCTCGCAATCGATCCGCTCTAGCTTATGCTCTGGGCAGCCTCCCAGGCCAGGATTCTACACCCTATCAAGGCTCATTCGGCTTCCTGCAGAATTTCACTCTATGCTGATGACGCCGGCATATTTGCCAACCCTGTGAAGGAAGAATTGGACGCCATTGCAGGAATACTTGCCTGTTTTGGGGAGGCATAAAGTCTCATCACCAATGTGACCAAGACGGAGGTGTTCCCTATTCGCTGCCAGCAGATCAACCTCACCCATATTTTATCGACATTCCCTGTGAAGATCGCTTCCTTCCCAACCAAGTACTTGGGCCTCCCCCTGCATACCTCACGGCTCAAGTGGGTTGATCTACAACCTCTCATAGACAAAGCAATGGACAGGCTTTCGGGATGGAAGGGAAAGAACCTTGCGAGGCCGGGAAGAGTCTCCTTGGCGAAGTCTCTCCTACGCGCCATCGCCACACGCCATCTCACTGCGCTCCCTCTTTCGGCATGGGCCAACCACATGCTTAGCAAGATCTCTCGCAACTTCATATTGCAAGGTGACAATTCCGAGAATGCGACTGGAGGGCACTCCCTGGTGACTGGATGAAGGAAATATGCCCTAGAGGTAATAATAAAGTTGTTATTTATATTTCCTTATATCATGATAAATGTTTATTATTCATACTAGAATTGTATTAAATGGAAACTTAGTACATGTGTGAATACATAGACAAACAGAGTGTAGTATGCCTCTACTTGACTAGCTCATCAAAGATGGTTAAGTTTCCTGACCATAGACATGTGTTGTCATTTGATGAACGGGATTACATCATTAGAGAATGATGTGATGGACAAGACCCATCCGTTATCTTAGCATAATGATCGTTTAGTTTTATTGTTATTGCTTTCTTCATGACTTATACATGTTCCTTTGACTATGAGATTATGCAACTCCCGAATACCGGAGGAACACCTTGTGTGCTATCAAGCATCACAACGTAACTGGGTGATTATAAAGATGCTCTACAGGTGTCTCCGATGGTGTTTGTTGAGTTGGCATAGATCAAGATTAGGATTTGTCACTCCTGTATCAGAGAAGTATCTCTGGGCCCTCTCGGTAATGCACATCACTATGAGCCTTGCAAGAAATGTGACTAATGAGTTTGTTACGGGATGATGCATTAAGGAACGAGTAAAGAGACTTGCCAGTAACGAGATTAAACTAGGTATGATGGTACCGACGATCGAATCTTGGGCAAGTAACATACCGATGACAAAGGGAATGACGTATGTTGTTATGTGGTTTGACCGATAAAGATCTTCGTAGAATATGTAGGAGCCAATATGAGCATCCAGGTTTTGCTATTGGTTATTGACCGGAGATGTGTCTCGGTCATGTCTACATAGTTCTCGAACCCGTAGGGTCCGCACGCTTAACGTTCGATGACGATTTGTATTATGAGTTATGTGATTTGATGACCGAAGTTTGTTCGGAGTCCCAGATGAGATCACGGACATGACAAGGAGTCTCGAAATGGTCGAGAGGTAAATATTCATATATTGGAAGGTTATATTCGGACATCGGAATGGTTCCGAGTGATTTGGATATTTTACCGGAGTACCGAGGGGTTACCGGAACCCCCCGGGGGAAGTATTGGGCCTATTGGGCCATATTGGAGGAGAGGAGAAAGGCCACGTGAGGAGGGGCGCGCTCCCCTTGCCCAAACCAAATTGGACTAGGGGAGGGGCGCGGCCCCCCTTTTTCCTTCTCCTTCTCTCTCCCTTCCCCTTTACCTTCTCCGGTGGAAGGAAGGAGGGGGGGGGGCGAATCCTACTTGGACTAGGAGCCCAAGTAGGACCCCCCCATGGCGCGCCCCCTTGGTCGGCTACCTCCTCCTCCC
>NC_041390.1:102449720-102464635 GCF_002162155.2 Triticum dicoccoides
GGCACCCAAAAGGCACAACCGACAATCTCTTAGCCGTGTGCGGTGCCCCCTACACAATTTAACACCTAGGTCATATTGTCGTAGTGCTTAGGTGTGAAGCCCTGCGCCGGTAACTTCATCATCACCGTCACCACGCCGTCGTGCTGAAAGAACTCACCCTCGTCCTCAACTGGATCAAGAGCTCGAGGGATGTCATCGTGCTGAACGTGTGCTGAACACAGAGGTGTCGTACGTTCAGTACTTGGATCGGTTGGACCGTGAAGACGTTCGACTACATCAACCACGTTACTAAATGCTTCCGCTTTCGGTCTACGAGGGTACATGGACACACTCTCCCCTCTCGTTGCTATGCATCTCATAGTTAGATCTTGCGTGGACGTAGGAATTTTTTTGAATTACTACGTTCCCCAACAGTGGCATCTGTTGGGGATATAACTATTAGGTATGACCCGCCCAGGAGGGGCCGGGTGTCGGTGTCAAAACCAGCGGATCTCGGGTAGGGGGTCCCGAACTGTGCGTCTAAGGCTGATGGTAACAGGAGGTGGGGGACACGATGTTTACCCAGGTTCGAGCCCTCTCGATGGAGATAATACCCTACTTCCTGCTTGATTGATCTTGATGATATGAGTATTACAAGAGTTGATCTACCACGAGATCGTAGAGGCTAATCCCTAGAAGCTAGCCTATGATTATGATTGTTGTTGTCCTATGGACTAAACCCTCTGGTTTATATAGACACCAAAGGGGCTAGGGTTACACAGAGTGGGTTACAGAGAAGGAGATCTACATATCCGAATCGCCAAGCTTGCCTTCCACGCAAAGGAGAGTGCCACCCGGACACGGGACGAAGCCTTCAATCTTGTATCTTCATAGTCCAACTGTTGGGGAACGTAGTAATTTCAAAAAAATTCCTATGCACACGCAAGATCATGGTGATGCATAGCAACGAGAGGGGAGAGTGTTGTCCACGTACTCTCATAGACCGAAAGCGGAAGCGTTATGACAACGCGGTTGATGTAGTCGTACATCTTCACGGCCCGACCGATCAAGCACCGAAACTACGACACCTCTGAGTTCTAGCACACGTTCAGCTCGATGATAATCCCCGGACTCCGATCCAGCAGAATGCCGGGGAAGAGTTCCGTCAGCACGACGGCGTGGTGACGATCTTGATGTTCTACCGTCGCAGGGCTTCGCCTAAGAACTGCTACAATATTATCCAGGATTATGGTGGAGGGGGGCACCGCACACGGCTAAGATATCAATGATCAATTGTTGTGTCTCTGGGGTGCCCCCTGCCCCGTATATAAAGGAGCAAGGGGGGGAGGTGGCCGGCCTAGGAGGAGGGCACGCCAAGGGGGGAGTCCTACTCCCACCGGGAGTAGGACTCCTCCTTCCCTTGTTGGAGTAGGAGAAGGAAAGAGGGGGAGAGGAACAAGGAAAAGTGGGCTGCACCCCTTGTCCAATTCGGACCAGAGGGGGGGGGGCGCCTTCTTCCTTTTGGCCTCTCTCCTCTATTCCCGTATGGCCCAATAAGGCCCATATACTCCCCAGCAAATTCTCGTAACTCTCCGGTACTCCGAAAAATACCCGAATCACTCGGAACCTTTCCAATATCCGAATATAGTCGTCCAATATATCGATCTTTACGTCTCAACCATTTCGAGACTCCTCATCATGTCCCCGATCTCATCCGGGACTCTGAACTCCTTCGGTAAATCAAAACTCATAAACTCATAATATAAGTGTCATCGAAACCTTAAGCGTGCGGACCCTACGGGTTCGAGAACAATGTAGACATGACGGAGACACGTCTCCGGTCAATAACCAATAGCGGAACCTGGATGCTCATATTGGCTCCCACATATTCTACGAAGATCTTTATCGGTCAGACCGCATAACAACATACGTTGTTCCCTTTGTCATCAGTATGTTACTTGCCCAAGATTCGATCGTCGGTATCTCAATACCTAGTTCAATATCGTTACCGGCAAGTCTCTTTACTCATTCCGTAATACATGATCCCACAACTAACTCATTAGTTGCAATGCTTGCAAGGCTTAAGTGATGTGCATTACCGAGAGGGCCCAGAGATACCTCTCCGACAGTCGGAGTGACAAATCCTAATCTCGAAATACGTCAACCCAACAAGTACCTTTGGAGACACTTGTAGAGCACCTTTATAATCACCCAGTTACGTTGTGACGTTTGGTAGCACACAAAGTGTTCCTCCGGTAAACGGGAGTTGCATAATCTCATAGTCATAGGAACATGTATAAGTTATGAAAAAAGCAATAGCAATAAACTAAACGATCAAGTGCTAAGCTAATGGAATGGGTCAAGTCAATCACATCGTTCTCCTAATGATGTGACCCCATTAATCAAATGACAACTCATGTCTATGGTTAGGAAACATAACCATCTTTGATCAACGAGCTAGTCAAGTAGAGGCATATTAGTGACCTCTGTTTGTCTATGTATTCACACATGTATTATGTTTCCGGTTAATACAATTCTAGCATGAATAATAAACATTTATCATGATATAAGGAAATAAAAATTAACTTTATAATTGCCTCTAGGGCATATTTCCTTCAGTCTCCCACTTGCACTAGAGTTAATAATCTAGTTCACATCGCCATGTGATTTAATACCAATAGTTCACATCACCATGTGATTAACACCCATAGTTCACATCGACATGCGACCAACACCCAATGGGTTTACTAGAGTCAATAATCTAGTTCACATTGTTATGTGATTAACACCCAAAGAGTACTAAGTTGTGATCATGTTTTGCTTGTGAGAGAAGTTTAGTCAACGGGTCTGCCACATTCAGATCCGTAAGTATTTTGCAAATTTCTATGTCAACAATGTTCTGCACGGAGCTACTTTAGCTAGTTGCTCCCACTTTCAATATGTGTCCAGATTGAGACTTTGAGTCATCTGGATTAGTGTCAAAACTTGCATCGATGTAACCCTTTATGATGAACCTTTTGTCACCTCCATAATCGAGAAACATATCCTTATTCCACTAAGGATAATTTTGACCAATGTTTAGTGATCTACTCCTAGATCACTATTGTACTCCCTTGCCAAACTCAGGGCAGGGTATACAATAGGTCTGGTACACAGCATGGCATACTTTATAGAACCTATGGCTGAGGCATAGGGAATGACTTTCATTCTCTCTCTATCTTCTGTCGTGGTCGGGGTTTGAGTCTTACTCAACTTCACACCTTGTAACACAGGCAAGAACTCTTTCTTTGACTGTTCCATTTTGAACTACTTCAAAATCTTGTCAAGGTATGTACTCATTGAAAAACTTATCAAGTGTCTTGATCTATCTCTATAGATCTTGATGCTCAATATGTAAGCATCTTCACCGAGGTCTTTCTTTGAAAAACTCCTTTCAAACATTCCTTTATGCTTTGCAGAATAATTCTACATTATCTCCGATCAACAATATGTCATTCACATATACTTATCAGAAATGTTGTAGTGCTCCCACTCACTTTCTTGTAAATACAGGCTTCACCGCAAGTCTGTATAAAACTATATGCTTTGATCAACTTATCAAAGTGCATATTCCATCTCCGAGATGCTTGCACCAGTCCATAGATGGATCGCTGGAGCTTGCATATTTTGTTAGTACCTTTAGGATTGACAAAACCTTCTGGTTGCATCATATACAACTCTTCTTTAATAAATCCATTAAGGAATGTAGTTTTGTTTATCCATTTGTCAGATTTCATAAAATGCGGCAATTGCTAACATGATTCGGACAGACTTAAGCATAGATACGAGTGAGAAACTCTCATCATAGTCAACACCTTGAACTTGTCGAAAACCTTTTGCGACAATTCCAGCTTTGTAGATAGTAACACTACTATCAACGTCTGTCTTCCTCTTGAAGATCCATTTAATCTCAATGGCTCGCCGATCTTTGGGCAAGTCAATCAAAGTCCATACTTTGTTCTTATACATGGATCTCATCTCAGATTTCATAGCCTCGAGCCATTTCGCGGAATCTGGGCTCATCATCGCTTCCTCATAGTTTGTAGGTTCATCATGGTCAAGTAACATGACCTCCAGAACATGATTACCGTACCACTCTGGTGCGGATCTCACTCTGGTTTACCTACGAGGTTCGGTAGTAACTTGATCTGAAGTTACATGATCATCATCATTAGCTTCCTCACTAATTGGTGTAGTAGTCACAGAAACAGATTTCTGTGATGAACTACTTTCCAATAAGGGAGCAGGTACAGTTACCTCATCAACTTCTACTTTCCTCCCACTCACTTCTTTCGAGAGAAACTCCTTCTCTAGAAAGGATCCATTCTCAGCAATGAATAACTTGCCTTTGGATCTGTGATAGAAGGTGTACCCAACATTTTCTTTTGGGTATCCTATGAAGACGCACTTCTCCTATTTGGGTTTTAGCTTATAAAGTTGAAACTTTTTCACATAAGCATTGCAACCTCAAACTTTAAGAAACGACAACTTTGGTTTCTTGCCAAACCATAGTTCATACGGTGTCGCCTCAATGGATTTAGATGGTGCCCTTTTTAACGTGAATGTAGCTGTCTCTAATGCATAACCCCAAAACGATAGCGGTAAATCTATAAGAGACATCATAGATCACACCATATCAAGTAAAGTATGATTACGATGTTCGGACACACCATTACACTGTGGTGTTCCAGGTGGCGTGAGTAGTGAAACTATTTCACATTGTTTTAACTGAAGGCCAAACTCATAACTCAAATATTTTACTTCTGCGATCATATCGTAGAAACTTTTTATTTTTGTTACGATGATTCTCCACTTCACTCTGAAATTCTTTGAACTTTTCAAATATTTCAGACTTGTGTTTCATCAAGTAGATATACTCATATCTGCTCAAATCATCTGTGAAGATCGGAAAATAATGATACCTGCCGCGAGCTTCAATATTCATTGGACCATATACATCAATATGCATGATTTCCAACAAATCTGTTGCTTGCTGCATTGTTCCGGAGAACGGAGTCTTAGTCATCTTTCCCATGAGGCATGGTTCGCAAGCATCAACTGATTCATAATCAAGTGATTCCAAAAGTCCATCAGCATGGAGTTTCTTCATGCGCTTTACACCAATATGACCTAAACGACAGTGCCACAAATAAGTTGCACTATCATTATTAACTTTTCATCTTTTGGTTTCAATATTATGAATATGTGTATCACTATGATCGAGATCCAACGAACCATTTTCATTGGGTGTGTAACCATATATGTAAACAGAACAACAATTTATTCTCTTACTTAAATGAATAACCGTATTGCAATAAACATGATCAAATCATATTTCATGCTCAACGCAAACACCAAATAACACTTATTAGGTTCAACACTAATCCCGAAAGTATAGGGAGTGTGCGATGATGATCATATCAATCTTGGAACCACTTCCAACACACATTGTTACTTCACCCTTAACTAGTCTCTGTTCATTCTGCAACTACCGTTTCGAGTTACTACTCTTAGCAACTGAACTAGTATCAAATACTGAGGGGTTGCTATAAACACTAGTAAAGTACACATCAATAACATGTATATCAAATATACCTATGTTCACTTTGCCATCCTTCTTATCCGCCAATTACTTGGGGTAGTTCCGCTTCCAGTGACCAATCCCTTTGCAGTAGAAGCACTCAGTTTCAGGCTTAGGTCCAGACTTGGGTTTTTCACTTGAGCAGCAACTTGCTTGCCGTTCTTCTTGAAGTTCCCCTTTCTGCCCTTTGTCCTTTTACTTGAAACTAGTGGTTTTGTTTACCATCAACACTTGATGCTTTTCTTGATTTCTACCTTCGTTGATTTCAGCATCACGACGAGCTTGGGAATCATTTCTGTTATCCCTTGCATAATATAGTTCATCACGAAGTTCTACTAACTTGGTGATGGTGACTAGAGAATTCTGTCAATCATTATTTTATCTGGAAGATTAACTCCCACTTGATTCAAGCGATTGTAGTACCCAGACAATCTGAGCACATGCTCACTGCTTGAGCTATTCTCCTCCATCTTTTAGCTATAGAACTTGTTGGAGACTTCATATCTCTCAACTCGGGTATTTGCTTGAAATATTAATTTCAACTCCTCGAACATCTCATATGGTCCATGACGTTCAAAATGTCTTTGAAATCCCGATTCTAAGCTGTTAAGCATGGTGCACTAAACTATCAAGTAGTCATCATATTGAGCTAGCCAAACATTCATAACGTCTGCATCTGCTCCTGCAATAGGTTTGTCACCTAGCACTGCATCAAGGACATAATTCTTCTATGTAGCAATGAGGATAATCCTCAGATCACGGATCCAATCCGCATCATTGCTACTAACATCTTTCAACTTAGTTTTCTCTAGGAACATATCAAAATAAACACAGGGAAGCAACAACGCGAGTTATTGATCTACAACATAATTTGCAAAATACTATCAGGACTAAGTTCATGATAAATTTAAGTTAAATTTTATCATCTTACTTAAGAACTCCCACTTAGAAAGACATCCCTCTAATCTTCTAAGTGATCACGTGATCCAAATCAACTAAACCATAACCTATCATCACGTGAAATGGAGTAGCTTTCAATGGTGAACATCAATATGTTGATCATATCTACTATATGATTTACGCTCGACCTTTCGGTCTCAGTGTTCCGAGGCCATATCTGCATATGCTAGGCTCGTCAAGTTTAACCTGAGTATTCTGCGTGTGCAAAACTGGCTTGCACCCGTTGTAGATGGACGTAGAGCTTATCACACCCGATCATCACGTGGTGTCTGGGCACGACGAACTTTGGCAATGGTCCGTACTTAGGGAGAACACTTTTATCTTGAAATTTAGTGAGGGATCATCTTATAATGCTACCGTCAATCAAAGAAAGATAAGATGCATAAAAGATAAACATCACATGCAATCAATATAAGTGATATGATATGGCCATCATCATCTTGTACTTGTGATCTCCATCTCCAAAGTACCATCATGATCACCATCGTCACCGGCGCGACACTTTGATCTCCATCGTACCATCGTTGTCGTCTCGCCAAACTTATGCTTCCATGACTATCGCTAACGCTTAGTGATAAAGTAAAGCATTACAGCGCGAGTGCATTGCATACAGTAAAACGACAACCATATGGCTCCTGCCAGTTGCCGATAACTCAGTTACAAAACATGATCATCTCATACAATAAAATTTAGCATCATGTCTTGACCATATCACATCACAACATGCCCTGCAAAAACAAGTTAGACGTCCTCTACTTTATTGTTGCAAATTTTACGTGGCTGCTACGGGCTTAGCAAGAACCGTTCTTAACTACGCATCAAAACCACAACGATAGTTTGTCAAGCTGGTGCTGTTTTAACCTTCGCAAGGACAGGGCGTAGCCACACTCGGTTCAACTAAAGTTGGAGAAACTGACACCCTCTAGCCACTTGTGTGCAAAGCACGTCGGTAGAACCAGTCTCGCGTAAGCGTACGCGTAATGTCGGTCTGGGCCGCTTCATCCAATAATACCGCCGAACCAAAGTGTGACATGCTGGTAAGCAGTATGACTTATATCGCCCACAACTCACTTGTGTTCTACTCGTGCATATAACATCAATGCATAAAACCTAGGCTCGGATGCCACTGTTGGGGAACGTAGTAATTTCAAAAAAATTCCTACGCACACGCAAGATCATGGTGATGCATATCAACGAGAGGGGAGAGTGTTGTCCACGTACCCTCATAGACCGAAAGCGGAAGCGTTATGACAACGCGGTTGATGTAGTCGTACGTCTTCACGGCCCGACCGATCAAGCACCGAAAGTACGACACCTTCGAGTTCTAGCACATGTTCAGCTCGATGATAATCCCCGGACTCCGATCCAGCAGAATGCCGGGGAAGAGTTCCGTCAGCACGTCGGCGTGGTGACGATCTTGATGTTCTATCGTCGCAGGGCTTCGCCTAAGCACTGCTACAATATTATCCAGGATTATGGTGGAGGGGGGCACCGCACACGGCTAAGATATCAATGATCAATTGTTGTGTCTCTGGGGTGCCCCTGCCCCCGTATATAAAGGAGCAAGGGGGGAGGTGGCCGGCCTAGGAGGAGGGCGCGCCAAGGGGGGAGTCCTACTCCCACCGGGAGTAGGACTCCTCCTTCCCTTGTTGGACTAGGAGAGAAGGAAAGAGGGGGAGAGGAACAAGGAAAAGTGGGCTGCACCCCTTGTCCAATTCGGACCAGAGGGGGGCGCGCGCCTTCTTCCTTTTGGCCTCTCTCCTCTATTCCCATATGGCCCAATAAGGCCCATATACTCCCCAGCAAATTCCCGTAACTCTCCGGTACTCCGAAAAATACCCGAATCACTCGGAACCTTTCCGATGTCCGAATATAGTCGTCTAATATATCGATCTTTACGTCTCAACCATTTCGAGACTCCTTTTCATGTCCCCGATCTCATCTGGGACATCGAACTCCTTCGGTACATCAAAACTCATAAACTCATAATATAACTGTCATCGAAACCTTAAGCGTGCGGACCCTACGGGTTCGTGAACAATGTAGACATGACCGAGACACGTCTCCGGTCAATAACCAATAGCGGAACCTGGATGCTCATATTGGCTCCCACATATTCTACGAAGATCTTTATCGGTCAGACCGCATAACAACATACGTTGTTCCCTTTGTCATCAGTATGTTACTTGCCCAAGATTCGATCGTCGGTATCTCAATACCTAGTTCAATATCGTTACCGGCAAGTCTCTTTACTCATTTCGTAATACATCATCCCGCCACTAACTCATTAGTTGCAATGCTTGCAAGGCTTAAGTGATGTGCAATACCGAGAGGGCCCAGAGATACCTCTCCGACAGTCGGAGTGACAAATCCTAATCTCGAAATACGTCAACCCAACAAGTACCTTTGGAGACACTTGTAGAGCACCTTTATAATCACCCAGTTATGTTGTGACGTTTGGTAGCACACAAAGTGTTCCTGCGGTAAACGGGAGTTGCATAATCTCATAGACATAGGAACATGTATAAGTTATGAAGAAAGCAATAGCAACAAACTAAACGATCAAGTGCTAAGCTAATGGAATGGGTCAAGTCAATCACATCATTCTCCTAATGATGTGACCCCGTTAATCAAATGACAACTCATGTCTATGGTTAGGAAACATAACCATCTTTGATCAACGAGCTAGTCAAGTAGAGGCATATTAGTGACCTCTGTTTGTCTATGTATTCACACATGTATTATGTTTCCGGTTAATACAATTCTAGCATGAATAATAAACATTTATCATGATATAAGGAAATAAATAATAACTTTATAATTGCCTCTAGGGCATATTTCCTTCAGTATCCCACTTGCACTAGAGTTAATAATCTAGTTCACATCGCCATGTGATTTAATACCAATAGTTCACATCACCATGTGATTAACACCCATAGTTCACATCGACATGCGACCAACACCCAAAGGGTTTACTAGAGTCAATAATCTAGTTCACATTGCTATGTGATTAACACCCAAAGAGTACTAAGTTGTGATCATGTTTTGCTTGTGAGAGAAGTTTAGTCAACGGGTCTGCCACATTCAGATCCGTAAGTATTTTGCAAATTTCTATGTCAACAATGTTCTGCACGGAGCTACTTTAGCTAATTTCTCCCACTTTCAATATGTGTCCAGATTGAGACTTTGTGTCATCTGGATTAGTGTCAAAACTTGCATCGACATAACCCTTTATGACGAACCTTTTGTCACTTCCATAATCGAGAAACATATCCTTATTCCACTAAGGATAATTTTGACCAATGTCTAGTGATCTACTCCTAGATCACTATTGTACTCCCTTGCCCAACTCAGGGCAGGGTATACAATAGGTCTGGTACACAGCATGTCATACTTTATGAAACCTATGGCTGAGGCATAGGGAATGACTTTCATTCTCTCTCTATCTTCTGTCGTGGTTGGGTTTTGAGTCTTACTCAACTTCACACCTTATAACACAGGCAAGAACTCTTTCTTTGACTGTTCCATTTTGAACTACTTCAAAATCTTGTCAAGGTATGTACTCATGGAAAAACTTATCAAGCGTCTTGATCTATCTCTATAGATCTTGATGCTCAATATGTAAGCATCTTCACCGAGGTCGTTCTTTGAAAAACTCATTTCAAACATCCCTTTATGCTTTGCAGAATAATTCTACATTATCTCCGATCAACAATATGTCATTCACATATACTTATCAGAAATGTTGTAGTGCTCCCACTCACTTTCTTGTAAATACAGGCTTCACCGCAAGTCTGTATAAAACTATATGCTTTGATCAACTTATCAAAGTGCATATTCCATCTCCGAGATGCTTGCACCAGTCCATAGATGGATCGCTGGAGCTTGCATATTTTGTTAGTACCTTTAGGATTGACAAAACCTTCTGGTTGCATCATATACAACTCTTCTTTAATAAATCCATTAAGGAATGTAGTTTTGTTTATCCATTTGCCAGATTTCATAAAATGCGGCAATTGCTAACATGATTCAGACAGACTTAAGCATAGATACGAGTGAGAAACTCTCATCGTAGTCAACACCTTGAACTTGTCGAAAACCTTTTGCGACAATTCTAGCTTTGTAGATAGTAACACTACTATCAACGTCCGTCTTCCTCTTGAAGATCCATTTAATCTCAATGGCTTGCCGATCTTTGGGCAAGTCAATCAAAGCCCATACTTTGTTCTTGTACATGGATCTCATCTCAGATTTCATAGCCTCAAGCCATTTCGTGGAATCTGGGCTCATCATCGCTTCCTCATAGTTTGTAGGTTCATCATGGTCAAGTAACATGACCTCCAGAACATGATTACCGTACCACTCCGGTGCGGATCTCACTCTGGTTTACCTACGAGGTTCGGTAGTAACTTGATCTGAAGTTACATGATCATCATCATTAGCTTCCTCACTAATTGGTGTAGTAGTCACAGAAACAGATTTTTGTGATGAACTACTTTCCAATAAGGGAGCAGGTACAGTTACCTCATCAACTTCTACTTTCCTCCCACTCACTTCTTTCGAGAGAAACTCCTTTAGAAAGGATCCATTCTCAGCAATGAATAACTTGCCTTTGGATCTGTGATAGAAGGTGTACCCAACATTTTCTTTCGGGTATCCTATGAAGACGCACTTCTCCGATTTGGGTTTTAGCTTATCAAGTTGAAACTTTTTCACATAAGCATTGCAACCTCAAACTTTAAGAAACAACAACTTTGGTTTCTTGCCAAACCATAGTTCATACGGTGTTGCCTCAACGGATTTAGATGGTGCCCTTTTTAACGTGAATGTAGCTGTCTCTACTGCATAACCCCAAAACGATAGCGGTAAATCTATAAGAGACATCATAGATCGCACCATATCAAGTAAAGTATGATTACGATGTTCGGACACACCATTACACTGTGGTGTTCCAGGTGGCGTGAGTAGTGAAACTATTTCACATTGTTTTAACTGAAGGCCAAACTCGTAACTCAAATATTTTACTTCTGTGATCATATCGTAGAAACTTTTTATTTTTGTTACGATGATTCTCCACTTCACTCTGAAATTCTTTGAACTTTTCAAATATTTCAGACTTGTGTTTCATCAAGTAGATATACTCATATCTGCTCAAATCATCTGTGAAGATCAGAAAATAATGATACCTGCCGCGAGCTTCAATATTCATTGGACCATATACATCAATATGCATGATTTCCAACAAATCTGTTGCTTGCTGCATTGTTCCGGAGAACGGAGTCTTAGTCATCTTTCCCATGAGGCATGGTTTGCAAGCATCAACTGATTCATAATCAAGTGATTCCAAAAGTCCATCAGCATGGAGTTTCTTCATGCGCTTTACACCAATATGACCTAAACGACAGTGCCACAAATAAGTTGCACTATCATTATTAACTTTTCATCTTTTGGTTTCAATATTATGAATATGTGTATCACTACGATTGAGATCCAACAAACATTTTCATTGGGTGTGTAACCATATATGTAAACAGAACAACAATTTATTCTCTTACTTAAATGAATAACCGTATTGCAATAAACATGATCAAATCATATTTCATGCTCAACGCAAACACCAAATAACACTTATTAGGTTCAACACTAATCTCGAAAGTATAGGGAGTGTGCGATGATGATCATATCAATCTTGGAACCACTTCCAACACACATCGTCACTTCACCCTTAACTAGTCTCTGTTCATTCTGCAACTCCCATTTCGAGTTACTACTCTTAGCAACTGAACTAGTATCAAATACTGAGGGGTTTCTATAAACACTAGTAAGTACACATCAATAACATGTATATCAAATATACCTATGTTCACTTTGCCATCCTTCTTATCCGCCAATTACTTGGGGTAGTTCCGCTTCCAGTGACCAATCCCTTTGCAGTAGAAGCACTCAGTTTCAGGCTTAGGTCCAGACTTGGGTTTTTCACTTGAGCAGCAACTTGCTTGCCGTTCTTCTTGAAGTTCCCCTTTCTGCCCTTTGTCCCTTTACTTTAAACTAGTGGTTTTGTTTACCATCAACACTTGATGCTTTTCTTGATTTCTACCTTCGTCGATTTCAGCATCACGAAGAGCTTGGGAATCGTTTCTATTATCCCTTGCATATTATAGTTCATCATGAAGTTCTACTAACTTGGTGATGGTGACTAGAGAATTCTGTCAATCACTATTTTATCTGGAAGATTAACTCCCACTTGATTCAAGCGATTGTAGTACCCAGACAATCTGAGCACATGCTCACTGCTTGAGCTATTCTCCTCCATCTTTTAGCTATAGAACTTGTTGGAGACTTCATATCTCTCAACTCGGGTATTTGCTTGAAATATTAATTTCAACTCCTCGAACATCTCATATGGTCCATGACGTTCAAAACGTCTTTGAAATCCTTATTCTAAGCTGTTAAGCATGGTGAACTAAACTATCAAGTAGTCATCATATTGAGCTATCCAAACGTTCATAAAGTCTGCATCTGCTCCTGCAATAGGTTTGTGACCTAGCGCTGCATCAAGGACATTATTCTTCTATGCAACAATGAGGATAATCCTCAGATCACGGATCCAATCTGCATCATTGCTACTAACATCTTTCAACTTAGTTTTCTCTAGGAACATATCAAAATAAACACAGGGAAGCAACAACGCGAGCTATTGATCTACAACATAATTTGCAAAATACTATCAGGACTAAGTTCATGATAAATTTAAGTTCAATTTAATCATATTACTTAAGAACTCCCACTTAGAAAGACATCCCTCTAATCTTCTAAGTGATCACGTGATCCAAATCAACTAAACCATAACCGATCATCACGTGAAATGGAGTAGCTTTCAATGGTGAACATCAATATGTTGATCATATCTACTATATGATTCACGCTCGACCTTTCGGTCTCAGTGTTCCGAGGCCATATCTGCATATGCTAGGCTCGTCAAGTTTAACCTGAGTATTCTGCGTGTGCAAAACTGGCTTGCACCTGTTGTAGATGGACGTAGAGCTTATCACACCCGATCATCACGTGGTGTCTGGGCACGACGAACTTTGGCAACGGTGCATACTCAGGGAGAACACTTTTATCTTGAAATTTAGTGGGGGATCATCTTATAATGCTACCGTCAATCAAAGAAAGATAAGGTGCATAAAAGATAAACATCACATGCAATCAATATAAGTGATATGATATGGCCATCATCATCTTGTACTTGTGATCTCCATCTCCGAAGTACCGTCATGATCACCATCGTCACCGGCACGACACCTTGATCTCCATCGTAGCATCGTTGTCGTCTCGCCAAACTTATGCTTCCATGACTATCGCTAACGTTAGTGATAAAGTAAAGCATTACATCGCGATTGCATTGCATACAATAAAGCGACAACCATATGGCTCCTGCCAGTTGCCGATAACTCGGTTACAAAACATGATCATCTCATACAATAAAATTTAGCATCATGTATTGACCATATCACATCACAACATGCCCTGCAAAAACAAGTTAGACATCCTCTACTTTGTTGTTGCAAGTTTTACGTGGCTGCTACGGGCTTAGCAAGAACCGTTCTTACCAACGCATCAAAACCACAACGATAGTTTGTCAAGCTGGTGCTGTTTTAAACTTCGCAAGGACAGGACATAGCCACACTCGGTTCAACTAAAGTTGGAGAAACTGACACCCTCCAGCCACCTGTGTGCAAAGCACGTCGGTAGAACCAGTCTCGCGTAAGCGTACGCGTAATGTCGGTCCGGGCCGCTTCATCCAATAATACCGCCGAACCAAAGTGTGACATGCTGGTAAGCAGTATGACTTATATCGCCCACAACTCACTTGTGTTCTACTCGTGCATATAACATCAATGCATAAAACCTAGGCTCGGATGCCACTGTTGGGGAACGTAGTAATTTCAAAAAAATTCCTACGCACACGCAAGATCATGGTGATGCATATCAACGAGAGAGGAGAGTGTTGTCCACGTACCCTCGTAGACCGAAAGTGGAACCGTTATGACAACGCGGTTGATGTAGTCGTACGTCTTCATGGCCCAACCGATCAAGCACCGAAACTACGACACCTCCGAGTTCTAGCACAGGTTCAGCTCGATGATAATCCCCGGACTCCGATCCAGCAGAATGCCGGGGAAGAGTTCCGTCAGCACGACGGCGTGGTGACGATCTTGATGTTCTACCATCGCAGGGCTTCGCCTAAGCACTGCTACAATATTATCCAGGATTATGGTGGAGGGGGGCACCGCACACAGCTAAGATATCAATGATCAATTGTTGTGTCTCTGGGGTGCCCCCTGCCCCCGTA
>NC_041390.1:102464935-102503062 GCF_002162155.2 Triticum dicoccoides
GGGGAGGTGGCCGGCCTAGGAGGAGGGCGCGCCAAGGGGGGAGTCCTACTCCCACCGGGAGTAGGACTCCTCCTTCCCTTGTTGGAGTAGGAGAGAAGGAAAGAGGGGGAGAGGAACAAGGAAAAGTGGGCTGCACCCCTTGTCCAATTCGGACCAGAGGGGGGGGGGGCGCCTTCTTCCTTTTGGCCTCTCTCCTCTATTCCCATATGGCCCAATAAGGCCCATATACTCCCCAGCAAATTCCCGTAACTCTCCGGTACTCCGAAAAATACCCGAATCACTCGGAACCTTTCCGATGTCCGAATATAGTCGTATAATATATCGATCTTTACGTCTCAACCATTTCGAGACTCCTCGTCATGTCCCCGATCTCATCCGGGACATCGAACTCCTTCGGTACATCAAAACTCATAAACTCATAATATAACTGTCATCGAAACCTTAAGCGTGCGGACCCTACGGGTTCGAGAACAATGTAGACATGACCGAGACACGTCTTCGGTCAATAACCAATAGCGGAACCTGGATGCTCATATTGGCTCCCACATATTCTACGAAGATCTTTATCGGTCAGACCGCATAACAACATACGTTGTTCCCTTTGTTATCAGTATGTTACTTGCCCAAGATTCGATCTTCGGTATCTCAATACCTAGTTCAATATCGTTACCGGCAAGTCTCTTTACTCATTCCCTAATACATCATCCCGCAACTAACTCATTAGTTGCAATGCTTGCAAGGCTTAAGTGATGTGCATTACCGAGAGGGCTTAGAGATACGTCTCCGACAGTCGGAGTGACAAATCCTAATCTCAAAATACGTCAACCCAACAAGTACCTTTGGAGACACTTGTAGAGCACCTTTATAATCACCCAGTTACGTTGTGATGTTTGGTAGCACACAAAGTGTTCCTCCGGTAAATGGGAGTTGCATAATCTCATAGTCATAGGAACATGTATAAGTTATGAAGAAAGCAATAGCAACAAACTAAACGATCAAGTGCTAAGCTAATGGAATGGGTCAAGTCAATCACATCATTCTCCTAATGATGTGACCCCGTTAATAAAATGACAACTCATGTCTATGGTTAGGAAACATAACCATCTTTGATCAACGAGCTAGTCAAGTAGAGGCATATTAGTGACCTCTGTTTGTCTATGTATTCACACATGTATTATGTTTCCGGTTAATACAACTCTAGCATGAATAGTAAACATTTATCATGATATAAGGAAATAAATAATAACTTTATAATTGCCTCTAGGGCATATTTCCTTCAGTCTCCCACTTGCACTAGAGTTAATAATCTAGTTCACATCGCCATGTGATTTAATACCAATAGTTCACATCACCATGTGATTAACACCCATAGTTCACATCGACATGCGACCAACACCCAAAGGGTTTACTAGAGTCAATAATCTAGTTCACATTGCAATGTGATTAACACCCAAAGAGTACTAAGTTGTTATCATGTTTTGCTTGTGAGAGAAGTTTAGTCAACGGGTCTGCCATATTCAGATCCGTAAGTATTTTGCAAATTTCTATGTCAACAATGTTCTGCACGGAGCTACTTTAGCTAATTGCTCCCACTTTCAATATGTGTCCAGATTGAGACTTTGAGTCATCTGGATTAGTGTCAAAACTTGCATCGACGTAACCCTTTATGACGAACCTTTTGTCACCTCCATAATCGAGAAACATATCCTTATTCCACTAAGGATAATTTTGACCAATGTCTAGTGATCTACTCCTAGATCACTATTGTACTCCCTTGCCAAACTCAGGGCAGGGTATACAACAGGTCTGGTACACAACATGTCATACTTTATAGAACCTATGGCTGAGGCATAGGGAATGACTTTCATTCTCTCTCTATCTTCTGTTGTGGTCGGGTATTGAGTCTTACTCAACTTCACACCTTGTAACACAGGCAAGAACTCTTTCTTTGACTGTTCCATTTTGAACTACTTCAAAATCTTGTCAAGGTATGTACTCATTGAAAAACTTATCAAGCGTCTTGATCTATCTCTATAGATCTTGATGCTCAATATGTAAGCATCTTCACCGAGGTCTTTCTTTGAAAAACTCCTTTCAAACAGTCCTTTATGCTTTGCAGAATAATTCTACATTATCTCCGTTCTTTGTTTCTATGTACAGAAAATCCCTTCTGTCCTTTGTACGTTTTGTTTTTTCCTTTTTCTTTGTTTGTTTTCCTGTTTCTTTTTCCTTTTTCTTTAATGTGTGAATCGTTTCAAGTCGGTGTTTTTTTTCAAAATTGACGAACTTTTTTCAAACACGATGAACTTTTTTTCAAATTCGATAAACTTTTATCAAACTCGATGAACTTTTTCAAATGCGATGAACTTTTTTCAAAATTGACGAACTTTTTTCAAACCTGGTGAACTTTTTTTCAAATTCGATGAACTTTTTTCAAATTCGATGAGCTTTTTTCAAATTCGATGAACTTTTGCAAATGCGATGAACTTTTTCCAAATTTGATGAACTTTTTCAAATGTGATGTACTTTTTTTTCAATTTCGATGAAAGTATTTCAAATTTGATGAACCTTTTCGAAATTCGATGAACCTTTTTCAAATTCGATGAATGTTTTTTTAAAAAATCGAAGATTTTTTTTCAAATCCGCTGAATTGTTTTGAAAAGCGATGAACTTTTTTCAGATTCGGTGAACTTTTTCTAATTATGACAAACTTTTCTCAAATTTGATGAACTTTTCTTATAATTGATGAACTTTTTTGAAGATTCGTTGAACTTTCTTCAATTTTGATGAACTTAAAAAAACCAAAGAATTTTCATCCCTTTTTCTTAAAAAAAATTTCCTTAATTTTTTTTGAAAAGTGCGCGTATTCAGCAAAAAAAGTAAATAAAAAGGCGAAAAAAATCGTTACGGAAAAAGAGAGAAAAAGAAGAAAACAAATGGTTGAAATAATAAAAGAAGGCAAGCGAACATTTCTACTCAGGTCGTTGGATAGCGTAGTGGTTCATGCACCCCTGTGCGAAGGGAGAGTTCTCTAGTTCGAGTCCCGCCTCACGCACATCTTTTTTATTTTGTTTCTAACGGAAAGAAGCGATCGACTGGTTTGCTGAGAGCGAAGGTTTTTTGGGCCGGCCCACTAGAGGTCTCCTTCAGGCGCCAGGGAGCTGTTCGGGCGCTTAACGCGCCAAATAGGAGCTCTCGGGGCGCGCGCCTTCTTCCTTTTGGCCTCTCTCCTCTATTCCCGTATGGCCCAATAAGGCCCATATACTCCCCGGCGAATTCCCGTAACTCTCCGGTACTCCAAAAAATACCCGAATCACTCGGAACCTTTCTGATGTCCGAATATAGTCGTCCAATATATCGATCTTTACGTCTCGACCATTTCGAGACTCCTCGTCATGTCCCCGATCTCATCCGGGACTCCGAACTCCTTCGTTACATCAAAACTCATAAACTCATAATATAACTGTCGTCGAAACCTTAAGCGTGCGGACCCTACGGGTTCAAGAACAATGTAGACATGATCGAGACACGTCTCCGGTCAATAACCAATAGCGGAACCTGGATGCTCATATTGGCTCCCACATATTCTACGAAGATCTTTATCGGTCAGACCGGATAACAACATACGTTGTTCCCTTTGTCATTGGTATGTTACTTGCCCGAGATTCGATCGTCGGT
This sequence comes from Triticum dicoccoides, assembly GCF_002162155.2. Taxonomy (NCBI): domain Eukaryota; kingdom Viridiplantae; phylum Streptophyta; class Magnoliopsida; order Poales; family Poaceae; genus Triticum; species Triticum dicoccoides. Next base: position 102,468,614 of record NC_041390.1, read on the forward strand.
ATCTCAATACCTAGTTCAATCTCGTTACCGGCAAGTGTCTTTACTCGTTCCGTAATACATCATCCCGCAACTAACTCATTAGTTGCAATGCTTGCAAGGCTTAAGTGATGTGCATTACCGGGAGGGCCCAGAGATACCTCTCCGACAGTTGGAGTGACAAATCCTAATCTCGAAATACGTCAACCCAACAAGTACCTTCGGAGACACCTGTAGAGCACCTTTATAATCACCCAGTTACGTTGTGACGTTTGGTAGCACACAAAGTGTTCCTTCGGTAAACGGGAGTTGCATAATCTCATAGTCATAGGAACATGTATAAGTTATGAAGAAAGCAATAGCAACAAACTAAATGATCAAGTGCTAAGCTAATGGAACGGGTCAAGTCAATCACATCATTCTCCTAATGATGTGATCCCGCTAATCAAATGACAACTCATGTCTATGGTTAGGAAACATAACCATCTTTGATCAACGAGCTAGTCAAGTAGAGGCATACTAGTGACCTCTGTTTGTCTATGTATTCACACATGTATTATGTTTCCGGTTAATACAATTCTAGCATGAATAATAAACATTTATCATGATATAAGGAAATAAATAATAACTTTATAATTGCCTCTAGGGCATATTTCCTTCACCAACAGTCCGACCAAAGTATATAGTCCGGCTGTCCGAGGACCCCCTAATCCAGGACTCCCTCAGTAGCCCCTGAACTAGGCTTAAATGACGATTAGTCCGGCGCGTAGATTGTCTTCGGCATTGCAAGGCGGGTTCCTTCTCCGAATACTCCATAGAAGATTTTGAACACAAGGATTGTGTCCGGCCCTCTAAAACGAAATCTGCATACCATCGTAGAGAGTATAATATTCCACAAATCTAATCTGCTGACAACTTTTCATAACGTGACATCCTGCCGTGGTCCGGTCATTACGAACCGTTTTTCCTAGCCTGCCACTACACGCGTTGCGAGGCGGTTTTATTGGCACGTCTTGTCGAAGCAGAGATCGGGTTCCCCTTATCACGGGATTTTCATCAATACGGGTGTGGGTAACCCAATCATGCTTGTGAGTATGACTCCTCGATTTTAGGCAAGTTCCAAACGGCCACGCGGAGGACGCTTGGTATTTGGCCTTTTTATAAAGGGGCCAAGGCCTGTCATTTTCTTCTCGCGCTCCATCCTTCCCTTCCCCCACCTTGAGTTCCAACAGCCAAGGCTCAGGCTCGGTGGATGGCCTCCTCTGTCACAGAGGAGGACATCAAGAAGCTAAGGGAAGCTAGGTATCTGACCGCCGAAATCTTGCACAGGCTCCTTGCTCAAGGGCAGGTCATCCCCACTCCCGAACCCAAGAGAATGTCGTATTTGTTTCCCACTTCCTCCGAGGGCTAGGCTTTAGTCTTGTCCCTTTGTTAGAGGGCTTATGTTCTATTGCGGGCTCGATTTCCACGATCTAGCTCCAGATTCCATCCTTCACATCTTGTCGTTTATCTTCGTGTGTGAGGCCTTCCTCCGCATCACCCCACACTTCGGCATATGGCTCAAGACCTTCAGTGTGAAGCCGAAGACGATCAATGGGAGACACGCAAAATGCGGAGGTGCCATAATAGGCAAAGGCGCCAATGCTCTATGTCCAAAGGGTTCCTTCCTGGAGGTGTCCAACTTATGGCAGCGGGAGTGGTTTTACATCACAGCTCCCCGAAGTACAAAGTGGGCAGCTGCCCCCGCCTTCACCTCGGGCCCCCCGCCGCAACTGGCGTCATGGGTCAACAAGGGGCTGGACTGGGGGCCAGTTAATGACGTGCTGACATTGCAAAGTCGCATCCGAGATCTCCTCAAGAGGGATGTCAATCTTGTCAAGGTAATGCAAGTTATGCTAGTTCGTCGGGTCCTGCCATGCCAACGTCGATCTCTCCGTATGTGGGAGTTCAACCCGGAAGGAACGTGAACTATTCAGCAATTCTTTGGCGTGACGCTCGAAGAGATGTATGGATTGTTCTTCGGATCACGAATCAAGTGTCCGGACACCACCGAGGATGCGGGTCTCAACTGCAACCGTCTAGATACCCACATAAGTAATTCTGCAGCCGAACATGTTGTCTTTTTATTTGTCACAACATCATTCTGAAAAAATCGCTCTCGGCCAGGACTGGATAAGAAAGGCGGACATGATCAGGTGTTCGCCCCTGCTACCTCTTGAGCACTTGCGTTGGTTTTCCCTTGAAGAGGAAAGGGTGATGCAGCAGAGTAGCGTAAGTATTTCCCTCAGTTTTTGAGAACCAAGGTATCAATCCAGTAGGAGGCCATGCACGAGTCCCTCATACCTACACAAACAAATAAATCTTCGCAACCAACGCGATAAGGGGTTGCCAATCCCTACACGGTCACTTACGAGAGTGAGATCTGATAGATATGATAAGATAATATTTTTGGTATTTTTATGATAAAGATGCAAAGTAAAATAAAAGGCAAAGGAAATAACTAAGTATTAGAAGATTAATATGATGGAAGATAGACCCGGGGGCCATAGGTTTCACTAGTGGCTTCTCTCGAGAGCATAAGTATTCACGGCGGGTAAACAAATTACTGTTGAGCAATTGACAGAATTGAGCATAGTTATGAGAATATCTAGGTATGATCATGTATATAGGCATCACGTCCGAGACAAGTAGACCGATTCCACACATCGACCGCTATCCAGCATGCATCTAGGGTATTAAGTTCAAGAGGACAGAGTAATGCTTTAAGCAAGATGACATGATGTAGAGGGATAAACTCATGCAATATGAAATAAACCCCATCTTGTTATCCTCGATGGCAACAATACAATACATGCCTTGCTACCCCTACTGTCACTGGGAAAGGACACCGCAAGATTGAACCCGAAGCTAAGCACTTCTCCCATTGCAAGAAAGATCAATCTAGTAGGCCAAACCAAACTAATAATTCGAAGAGACTTGCAAAGATAACCAATCATACATAAAAGAATTCAGAGAAGATTCAAATATTGTTTATAGATAAACTTGATCATAAACCCACAATTCATCGGTTTCAGAGAAGATTCAAATATTGTTTGTAGATAAACTTGATCATAAACCCACAATTCATCGGTTTCAACAAACACACCGCAAAAGAAGATTACATCGAATAGATCTCCACAAGAGAGGGGGAGAACTTTGTATTGAGATCCAAAAAGAGAGAAGAAGCCATCTAGCTAATAACTATGGACCCGTAGGTCTGAGGTAAACTACTCACACTTCATCGGAAGGGCTATGGTGTTGATGTAGAAGCCCTCCATGATCGATGCCCCTCTGGCGGAGCTCCGGAACAGGCCCCAATATGGGATCTCGTGGATACAGAAAGTTACGGCGGTGGAATTAGGGTTTTGGCTCTGTATCTGATAGTTTGGTGGTACGTAGGTATATATAAGAGGAATGAGTACATCGGTGGAGCAACAGGGGGCCCACGAGGGTGGAGGGCGCGCCCCCTACCTCGTGGCCTTCTGGTTGATGTCTTGACGTAGGGTCCAAGTCCTCTGGATCATGTTCGTTTCGAAAATCACGTTCCCGAAGGTTTCATTCCGTTTGGACTCCGTTTGATATTCTTTTTCTGCGAAACCCTAAAATAGGCAAAAAAAACAACAATTCTGGGCTGGGCCTCCGGTTAATAGGTTAGTCCCAAAAATAATATAAAAGTGTATAATAAATCCCAATAATGTCCAAAACAGAATATAATATAGCATGGAACAATAAAAAAATATAGATACGTTGGAGACGTATCAAGCATCCCCAAGCTTAATTCCTGCTCGACCTCGAGTAGGTAAATGATAAAAAACAGAATTTTTGATGTGGAATGCTACTTGGCATAATTTCAATGTAATTCTCTTTGTTGCGGCATGACTATTCAGATCCAAAAGATGAAGACAAAAGTTTAATATTGACATAGAAATAATAATACTTCAAGCATACTAACTAAGCAATTATGTCTCTTCAAAATAACATGGCCAAAGAAAGTTATCCCTACAAAACCATATAGTTTGGCTATGCTCCATCTTCACCACACAAAGTATTCAAATCATTCACAACCCCGATGACAAGCCAAGCAATTGTTTCATACTTTTAATGTTCTCAAACTTTTTCAATTTTCACGCAATACATGAGCGTGAGCCATGGACATAGCACTATAGGTGGAATAGAATGGTGGTTGTGGAGGAGACAAAAAGGGAGAAGATAGTCTCACATCAACTAGGCGTATCAACGGGCTATGGAGATGCCCATCAATAGATATCAATGTGAGTCAGTAGGGATTGCCATGCAACGGATGCACTAGAGCTATAAGTATATGAAAGCTCAACAAAAAGAAACTAAGTGGGTGTGCATCCAACTTGCTTGCTCACGAAGACCTAGGGCATTTTGAGCAAGCCCATCGTTGGAATATACAAGCCAAGTTCTATAATGAAAAATTCCCACTAGTATATGAAAGTGATAACATAGGAGACACTCTATTATGAAGATCATGGTGCTACTTTGAAGCACAACTGTGAAAAAAGGATAGTAGTATTGCCCCTTTTTTTGGGCCTTTTTTTTTCTTTGGCCTTTCTCCTCTTTTTTTATTTGGGACAATACTCTATGAATGATGATCATCACACTTCTATTTATTTACAACTCAATGATTACAAATCAATACTAGAACAAAATATGACTCTATATGAATGCCTCCAGCGGTGTACCGGAATAGCAATGATGCATGAGTGACTTATATGAAAGAATTATGAACGGTGGCTCTGCCACAACTAAAATGTCAACTACATGATCATGCAAAGCAATATGACAATGATGGAGCGTGTCTTGATAAACGGAACGGTGGAAAGTTGCATGGCAATATATATCTCGGAATGGCTATGGAAATGCCATGATAGGTAGGTATGGTGGCTGTTTTGAGGAAGGTATATGGTGGTTGTATGATACCGGCGAAAAGTGCACGGTATTGGAGAGGCTAGCAATGGTGGAAGGGTGAGAGTGCATATAATCCATGGACTCAACATTAGTCATAAAGAACTCACATACTTATTGCAAAAATCTATTAGTTATCGAAGCAAAGTACTACGCGCATGCTCCTAGGGGGATAAATTGGTAGGAAAAGATCATCGCTCGTCCCTGACCGCCACTCATAAGGAGGACAATCAATAAATACATCATGCTCCGACTTCTTAACATAACGGTTCACCATACGTGGATGCTATGGGAATCACAAACTTCAACACAAGCATTTCTCAAATTCACAACTACTCAACTAGCACGGCTCTAATATCACCATCTCCATATCTCAAAACAATTATCAAGTTTCAAACTTCTCATAGTATTCAACACACTCATAAGAACATTTTATTTATTTAATCTTGAATGCCTCAAATAATTAAAGCAAATTACCATGCTGTTTTTTAGGACTCTCAAAATAATCTAAGTGAGGCATGAGACACCAATGGTTTTTATAAAACAAATCCACCGACGTGCTCTAAAATATATAAGTGAAGCACTAGAGCAAAAACTATATAACTCAAAAGATATAAGTGAAGCACATAGAGTATTCTAATAATTTCCGAATCATGTGTGTCTCTCTCAAAAAGGTGTGTGCAGCAAGGATGATTGTGGAAAATGAAAAAAATAAAGACTCAAATAATACAATACGCTCCAATAAAAACACATGTCATGTGGTAAATAAAAATATAGCTCCAAGTAAAGTTACCGATAGAAGTAGACAAAAGAGGGGATGCCTTCCAGGGCATCCCCAAGCTTTGGCTTTTAGGTGTCCTTAGATTATCTTGGGGGTGCCATGGGCATCCCCAAGCTTAGGATCTTGCCACTCCTTGTTCCATAATCCATCAAATCTTTATCCAAAACTTGAAAACTTCACAACACAAAACTCAAAGTAGAAAATCTTGTGAGCTCTGTTAGCGAAAGAAAACAAAACACCACTTCAATGTAGTGTAATGAACTCATTATTTATTTATATTGGTGTTAAACCTACTGTATTCCAACTTCTCTATGGTTTATAAACTATTTTACTAGCCATAGATTCATCAAAATAAGCAAACAACACACGAAAAACAGAATCTGTCAAAAACAGAACAGTCTGTAGTAATCTGTAGCTAACGCAAGATCTGGAACCCCAAAAATTCTAAAATAAATTTCTGGACGTGAGGAATTTATATATTAATCATCTTCAAAAAGAATTAACTAAATAGAACTTTCAAAATAAAAATGGCAGCAGTTCTCGTGAGCGCTAAAGTTTCTGTTTTTTACAGCAGGATTAACAAGACTTTCCCCAAGTCTCCCCAATGGTTCTACTTGGCATAAACACTAATTAAACACAAAAAACACAACCAAAACAGAGGCTAGATAAATTATTTATTACTAAACAGGAGAAAAAAAATCAAGAAATAAAAATAAAATTGGGTTGCCTCCCAACAAGCGCTATCGTTTAACGCCCCTAGCTAGGCATAAAAAGCAAGGATAGATCTAGGTATTGCCATCTTTGGTTTTAGGGATGAAAAGAGAAAACTTGCTATCTATGGAATTAATATATCTATTTTGATAAAGCACATGGCTATTAATGGTAGAATAAAGATTAAGTATGTTATGGAAATTTGTATCTAAGCCAGCCTTCATCTCTTTGATAGATTCGTTTTGGTAAGAGAGCAAAAGAGATGTAGATTCAACTTTCTCATTCATGGGGTGCCCAAATATGGTTTTCATCTTCTCATAAGTGTCTACGGCATCCCCTTCAAGAAAGCCTTCTTCAAATATTGAATCTAAGACATGCTTAAAACAAGAAGGAAGGGCAATATAAAAGCTTTTTAAGTAAATTTCAATTTGGTATTGAGGCACATAGCTAGCCCTGATCCTTAATAGTCTATACCAAGCATCTTTCAAAGATTCATCAAGTAAATAACGAAAAATTCCGGAATCATCTTCATCAAAATTATTAAGATTCTCATTGATAACTCCGGTAGGTTTTTCCATAGTATCTTTATTTATGAGCTTAGCAAGAACAGAAGGGTTGTCCAAAGTACTAAGACTCGGGAGAGAACCCCCAACCCTTTTTGATTCAGACATGGCGGAAGAAAGGTGAGCGAGAAAAAGAGAGGGCAAATAAAATGGCAAGGGTGAAGTGGGGGAGAGGAAAACGAGAGGCAAATGGCAAATAATGTAATGCAGGAGATAAGGGTTGTGATGGGTACTTGGTATGTTGACTTTTGCGTAGACCTCCCCGACAATGGTGCCAGAAATCCTTCTTGCTACCTCTTGAGCACTTGCGTTGGTTTTCCCTTGAAGAGGAAAAGGTGATGCATCAGAGTAGCGTAAGTATTTCCCTCAGTTTTTGAGAACCAAGGTATCAATCAAGTAGGAGGCCACGCACGAGTCCCTCATACCTACACAAACAAATAAATCCTCGCAACCAACGCGATAAGGGGTTGTCAATCCCTACACGGTCACTTACGAGAGTGAGATCTGATAGATATGAAAGATAATATTTTTGGTATTTTTATGATAAAGATGCAAAGTAAAATAAAAGGTAAAGGAAATAACTGAGTATTAGAAGATTAATATGATGGAAGATAGACCCGGGGGCCATAGGTTTCACTAGTGGCTTCTCTTGAGAGCATAAGTATTCACGGCGGGTAAACAAATTACTGTTGAGCAAATGACAAAATTGAGCATAGTTATGAGAATATCTAGGTAGGATCATGTATATAGGCATCACGTCCGAGACAAGTAGACCGACTCCTGCCTGCATCTACTACTATTACTCCACACATCGACCGCTATCCAGCATGCATCTGGAGTATTAAGTTCAAGAGAACAGAGTAACACTTTAAGCAAGATGACATGATGTAGAGGGATAAACTCATGCAATATGAAATAAACGCCATCTTGTTATCCTCGATGGCAACAATACAATACGTGCCTTGCTGCCCCTACTGTCACTGGGAAAGGACACCGCAAGGTTGAACCCAAAGCTAAGCACTTCTCCCATTGCAAGAAAGATCAATCTAGTAGGCCAAACCAAACTATTGATTCGAAGAGACTTGCAAAGATAACCAATCATACATAAAAGAATTCAGAGAAGATTCAAATATTGTTCATAGATAAAATTGATCATAAACCCAAAATTCATAGGTATCAACAAACACACCGCAAAAGAATATTACATCGAATAGATCTCCACAAGAGAGGGGGAGAACTTTGTATTGAGATCCAAAAAGAGAGAAGAAGCCATCTAGCTAATAACTTTGGACCTGCAGGTCTGAGGTAAACTACTCACACTTCATCGGAAGGGCTATGGTGTTGATGTAGAAGCCCTTCATGATCGATGCCCCCTCCGGCGGAGCTCCGGAACAGGCCCCAAGATGGGATCTCGTGGATACAGAAAGTTACGGCGGTGAAATTAGGGTTTTGGCTCCGTATCTGGTAGTTTGGGGGTACGCATGTATATATAGGAGGAAGGAGTACGTCAGTGGAGCAACAGGGGGGCCATGAGGGTGGAGGGCACGCCCCCCTACCTCGTGGCCTCCTGGTTGATGCCTTGACGTAGGGCCCAAGTCCTCTGGATCATGTTCGTTCCAAAAATCATGTTCCTGAAGGTTTCATTCCGTTTGGACTCCGTTTGATATTCTTTTTCTACGAAACCCTAAAAAAAGGCAAAAAAACAGCAATTCTGGGTTGGGTCTCCGGTTAATAGGTTAGTCCCAAAAATAATATAAAAGTGTATAATAAAGCCCAATAATGGCCAAAACATAATATAATATAGCATGGAACAATCAAAAAATATAGATACGTTGGAGACGTATCAGCCCCCCCTTCTCGAAAGCTCACCGGATCCTGTACTAGCCAGGATGCTTGAGAATGCACCTTATCAAGTGCCATCAGGGGAAGATAAATGGAGGAATAAAGAAGCCGAAAGCGGGCTTCACGCATTACTCATCCAAACTGTGGGAATTAGTGTCTCAGCGAAGGAGGATAATCGGGAAGAAGAATCTAGAATCCACTCTCCCCAAGGAAGGAAAAGGACCGCCTCTAAAGACTTAGAAACGAAGGTTTCCAAACGAGGAAAGAAACATTCGCCAGGGGGCCCTGCCCCGGAGGGCGTCCTTACCGCGCAGTGCCCGCAAGGCGGGCAGCCCTCCATCGAGCTGTAAGTGAACAAGAGTACTTTTGGTAAATATATCCTGCTGTATATCTAAGGACAATAACCGAGACATATGTCTTGCAGTCCAGCTCATAGCCCTTCTCGACAGAGTTCGTCTTCGGGGGATCTTCTTCCGGAGATGATGGAGAGCGAAACGCCTCCCCTGTCTCCCCACCTCCTGGGGCGGACCACCCTGAGGTGTCATCATGGAGGATTTCTCCTGATCCGCCAAGGCCAGAAGGTAACCCTTCAGCCACCCGAAGTCCAGAGTATTCGGCTCCTAAGGAGAGCAACAGAAAGAGTCTGGGATTGTCCGGTGCACAACCGGACGCACTGATGGGTCTTTTGGAGCGAGCGGCTATCTCAGAGGTGCATCGTACTTTAATGGGTATGATGGTTGAGATGATTTCATCCTCCAATAGTGGGTTGCATGAGGCTTTTACGAGCCTGCTAAGAGGCTTTGAGGTACGCAAAGTAATATATAAATTTTTTGACGGTACCACACACGCTAGGTGTGCTCTATACAGATAGTAGCCCCTGAGACTCTGCTTGCTGTCCAGAGGCGGCAAACAGAGGATCATATTCCCAGGTAATGATCGCGCCGCTTTCATGTGCAGGAGGCTGAGGGTCCGGTGGCTAGCCGGACAGCTGAGTTTGCCGGACTGAGGTGGCAACTTGACGCGGCAGATGCCGGCATTGCGCTTGTGAACAAGCGGCTTGACGAGGCACATGGTATGTATTTTAGGGTGGTCAACAAGTATTAAGAGGAGCATGATGCTAGTATATATAATATGATGTGACTGTAGATGGAGCTGCCGCCGTGGAGACCCTTCGGGTGGAACTTGCCCGAGCCAAGGAGCAAGCCAGGAGAAGTGATGCGGCCGCCCTAAAGGCGGCCGAAGACTTAAGAGCCGAACAGGCTACTCATCGCCAGAGCGAAGATAAAATAGCCAAGATGGCTATTGAGCTGAAAGATGCCGCCGACCGGTATGAGCTTCTTGAAAAGGAAAGCCAAGCGAAAGCGGCTGACCTGAAGAAAGCCGTGGATGCAGCCAAGGAAACCCGCTCTCAAATCAGAGCGGCGAAGGAGGAGCTCCGTCAAGCGGGAGATATCATGGCTGGGAAGCCCTTTTTGTTGCGGACGAAGTTCGGAGATCCGAAGTATGCCCCTCTGGATCAATTATGGAGTGCTGCAGACGCGTACTTGGACTTGGCAATGAGTGCTGCTAATGCGACTGAGTTTTTCAAGGATCAGAAAGATCATGAAGTGGAAAGATTTTTCTGGTTGTAGTTCAGTGCTCCAACGCGCCCGCTGTTGTTAAATGAACAAATGGCCGAGTGGGCCAAGCTGCGTAGGTTGTCCGGACTTGCCATGAGGTCTGTCGTGGATCATCTTTGGCCGAAGGGACCAAGGCCGAATAGTTATTTTGGTTTAGTGCAACAATTGCTTGGTGCTGTAAAGAGGTCGGCATGCATAGACGGTGCGCGGATGGCTCTTGCCCGTGTTAAGACATACTGGGCAGAGATGGAGGCCACCGCTATTGCAACCCGGGATCCGGCCGTAGGCCAGGTCCCAGCTGAGCACTATTTTGAAGAAGTCCTAGAAGGCGCTTGTTTAATAGAGGCTCAGTGCTCGAAGAGTATGATGTTCGAGTGACATGTATCCCAATTGTGAAAACAATGCTATTTGGATTATAAAGGCTATGTTTATACTTTTGCCCGAAAGTATTGTGATGCCTCCTGTGGGGCCGTTTATGTATACATGTATATGACCTGAAAGATTGTAGTCCTCGGCTTCAGCCCCCATGCATATAATGCGGGGGTGTTCGCAGAAGACGTGTATTAGCCATAGGAGTTTGACGGTGGGGCTACTATATAGCCCCTGGTACTTCCGCGCCCATCCGAATACGGTGCGCGTACATACATGACCGGGAAACCGGTCCTTCGTTAATGCGGAGGAATCGCGAAGATTCCACTGAGTCATCGAGTGGTTGACCAGTCTCGCGCTTTATCATGACAGTCAGTTTTCGGCTTTCTCTACTGAGGTGCTCATCCAGATGAACCAGGGCACAATCACAGTAGTTCTCCCGGTGCCACCTTGGCCGATAGAGCGGAACATAAGGTAGCAAAACACAAGAGCCGGGCAAACCCAACTATTGACGAAAGACATGATTCGAAGCTGATGCATATAAGGCCAAACTCACGATGCCGAACACTCCCTAAGGTATTCGGACTTTATAACATATACTGGGCTGAGTAACACCCTCAATTATGAGCCCTGAATTTCCAGGTACTTGCATTAGGCTGACGTGACGAAATGTCAATAACGCTAGCATCCCTTTCAGTTGTGTTGAGTATCCAGAGGGAGTGAAGCAACAAGAGATAGTAAAAAAGGTTTACACATGGTCTTAATCTAAAAAGAAGCCTTTGAGCGAGGCCCTGCTGCACGTCTGCGCCTGTGTCTCTATTGTGCCGTATTCTGGAAAGGTGTAGCACGGTGATCATCTGTAAAAGAGAAAAATGTAGGTGAAAGTCTTCGTGCGAAAAATTGGTTATTCTTAATGAACCATTAAAACGCAAGCTAAATAGGGTCAAGCTGAACTGTAGCCCTTTTTACATGCGGGAAGCCCCTAGCACCATCTATGGGGGTGTATCCATCGACCCAATCTCAGGTTTATGTGAGCTGTTACAGCTAGTGGCGCGCCGGACTCGTCTAACCGTGTCCACGGTCTTGATGACCGATCATTTGTTCTGGTTGGAGAGGCTGTTCTGTGATTGGCTGCTAGAGCCGCCACGTATTCCTTCTTACGTGAGGAATGCTCCGTGTTTCCGCTAACTATGATGATGCCATGTGGACCGGGCATCTTAAGCTTAAGATAAGCGTAATGCGGTACTGCATTAAAACGAGCGAAGGCCATTCTCCCGAGTATTGCATGATGGCCACTTCGGAATGGAGCGATGTCAAAAATTATTTCTTCTCTTCAGAAGTTATCGGGAGAACCGAATACAACCTATAGTACTAGAGAGCCCGTGCAGCGAGCCTCTAGGCCTGGTATTACTCCTTTAAAGCTAGTATTGCTTTGGCTGATTCTTGTCGGGTCTATCCCCATTTTGTGGACGGTGTCCTAATATATCAGATTAAGACTAGTGCCGCTGTCCATAAGGACTTGGGTGAGATGGTATCCGTCAATTATTGGGTCTAGCACCAAGGCAGCCGATCCTCCGTGCCGGATACTAGTCGGGTGATCCCTGCGATAAAAAGTGATCAAGCAGGCCAACCAAGGGTTGAACTTGGGGGTGACGGGCTCCACGGCGTATACGTCTCGGGGTGCGCGCTGGCGCCTCCTCTTCGGTATGTGAGTTGCGTAAATCATGTTCACTGTTTTCACCTCTGGTGGGGATTTTTTCTGTCCCCCAGTGTTCGGCTGGCGAGGCTCATCCTCGTCTTCGCTTGATGTCTCCCTCCCCTTGTGTTCGGCGTTTAGCTTGCCGGCCTGCTTGAAGACCCAACATTCTCTGTTGGTGTGATTTGCAGGTTTGTCGGAGGTGCCATGAATCTGACATAATCTGTCTAGAATCTTGCTTAGGCTGGACGGTCCACCTCTGCTGCCTTTAAATGCCTTTTTCCAGTGACTAGGTCGAGAACCCCTGAATCCGGCGTTTACCACCGTGTTGTCTGGGCTGTCTTTGTTGTTTCGACGCTTGCTTTTATTGCGTCGCGGTTTCCCTATGCCATCCCTGACTTCGGATGTGCCTGGGTTGCTGGTGCCGCTATGGGCCAGCCAACTGTCTTCACCCGCGCAAAAGCGGGTCATAAGGCTTGTTAGGGCTGTCATTGTCCTCGGTTTTTCCTGGCCGAGGTGTCTGGCGAGCCATTCGTCCCGGACACTATGCTTGAAGGCCGCTAAGGCTTCGGCATCCGGGAAGTCGACGATTTGATTCTTCTTCGTGAGAAATCTGTTCCAAAGCTTTTGGGCTGACTCTCCAGGCTGTTGAATTATGTGACTTAAATCGTCTGCGTCCGGAGGTTGGACATAGGTCCCTTGAAAATTGGCCCTAAAAGCATCCTCAAGCTCTTCCCAACTTCCAATTGAGTTTTCGGGGAGGCTTTTCAGCCAGTGCCGAGCTGGTCCTTTCAACTTGAGGGGCAGGTATTTGATGGCGTGGAGATCATCTCCACGAGCCATGTGGATGTGAAGGATAAAGTCCTCAATTCAGACCCCAGGGTCTGTCGTTCTGTCGTATGCCTCTATGTTCACGGGTTTGAATCCCTCTGGAAATTCATGGTCCAGCACCTCATCGGTGAAGCATAGGGGGTGCGCGGCACCCCTGCATTTGGATGTGTCATGGCATTCTTCAGACGGTTGTAGCGTTTGGTTTTGATTCCGAGCTGTTATTCGGTCTGTATAGTCATTTGGGCGGCCATGATTCTGCGCCGGAGCGCGCTTCCTAGATCCATAGATGGACCTGGCCATACCGGCTTTTTTGTGCAGGTCTTCACATAAATCGTGCGCTGACTTGTGTGCGACGTCGTTAGCCGCCCTGTCGCGGCCACGTGGTGGTCGATCCGGCTGATTGGCCGTTTTATTTTTCGGCTGAATGGGCTCTAAAGCCTCGTCGTCGAATTCAGGCAGCAGCTTGTGCTTTGGATAGCTCTTTGTATGGCGACTGCCGCCGTACTTTTCTTCAGTGTCAAGCACATTATTCCATCTGCTGTTTGAGCGTATTCTGCGCGGCCTTAAGCCTTTGCTTCTGCTTCTTCAGGCTCCTCACGGTGGCAAGAAGCCTTCTATGGAGGTTCTCTTGTTCCAAATGCCTTTCTAGGATGATGTGTGCATCGTCGTCCGGACTGTTCTCCTCTCCGGAGACAAGTTGATGAGTTTTACCCTCGGCGTTGCCTTGATCGGACAGCGACTTTGTACTATGTTCGTCATCCGCTGGCTCATCCTGCTCCATCGCTGGGTCCGTGTGGTCGTCGTTTCCTTTGGAGTCGACCGGGCTATTATTCTTTCTTGCGTTGTTATCGCTGTTTTTGCTGAGGCGGGATTTGGAGCGGCGTCTACGTCGTCGCTTTGGTTGCTTCTCGAGGGGACTATCCTTCGCTGCATCCTTCCGTTCCTTGTCGTTGTTTTCTTTGGGTGTATCCATCATGTATATATCGTGTGATGAAGTGGTTGTCCAATGCCCTGTGGGCGGTGGTTCCTGTTTCTCTCCTGCATCATCGTCCTTACGGTTGATGTCTTCAGAGTCGAAATCAAGCATGTCGGTTAAGTCGTCGTCAGTGGCTATTAAGTGGGTGGTCGGTGGGGAGTGAATTCCTTCGTCGTCCGCTTCGCACTCGAGCCGGACATAGTTCGGCCGAGGGTCTCCTGACAAGGAGAGAGACCTCAATGAATCTAGCACATCGCCCAAGGGCGAGTGCTGAAAAATATCCGCGGAGGTAAACTCCATGATCGGTGCCCAATCAGATTGGATAGGCACGGACGCAGGCGGTTCGGAGCCTATGGCCGGGGACAAATCCAAGGGTCCGGTAACATAGGTCTCGTAGGAGGTGAAGTCAGTATTCGGCTCTATCGCCGCTGAGTGTGCGGGGTCCATCCACCCGTCCTCGGATGGCACGATCTGCTCCGGATTGAGGGCTGGAGTAACGCAGGTGCGATCTCCTGAAAACTGTCCGATGGCAGAGCTAAATCATGCTCGTCGTGACTGGGCGGCGCGCCTAACATGAGCTTGAATCCGTCGAACATCAAGTCTCCGTGGATATCGGCAGTGTAGTTCAAGCTTCCAAATCTGACCTGATGGCCAGGGTCGTAGCTATCAATCTGCTCTAGATGGCCAAGCGAGTTGGCCCGCAGTACGAAGCCACCGAATATGAAGATCTGTCCGAGGAGAAAAACCTCACCCTGGATCGCATCATTGCCGATGGTCGAAGGAGCCATCAAGCCTTTATCATGACGATACAGTGGAACTCTCAATTAAAGCACCAATGTCGGTGTCAAAACCGGCGGATCTCGGGTAGGGGGTCCCGAACTATGAGTCTAAGGCTGATGGTAACAGGAGGCGGGGGACACGATGTTTACCCAGGTTCGAGCCCTCTCGATGGAGGTAATACCCTACTTCCTGCTTGATTGATCTTGATGATATGAGTATTACAAGAGTTGATCTACCACGAGATCGTAGAGGCTAAACCCTAGAAGCTAGCCTATGATTATGGTTGTTGTTGTCCTACGGACTAAACCCTCCGGTTTATATAGACACCAGAGGGGGCTAGGGTTACACAGAGTCAGTTACAGAGAAGGAGATCTACATATCCGAATCGCCAAGCTTGCCTTCCACGCAAAGGAGAGTCCCACCTGGACACGGGATGAAGCCTTCTATCTTGTATCCTCATAGTCCAACAGTCCGGCCAAAGTATATAGTCCGGCTGTCCGAGGACCCCCCTGATCCAGGACTCCCTCACCGGATCATCCCTATGAAGATTCATCACAATGAATCCCAAGGTGACGTGGCGATTCATAGATAGGCTCAGTAGAGGGCCCAGACCCTAATGCGGCTTAAGGCCCATGAGAGTAAACTGCCATGTATGTAAACTTGTATAGTAAGGCATATGTAAAAGGTCACCGAGCCGGATACGTTGTTTAAGCCGGTCGGGACTCTGAGGGCCGCAGGGCGTCAACCCGTGTATATTTGGGGACGACCTAGCGGCGGCTTAGGACAAGAAACAAGAGATCGAGAGCCGGGTCAAGCGTATTCGCTCCCTATACATTGAAACCCTAGCAATACGAACTGCAAACTGGACTAGGCTTTTACCTTCATCGTAAGGGGCCGAACCAGTATAAACTCCCCGTGCCCTTTGTCCTGATCAACCCCTTTAAGCTAACATCAACGTGATGGCTCCACGACTAAGTCCTCACACTAGGACATCTGTTGTGACCTTTCCACGAAAGTTGGCGCCCACCGTGGGGCTATCGCATGATGGTTTCGAGTTCTTAAAGGGCGGCTTCGAAGGGATCAAGGGATACCCTGTGGGCCGGATGACCAAGAGTCGCCGCGGCAAGCTCTACATCGACGACGCATGCTGGGGCCCCGAGGCCGGCTCAATTGGGTACGGGTACCAGGTCCCCTTCGGTGGAATCCACGTCTTCATCGGCAAGATCGGTGAACCGGGTGATGAGGACATAGACCTGGGGTAGGGTAATAGGCCTGACCTATACCTCCTACCTAAGGTCCTTGTCTTAGAAGCAAAGAAGTTCAAGAGTGAACTGGGAGGACCCAATAAAGGTGTCGAGTGAAATCCACTCGACCTACCATTCACTCGGAGACGTCTTCTTCTTAAAGTCACTTGACTACTCAACCATTCAACCATGTAAAAGACCACTCGACGTACAAAAAGACCTAAAGCCGCTCTGCACAGGAACGGCCGGGCATTTACTCGTATATTTAATGATCGTTTGTAGCACTTTATTATAGGTGTTACCTGTAATGCTCTCTCTTTATGAGTATTGAACTCAGTGTAATGGAGGGGAGCTGAGGTCCTGGCGCACTCTATATAAGCCCCTCCTCTGAGACAAGGGTTCGCACTCTTTGTAACACACACACACACACATATAATCCAGTCGACCGCCTCAGGGCTCCGAGACGTAGGGCTATTACTTCCTTCGAGAAGGGCCTAAACTCGTAAAACTCGCGTGTACAACTCCTCCATAGCTAGGATCTTGCCTCTACATCCCTACCCCCCATTCTACTGTCAGACTTAGAACCACGACAGTTGGCGCCGACCGTAGGGTAGGTGTCATAGCGACTTGTTGGAGAAGTTGCGGTTTTTCCAAATCCCCATCAATATGGTTTTAGGCGGAGGTTTGGCCGAGGGCCGCGAGATCCATTTCGGCGCGCTTGTGTTCGTCGCCGACGACTCCGCTTGGCTCCAAGAAGCTCCACTCGACGTTGAGGCGCTCCTCGTCCGTAGGGCAACGCACTTTCGTGCGTGCGTCCGTGGCGTCCTCCTACGACAGCCATCGACTCAGTATCGGTCGGCTCCTGTGCTGTCCTCCCTCCCTATAGCCCGCCGGCGCAAGCATTCTGGTCAATCGAGGCTTCAGCGGTGGGTGAGGCATGCAGTGGCTCGCCAGTCGGTCACCCCCCAAGTCACGACAATCGAGCCCGACGAAACTCTCTACGACCTGTTCGACTGGCTCCGTAGAGACTGCATCCGAGTGCGACAGCAGTGACCCCGCGGCGGAAGTCCTGATGGTCAATGGACCTCGCAGTCCACCTGGCTTCCCCCGCGGCGACGGTGGCGATGACGGAGGAGATCCGTCGCGTTTCCACGAGGAGCACCTCTCGAGCCCCTCTCTTCGCTGCAAAGATAAGAACTTCGCCGCCGGAACATGGATGCACTTCACACTCCTATCGTTGGAGAGACACCCGAGGCCCGAGCCTTAGAGGACGCGCGCCTGGCCATCTTGGCTGAGTGCACTCGACTGGAGAACCTCCAGCGTGCACTCGATGAGCATGCTCGACAGGGAGTTCCAGAATCCAGTCGACGACAACTTTTTCTGCCTCCAACTCAGGTATATCGAACTCCGATCCAGAATCTTACAGCTGCAGCCCAAATAGTAGAATCAATCCAGCCTTCCCAGTCAGAAGCTGACAGAGGTTTGTTGCAGATCAGGGCTCTACTCCGGGCAACGGGAGAACATAATACAACCGTGTCATAGTCGCGGAATAGGATCCATAGGAGATCCGTTGTAGCGGATACAGTCCAGTCGGCTCAGAGCCCAAGATCGCCCCCGAGGCGTGAGGGACGTGGGGACCGGCGAGATCAGTACAGAAACCGTGAGCAGTATGATCACCGACTCGATCACGATGATCGTCGTCGAGTGCCCACGCCTCCCCCAAGGAGTGATTCATACGTGCCTCGTCAGCATGATGACAGATGCCCTCATAGTGTTGGGCAAAGGATTCCAGTCGAGCCCAGGGAACCGGGCTTTGATGCGAGATCTATTCTCATTCAGGGTATGGTCGACAGAAACAGAGCTCACAGAGAAGGCCATGACAGAGATTTTCCAACTAGCAGCAGAGTGCATGTCTCAGGTCCAGAGTGCTTCAGCTGAGCCATCAGGGCTGCGGTGATTCCTCCCAACTTCAGGTTGGCGACTGGAGTCAGTAAGTTCACTAGTGAGTCCAAACCTGATACCTGGCTAGAGGACTACCGAGTGGCTGTTCAGATTGGCGGCGGCAATGATGAAGTGGCCATGAAGCACCTTCCTTTGATGTTGGAGGGCTCGGCCAGAGCATGGTTGAATCAGTTGGCACCCGACAGTATTTATAGCTGGAGAGAACTTGCCCGAGTGTTTGTCAGAACATTCGAAGGAACATGCAAACGGCCAGCAGGGCTAACAGAGCTGCAATCTTGTGAGTAGAAGCCAAATGAAACTTTGAGGGATTATATCCAGAGATGGATCACGTTGCACCACACGGTGGAGAATGTGTCCAATCACCAAGAAGTTTGTGCCTTCAAAGAAGGGGTCAGATATTGAGAGTTGAATCTGAAGTTCGTCGGACCGGAGATATGTCTCTGAGACGAATGATGGAAATTGCCACTAAGTATGGCAATGGTGAAGAGGAGGATCGGCTCCGGAGTGGCAAACACAAAACAGTCGCCCATGAAACCGGAGGAGGAAACTCCAATCGGAAGCAGAAGCGCAAAGCCGAGCCAACTGCTCCTGGAGAAACCTTGGCCGTGACTCAGGGAAAGTTCAAGGGGAAGCCCAAAGGACCGTGGAATCCCAAGAGAATAAAAGATCAAGACGGAAATGATGTGTTGGATTTGCCGTGCCACATTCACACAAAGAAAGATGAAGAGGGTAATCTCATTTACCCGAAGCATACCACTCGACAGTGTCGACTCCTGATCCAGCAGTTCCGAGAGAAACAACCCAAAGAAAAGGAAAAAGAGTTAGACAAAGTTGAGGACAAAGAGGAAAGTGACGATGGTTACCCCCACGTCAATTCTAGTCTGATGATTTTTTCCGATGTTGAGAGCAAAAGTCGACTGAAAGTCATCAATAGAGAGGTAAACATGGTCGCTCCGGTGACGCCCGGTTATTTGAAATGGTCTCAGGCTGCCATTACATTCGACCAGTCTGATCACCTGACACACATAGCCACCCCTAGGAGGCAAGCATTGGTGGTCGACCCAGTCATCGAAGACACTCGTTTGACTAAAGTTCTGATGGATGGTGGCAGTGGCCTGAATATACTGTATGTAGAGACATTGAAAGGAATGGGCATTCCGATGTCCAGACTCAGTGAAAGCAATATGAGTTTCCATGGAGTTATTCCTGGCAAGAAGGTTGAGTCACTCGGTCATATCGCCCTTGATGTAGTTTTCGGTGATTCCAAGAATTACCGCAAAGAAAAGTTGACATTTGAAGTTGTGGATTTCCAGAGTGCTTATCATGCTATTCTAGGCAGGCCAGCTTATGCATGTTTTATGGCTCGGCCATGTTACGTGTACCTCAAATTGAATATGCCTGGTGCTAAGGGAGTGATTACTATCACTGGCAATCGAAAGAAGGCAGAAGAGTGCTTCTAGAAGGGCTCAAAGATCACCGATGCACAGATGGCGGCAGTGGAATTACAGGAGTATCAAAAAATGCAGATCCGAGTGATTTATTACGAGCTAAGTAGCCTGCCACAGATTCAACATTTCAGTCGTCTGGTGAAACGAAGCCGATTCATATTCACCCGACAGATCCCAATGCTGCTCCGACTCACATTTCAACAACACTCGACTCCAAATAGGAAGAAGCGCTCACCGAGTTCCTCCGTGAGAACTGGGACATATTTGCATGGAAACCTTCTGACATGCCAGGTGTTCCCAGGGGACTGGCTGAGCATCATTTGCGATTCGACCCAAAAGTCAAACCAGTCAAAGAACATCTTCGATGGTCCGTCGTACAGAAGAGAAATGCAATCGGTGAAGAAGTTGTTAGGGAACGCAGTAATTTCAAAAAATTTCCTACGCACACGCAAGATCATGGTGATGCATAGCAACGAGAGGGGAGAGTGTTGTCTACGTACCTACGCAGACCGACTGCGGAAGCATTGACGCAATGTAGAGGAAGTAGTCGTACGTCTTCTCGATCCGACCGATCCAAGCACCGTTACTCCGGCACCTCCGAGTTCTTAGAACACGTACAGCTCGATGACGATCCCCGGGCTCCGATCCAGCAAAGCGTCGGGGAGGAGTTCCGTTAGCACGACGGCGTGGTGATGATCTTGATGTTATACCATCGCAGGGCTTCGCCTAAGCACCGCTACAATATGATCGAGGTGGAATATGGTGGCAGGGGGCACCGCACACGGCTAAGGAACGATCTCAAGGATTAACTTCTTTGTCTAGAGGTGCCCCCTGCCTCCGTATATAAAGGATCCAAGGGAGGGGCTGGCCGGCCAAAGGGGGGCGCGCCAGGAGAGTCCTACTCCCTCTGGGAGTAGGATCCCCCCCCCCCCCAATCCTAGTCAGAATAGGACTCCTTGAGGGGGGGAAAGAGAGAGAGGGGGGCCGGCCACCTCTCCTAGTCCTAATAGGACTAGGGAAGGGGGGAGGCACGCGGCCACCTTGGGCTGCCCCTTTCTCCTTTCCACTAAAGTCCACTAAGGCCCATATAGCTCCCGGGGGGTTCCGGTAACCTCCCGGTACTCCGGTAAAATCTCGATTTCACCCGAAACACTTCCGATATCCAAACATAGGCTTCCAATATATCAATCTTTATGTCTCGACCATTTCGAGACTCCTCGTCATGTCCGTGATCACATCCGGGACTCCGAACTAACTTCGGTACATCAAAACTCATAAACTCATAATATAACTGTCATCAAACCTTAAGCGTGCGGACCCTACGGGTTCGAGAATGATGTAGACATGACCGAGACATGTCTCCGGTCAATAACCAATAGCGGGACCTGGATGCCCATATTGGCTCCTACATATTCTACGAAGATCTTTATCGGTCAGACCGCATAACAACATACGTTGTTCCCTTTGTCATCGGTATGTTACTTGCTCGAGATTCGATCGTCGGTTTCCAATACCTAGTTCAATCTCGTTATCGGCAAGTCTATTTACTCGTTCTGTAATACATCATCCCGCAACTAAATCATTAGTTGCAATGCTTGCAAGGCTTAAGTGATGTGCATTACCGAGAGGGCCCAGAGATACCTCTCCGACAATCGGAGTGACAAATCCTAATCTCGAAATACGCCAACCCAGCATGTACCTTTGGAGACACCTGTAGAGCTCCTTTATAATCACCCAGTTACGTTGTGACGTTTGGTAGCACACAAAGTGTTCCTCCGGCAAATGGGAGTTGCATAATCTCATAGTCGTAGGAACATGTATAAGTCATGAAGAAAGCAATAGCAACATACTAAACGATCGGGTGCTAAGCTAATGGAATGGGTCATGTCAATCAGATCATTCATCTAATGATGTGATCCCGTTAATCAAATAACAACTCTTTTGTCCATGGTTTAGGAAACATAACCATCTTTGATTAACAAGCTAGTTAAGTAGAGGCATACTAGTGACACTCTGTTTGTCTATGTATTCACACATGTATTATGTTTCCGGTTAATACAATTCTAGCATGAATAATAAACATTTATCATGATATAAGGAAATAAATAATAACTTTATTATTGCCTCTAGGGCATATTTCCTTCAGAAGTGGCTCGACTTCTAGCAGCTGAGTTTATCCAAGAGATTTACCACTCCGAGTGGTTAGCTAATGTTGTCATGGTCCCAAAGAAGGACGACTCTCTTTGCATGTGCAATGACTTCAAACATATCAATCGGGCCTGCCCGAAAGATCACTTCCCTCTCCCTCGCATCGACCAAATAGTTGACTCGATTGCGGGGTCTGAGCGTTTGTCCTTTTTGGACGCTTATTCTGGGTATCATCAGATCCGTCTGTATGGACCCAATGAGATAAAAACAACTTTCATCTCTCCATTTGGGTGCTTCTGTTATGTCACTATGCCATTCGGCTTGAAGAACGCTGGAGCCACATTCATGCGGATGATTCAGAAATGTTTACTCACTCGGATCAGTCGGAATGTGGAAGCATACATGGATGACATTGTGGTCAAGTCACGTAAAGGTTCTGACCTACTGGCTGACCTTGCTGAAACTTTTGCCAACCTCAGAAGGTATGATATCAAGCTTAATCCATCAAAGTGCATGTTCGGAGTTCCAGGTGGAAAATTACTCGGTTTTCTCATTTCTGAACGAGGAATCGACGCTAACCCAGGGAAAGTGGATTCCATACTCCGGATGAAACGCCCTGTGCGTGTGCATGATGTCCAGAAGCTTACTGGTTGTTTGGCCACTCTAAGTCGATTCATTTCTCGCCTCTTTACCGACTGATGAAGAAGTCAGACAAGTTCGAGTGGACTCCTAAAGCTGATGCAGCATTTGCAGAGCTTAAAGCCCTGCTTTCCACCCAGCTGGTGCTTGCTGCCCCAATCAGCAAAGAGCCTTTACTGCTTTACATTGCAGCCACTGGACAAGTCGTTAGTACAGTACTTACGATCGAGCGGGAAGAAGAAGGAAAAGCTTACAAAGTTTAGCGCCCAATATATTATGTCTCTGAAGTTTTGACTCCATCAAAGCAAAGATATCCACATTATCAGAAGCTTGTTTATGGGATTTATATGACCACGAAGAAGGTTGCACACTACTTCTCTGACCACGCCATTACAGTCGTCAGCGACGCTCCATTATCAGAGATTCTAACAACAGAGATGCAACTGGTCGAGTGGCGAAGTGGGCGATTGAACTCCTTCCCTTAGATATCAAGTTCGAGGCAAAGAAAGCTATCAAGTCCCAAGCAATAGCAGATTTTCTCGCCGAGTGGATCGAACAGCAACTACCAACTCAAGTTCACTCGGAGCACTGGACCATCACTACGAAAAAATACACTTCCGTGATGATATGTGTTTGTCACATTAGGTCGCTTTTTTTGTCATGCATGTACATCCATGACAAATTTATGACAAAATCAAGATAGTCATACATGTGCTATCGTAGAAGTGTTCCATGACATTACCAAAATTATCATCACGGAAGTGTCCACTTCCATGACGATAAATCGCGCGTCATAGAAGTGCTTTCGTCAAGGGTGACCGACACGTGGCATCCACCATAACGGAACGCCATTAAGCTATCGGGTCGGGTTTTGGATCCGATAACCCGTTAACAGCCCCGACCAATGGGGATTTTCCACGTGTAAAATCATCATTGGCTAGAGAAAACACGTGTCGGCTCATCGTCGGGACAGATGTCATCCACTCACTGGACAGAAGGCACCTATGATACGTCGACATGTGGCACGACCCAACAAGTTTAAATGGGCCGGCCCAACTAAAGGCCCACAAGATTTTGCGGACCATAACGGGCCGGCCCAGCTAAAGGACGACGAGATTTTGCGGACCATAATAGGCTGGCCCAGCTAAAGGCCCACAAGATTTTGCCGGCCATAATGGGCCGGCCCAGGTAAAGGCCCACAAGATTTTTGTGTGCCATAATGGGCCGACCCAGGTAAAGGCCCACAAGATTCTTGCGGGTCATAATGGGCCGGCCCAGCTAAAGGACCACGAGATTTCACCGACATTAATGGGCCGGCCCAGCTGTAGGCCCACAAGATTTTGAGGACCCTAGTAGGCCGGACCATTAACTGGCTGCCATGTTTTGGGCCAAATGCCAGCCCATATTTGATCCGGTCCATTAATGGCCTGCCACGCTCCGGGCCTAATAGTGGCCCATATGAGATCCGGCCTGTTAAAAGCCTATCACGTTCTGGGCCAAATTATGGCCCAGATCAGGTCTGGCCTTTTAAGAGGCTTTGGGCTCAATTATGGCCCATATCAGATTCAGCCCGTCAACTGGACACTATGCTTTTGGGCCCACTTGCTAAAGGCCCACTTAGTAATTCGGCTGATATTAGTTTTGGCCTGGTAAGGGCCAGCTTAACATTTCGGCCCTATATTAATTTCGGCCTGTTAAAATCCCGTCATATAGTTGGGCCTAACTATGGCCCGGTTTGCATCCGGCCCGCTCACAGCCGATATCTGATTGGGCCAAATAAGGACCCAGACAATTTTGGCCTGTTAAAAGCCCGTGATTTGATTCGCACAATCATGGGTCGGGGTTCATTTCGGGCTGCTGCGTAACTAGTAGGAATTAAGAACAAACCTACTCTATACAATAAAGAAATTACGACATAGTAACTAAGAATAAACCTACACTACACAATAAAGGATTTAAGGTATATTACATCCACTGGGCATCAAAGTTCGCCACGAGTGATCATAAAGCGCAACGAAGAAGCAGATTACAGAAACTGGGCACCATTGCAGCGTAACAAAATAATACTGAACCGAGACCACTTCCAAGATAGTTCAAGAAAGGTTAGGCTTGCGGGGGAACTGCTGCACAAGCTGCTGAGAAAGGCTGTGAGACCAGCCTAGCATGTCGGTCATAGCTTCCAGGTGTAGCTGTTTAGCGATGAGGTTCTCATTGGCGTTTGTAATCTTTCTTAGAGATAGGACTTCAAGTCGAAGTTGAGTTGTAGAATGCCTTTCTGCTAGAACTTGGGACTGAAGAAGTCGAACTGATTCGGACAACGAATTCTGTGAGCTTGTCTGACTGTTAGTCTCAAGTCACTTGAACACTGCATCAAGACAAGACTTTGGGGTTGTCTCGCTATCTTCAAGATGTTTTGCCTTCTTTGCTGCAATATATGTTGGGTTTGTCTCACAGCCTTCAGCAGACTTGTGCATGCCATCAGGCATATCACCCTGAAACAAAGCAGCGAGATGACAGGTTTTGCACGTGTATAAACAAAGATGATAACTGTTCTGACAATTCTATCCAATTTCAAATTAGAAAATAAAGAGTATGTTCAAAATATCAATAGCATAATTTGGCATTGTTCATAATGCGGGGAGCTTCACCACACTACTGGATTACCATGTTAACATAACAAGCATAGATGAAGGGCAAAGAAAATCATTGTATCTATTTTGGATAATGTGCATGGCATGTTGTAAATATCATCAGCCACATCAGTAAGATAAAACAGGAGATGACAAGGTGCAAACGTGGGCTTCTTCACCACACACTGGATTATAGATCCACAAAAACAAGCATACATATAGGGAGTATTAAGTAATGTGCATGGTATGAATAAGGAATTTGGTTTTACAAGTAAAACTTAGAACTTACGGTTCTTACGAACACGCATTTTGGTAGAAACAGCAAACTAAACAGCAGTAAACGATAGGGAGTATGAGCAAATTAAACATCAGTTGAGGATAAAGGCTTTAGAAGGACTGACTTACATTAACAGTTAACACCGGCTTTATAATGCCCTTCTCCATGGCAAGGGAAGGATAACTCAAGAATTTCAGCACAAAATCTTCTTCATAAGCATTGCCTGTACTCTACATTTTGTAGAGAGTAATTATAGATATGATAATACTGGAAGGGATAGAGGATAATGAAGATAAGATGCAGATTGATGCTACATAATCAACTACCAATGCCTGGAAGTACAAGCGTTACAGGACAAAATTTACTGACAAGAGCAATGGGCTACACTTCTGCACTGGCATTGTCTATGTATTCTACTTGTTGGTAAGATTAAATATAGATCTGATCTTTTTTAGTAAATGGTGGGCGAGGGAGATAAGATGCAGAATGCTACAAAATGAACCAATCCGTCTTCCCATAATACAAGAGTGTTTTGAACACTGGTGTACTGTACAAAACGTTCTTATATTATGGGACGGAGGGAGTAGCTGTTAATGTAAGTATAGTGATAGGCCACGTTCAGTCCTTACAAGAGGACTACAGAGCTAAACCTATTCAAAAGCATTGGGTTGATTCTAAATTTATGTAAGAGTCCATACAGATCTTATAATGTCCACCGAATGGACGATTACGAGGCTAACATGTGCAGTGATGCTACATAATCAAACAACTATGAAAGTAAGTATGGTCATACAGGGCAAGAGGTACTCACAAGAGCAATGCAGTGTGCAGTATAGTTGCGACATTCTGTGGTCCCTTGAGAACGAATGTTCTTCTGCTAACAGTTTTCGTACAAGTGAGACATTAAGGCAAATGCAGAAATGTAGTTCAAATTGTGATGTGATATCATAGACAGTACCTTACGCTGCAGCAGAGACCAATGTGTAACAAGATTATTCTAGTCATCGTCGGATAAATGTAGCACCGGAGACTTTACAGAAATTTCATTCAGAGGCTTGCCATCGAAGTGCGCTTGCCTCAGGTAGGAACGATACTTCATCAACGAGTGCTTGAAAAGCGCAACCAACCCTTGCTCGTCATCACAATCCAGTTTGCGCCTTGCCTATTTAAATGAATGAAATCTTGTGTCTTCTATCAGCAGAAACATATGCAGTAATGATCATGAATAACATTAGTACATTACTTACGCGTAAGTTGCGGAGGAAGACTGGAAATTGTTCTGTGTCTGCGGTATAATCTTTCCATGAAGGAAAGATGCGCACAAATTTCCTAAAAACAACATAAGCTTCGTCTTCTAAACTGGGAAGAAATGGAACAGGGGTCCTATTTGCTGCAATTGGGGCTCTCTCTGGTTCGAAAAGAGATTTGGCAACTGGATTTGGTGTACTCTTTGCTGGAATGGGGGTTTTGCGTCGTACAGCTCGTGCTATGTCAACTGGCATAATCATACTGTTTGCTGCAGTTGGGGTCTGCAGAGTTGGGGCATCAGAAATGACCAGTGTAGTAGGGCTAGAGTGTGTTAGAGTTGGGGTATTTTGTGGGTCAGGTGATATTGCAACTACACCTAATGGGCTATTTGATTTATCAGATGCCACTACATTTTCCAAATACTTTGCTTGTGCTCCTCCACGATCAGCAATCGCCCTCTTCCTTTTGAACGTCTGATACAAAAGAACAACATTTGAATGGGTAAATATGGTATGATGACAGATGGAATATGTACTGAAAATGGATAGGCAGGGCGTATTCACATACACGATGTGTAAACTAAGCTAATGGCAGTTCAACAAAGTAGAAGGAATGCAAAGCATCAGTTGCAAGATATGTGCGAGCAATGTAACCTTGGAAAGTTAGAGCAAGTACCTTGATGGGTGAATAAGATAGGGCATCTTCCTCTAACTCCTCCACTAGGGAGCTACATTGACTTAGGTCTTCCTCTAGCTCAGAATCACTGTTAGGATCATATTCTGAGCATGAATCTGTAGGTGGAGAGTGTTTGCATTGCATTGCATCCAGACTTGATTTCAGTCCCTTAATGCCAAGTTTGACAGCCATGACATTGTTCTGCTTTATTCTTTTCATGCACGCAAGCTCATAATCATTATGATGCTGTTCAGAATATGAGATTCATGAAAACATAAAAAGTAGTGAGATTATCTATGAAATGCATTGCGTTTTCAACTCGGATAGTGTCTCCCTATAAACCCCTGCATATGCAAAGTTCATCTCCCCAACCGTGCTGACCAGACCACACACAGAGATACACACCCGAGCGGCGAACATGCATTTTGGAAACTAATTTAGGAACATTTAGCTGACCAATTAAACAACTCTGTTTTAATAATATCAGATTCGTATTTGAACAACTAAGCTTGTTTAGCTTGATGGGTGGAGCAGTGTTATTATGACATGAAGAATGTATTCTGATCGTATAGTGATCATAAAAGGTGGAAACTCTAAGCATATATCTTTTAGCAAAAGATGGTTTCCCCTCTGATTTCTATTAAAGAAACCACCACGGAACCAACATGATCAATTAAACCCTAAGCATGATCAATTAAACCGTATTATGGATATGCCATGGCAGATTTGAAGCTGCAAACCAGAGAAATGATATTTAGCATCCATTGTTTGCTTCGAACTAAGAACTAAATCCTAAGAGCTGAAAAGAAAGTAGAGTAACCAAGTTAAGATCTATTTTCTGGTTGATATCAAAAAGTTGAGGAGATATGAAGTACCACCTCTCTTGCGGCGCCGTGTAGGCATCGGGGGTGCGATGGCTGTCGGTGGCATTGAAGCAGATCTGTGACGGTAGACGGGTGCATCGGGGGATAAGTCCCGTTCCGGTGGAAGAGAAGGTCATGTGAGCGACCCCGACAAAGAGGACGACGGCGCCGATGAAGCGAGAGGACACGATGCGAGGCTATTGGTCCGTCGCCGTGGATGAGAAACGTCCATCTCTAGCAGTGGACGACGCAGTCTTGGTAGGCGCTCTGGCATGGTGGAGGATGGTGGCGATGGATGTGGTGGAGGACGGCGGCGATGGATGGGGTGGCGGACGGAGGCTGGTGTGGGAATGGGGTGTTCTAGCGCGAATAGTGTATGAATGGGAAAATGGAGGGAGAGGTACGGGGAACCATGTTTTTGGGACGCGCCTGTCTGAAATATGGGAAAGTTACGAACTTATCCCCCATTTCAAATTTGGACGCCTTGTCGGTTGGGAATAGGACGGTAATCTCGCATCTCCCAAATATTTGCTGGTAACTATTTCGGGCGAGGAGAGGGTGTTTTGCCGCCCACGGTTGGCGCCCACGGTGTATGAACGGGGCTGATAGGTAGGGCAGTTGTGTCACGTCTGATGGAAGTTACACATCTGCCCCTATTTAAAATATTAGCCTACATCGATTTCGGGCGAGGAGAGGGTGTTTTGCCGCCCATGGTTGGCGCCCATGGTGTATGAACGGGGCTGACAGGTAGGGCGGTTGTGTCACGTCTGATGGAAGTTACACATCTGCCCCCATTTAAAATATTAGCCTACATCTATTTCAGACAAGGAGAGGGTGTTTTGCCGCCCACCGTGTATGAATGGGGAATGGAGGGAGAAACAAAGGTCCTTCGGACGAGCTTGAATCAAATGAGTTTTGCCGCCCATGTTTGACGCCCATCGTGTCGGAATGGGCTCAGAGGCGGTCGTGTCACGTCTAATTGAAGTTACTAACCTACCCCTATTTAGAGCCGTGGAAATCGGGCCGATGGATTGTCCGTGTAATGGGTAGACAGTAATTTCCATCTCCCAAACACTTGGCTTCGGGCAGCCGACGTGGGAGTGGACATTTTGCTGTTTCTTTCGAATTTTGAGCATCCACGTTTACCCTCGCAACTATATTCGAATCCATTTTGTAAATATTTATAAATCATTCTACGTGTTAATATATATCTTCAAAAGGACGACAAAGATGTATTCCACTGTCATATATGAATATGGTTTACAAATGCCGATACTCAAATTCAGAAACTAGAATCCAGTTTAAGGTGAATTCGAATATTTGGAACACTTCATGTCCAACTCAAATGTCACACGCAGCATAATGTGTACTCCCACTTAGATATGTACACAAGCGACGTATCAAGATTCAAATACCGAGTCAATCAACCAAGAATGTACGGTACTAACAGACATATAAACACTTATAGAGTATATGGATCAATAATATCAACTAACATACATAAGCCAGGCCGCTGTACTTTTTTTGGCTACAACCGCATCCTTTTTTAGCCAGCATCTTGGCCCTTTCCGATGCGTGCCACTTATGGTCCATCTATACTACTATTGCTGAATGCACATTCAGCCCGATTGGCATATTTGTAGGTCTGGCACAGCAATCCAAATGAAATGTCTCCGAGTCTTATCAATTAATACAGACTTGTGCTCAAATAAAATTACAAACAAAAAAACAATTATTACATGATCTCTAAAACAAATGGTTTGATTGATTACATGAACAGACAACACAAAGGTTATTCAACTATGGAAAGAACATTTCACCTATGATTTACCAAGTAGGAATTTAATTTCTTTTTTTCCTTCAGGACCTTAACAATCTGGTCAGTCTCAGCTTGGTTTGTTTTGAAATCCACCAAATATTTAATGGTTGTCTTGAGTACTGCTTGTGATCGTGCCGTTTGCTTCCTCAACATGTCAACTTCATCTCTAAGTGCAGAAGCAGAATCTCTTTCTACCACTAGTTTAGCCTCTAGAGCATCAGTAGTTGGCAATTCATAATGCATGATTGGGCCGATGCCACCGCTGTGGGATGATGCAACGTCCATGGGGACCTCGCTCTTTGATCTTGGGCTAACCTGTTTTGCCATTAAAGTTCTGATTGGATTCAGAAAAGTTAAGTTAGCAAAACATCTCAACTAGGAGTTATAACAGCAAACCAGTTAAACAAACAAGGAATTAAAGAGTTTCAATTGGATGCTGAAAAGTAGTTATTAACATCATTGTAACCCGTTGTTGCAGCAGCAAAGCAGTTAAACAAACAAGTAGATATTTAAGTTAAGGCAAACAGGTAATTCTTAACAGTAAGTATCAAACACATAGATAGGTGCAGTCTACAATGTGATTAACAGGCTGTGCCATTATGTAATCATTAGCAAACTAAATTAAGCCAAACAACGTAATTGAACAATTTTGCAATAAGTGGCTAACTAAAATTCCGAGAAGCAGGTAACTGAACTTATGCTAGTTCTTTGTACATGCACACTACAACTTCTTTTCCGCTTACAAGGTTGTACGAAGGAGTCCATGGCATCAATTGCTTGGATCCGCAGTCCCAATACTTCTTTCTTCCCACACTGCATGGGTAAGTCGAATGGTTAATCTGGTAAGATGGTGCGTCCTTGATATGTTATATGAGGACATGTAGTCAGACTAGTTGTAGCCAAACACATCACACTGGCTTTTACTGTATATTTCATGTGATTACTTTTGGCATATCGAGATCTAAGCAATCTACAATAGGATGAAAAGACTGGCATCCTTCACATTATTGGCGAACTCAGTTCATAGTAACAAGCAATTCAACTATTCTGTGGGTAAATCAAAAGCGCCACTGGAATATTTTTCACTATCCAATCATACACGCAAAAAGGGGCGACGCCACCATAGGGGCTGGTATGGGCGTCCGCCTCAAGTGGCTAGAAAGTGTGCACCTAGTTTGAGTCGTCTAGGTTGGCCCATGCTAGTTTTGTTCGTCCCAACGCACGAGCAGGCAATGTAAAAAATGAAGGAAAATATTTCAATTTGGATGGGCCAATAACATAAGTGCAAGGAAGGCCCTATAGCAGGCTCGCGGCCCAAACGAGCACCTCCCATATCGATCGACAGCAGGAAAAATCCCAATTCATTTGCTCCTGCCTCCGGTCTGGTTCGCTCCTAACCTAGCCGCCGCTGGACAGACCGACACAGCACTTCCTCGTGCCCTCGTTGGAGGGCGGTCGCCGGGCTTCAACCGAACGGAAGGACAAGAAGATGAAGATCCAACCCTGGGTGTAGCCTGCGTGGGAGGCAGCGGCGGCAGCACGGCCATGGCATCGAGCTTGCGCAAACGGACAATCGCAACTTGCAAGAGTAGCATGCGCAACGAGAAGGTACATCACATCCCTGATTATATCTAATTCAACTCTTCAATTTCTGGCCAATAGTTAAACCTGACGGTGTTGTAAAACTGCTTGTATGTAGGGAATCTATGAGAAAATGAAACAAATTTCTACTTATTTTATAACTCCCCCAATCAATACTGAACTGACTGAATTTGATGTATCTAATCAAGTTTCCGGTGCAAACATACAACCTCATGTTGTTCTTGAGCCTGAAGTGTCTAATGAACAGACTGCTAATGAAGGATTTGATGCAAACATTTTACATGCTCCTAGTGATGAACATATAGTGTCTAATGAGGGATCTAATGCAAGCATTTTGCAAGCTCATTGAAGGATTTAGTGTCTAATGATGATCTACTATGTTGAGAGAGACAGAGATTTGCAGGCATTGATGACAAGCAAATTATATTGCATTTTCATAGCTTGAGGAAACATCGACGCCATCTACCAGAAAGTCCCCGTATCATGACAACATAGCATAAATACTTTTCTAATCTGTTGTTTGAAACTATTAGCATACTTGTGCAGGATAGATATATTGATATGCAGTTTGCGCACTGGTTATACGTGCAATTACACTTCGATATTTTCAGCCAGAGAACGAATAATTCAAGAAGGTACAGACCATGTTTGTAGTCCTTGTACACCATGTTGTATTTTGTGTTTTTTGGTGCTTGCATCATTTAGTGTTTATAATCTGAACTACTTTGGATCATTAGCTGGTTTTCAAAGTGCATGTAGCTTCACATTGCTCAAGTTATGTTGATTTCAAGACTGCAAGTGCCTTTGTATTTTTTAAGTTAAATGTTCGCCCCTGGTAACTTGAATTCGTGGATCAGCCACTGCACGCAAATCATACACGAATGCCAGTACGAATTAAATGAAATGCAGGGACTTATGCTAGCTCATTGTACAGGCTCACTGCAGCTCTGCTTGCGCTTGTGATGTTCCATGTACAAGTCCATGTTACCACTTGCTTGGATGTGCAGGCCTTGTGCTCCTTGCATCCCCCTATGCATTCTTGACATGGCGAATGGTTGATCAAATAAGAGGAATCGACCTTTATGTTGTACCGGAGGACAGATACTTACAAGGTTATACGGGTGTGCAGGATGTGTACTAGATCCCGTAGCGCCGTCATGCTTCGCTAAAATATGGATTTGCTTGTTTCAGATGATATCTCTAGAAGAAATAAGAGTTAAGGTCAGAGTTGCATAGGCGTGTAAGCTAAGAGAGCAGTGAAAGGATATCCAAACATCGTCTGA
This sequence comes from Triticum dicoccoides, assembly GCF_002162155.2. Classification (NCBI taxonomy): domain Eukaryota; kingdom Viridiplantae; phylum Streptophyta; class Magnoliopsida; order Poales; family Poaceae; genus Triticum; species Triticum dicoccoides. The sequence continues at coordinate 102,501,567 of NC_041390.1, forward strand.
ACAGTGCAGAAGGGAGTGATGTGTGGATACCTAGTTCGGGCCGGCGTTTGGCATGCTCGCCTAGCTAGAGTGCGGGTCACTTCAGAGCCGTTGAGGGTGATGCGCTGGCGTTGGCTGGCCGTGCACGGACGCAGATCCTGAGTGGCAGCGGAGTGCTACAATGCGGTGGACGAGACCGTTGGTGAAGCCCCAACGGCCTCGAGGGGCGGAGGTGCGACGATGTGCTCGGTGAAGTAGCCCCGGTGAGCTGGGAGACGGCATCGGTGAAGCGCACCTGATGCGGTGGAACTCAGTGTCTGTGAGGCACGTCGGTTGCGGCGGCCGACGTTGTCGGTGGACCACCCAGTGCGGTGGAAGAGGGCGTAGATGAGGTAGCTCCGGTGCGGTGGTGAAGCGCGACCATCGTCTTCGTCGTCGTCGTCCGGCACAGAGGTGGGGAACGGTGGGGAAAGAGACGAGACGAGGGACGATTCGGGGGTTGGCGGCGAATTAGGGATTTGAGCTATCTGGGCGCGGAAGGGGACGGTGGAGAAGAGAGATTTTGCAGGGCTGGAATTGGGGCCGCAAGATATTTCAATCCGAAACATGGAAGCGCGAACTTATATTGTCGTCTTCCTTTTTTGGGGGGGGGGAGGGGGTGGGTGGCTAGGTGCTACACGTCCGTGCGACACACGCGGCCACCCCGACAGGACTATGCTTCGGTGCCTTAAGGCACGTGCCTTTGTGTCCATGACATATGGGCCCAACAGGTGGCTGGCCCACATGTAAGTGAACCAAAGGCAGTTGCCTTTAAGGCACCGAAGCAGCATCCACCCCGACACGACCCTGGTTTGCCTGGTGCGCCTACATTTGAGAATGCAAACGAATCTTCTTTCATTTGCAAACGAATCTGTATGTATTACCATGCCCGTGTTTTCCTTGCAATAATTAGTCATTCGAAACGAGATACTCCATCCGTTCACTTTTGTAAGTCATTTCAGACAACTTAAAATGATTTTGCACATTGTTTGAAATGTCTTCAAGGTCTTATAAAAGTGAACAGAGGGAGTACTATAAATTAATTAATGCGGAGTTATTTGAAAAAAAATCGAAACGGTACCCACGCTAACGTGGATTAGAGTGTGTGTCACATAATTAGTTATTTGAATTAGAGTGTGTGTCACGTAGTTAGTTATTTGAATTAGAGTGTGTGTCACGTAGCGATCTCCAATTCTAACGTGGATTTCGCATTTCACTGTATCCACGCTACTTTTTAATACAAATTCATATGTATATGATGAACACCATGGTAGTTTTGGATGGATTCAAACATATGACCTACAAAATAGCACAACAAACTGAGTCAATGTCAACTTTTCGAAACTTAGTATGGCACGAATTCGAAATAATTACCCATATGCCTGGTCCTCGGTTCAAATCTTACAATGTACACTGAATTGAAACATCGATATTAAGTCTCGTACTATGTACATTCAAATGTTGTTTTTAGGCCCCCC
>NC_041390.1:102503328-102520204 GCF_002162155.2 Triticum dicoccoides
TACTTCCTGTATCGGTCAATCTTCCTCTCCTAACCACATTAGGAAGCTATCGGTTTCCAACACACGTTCATTCTTTCTCTCCATGTTTCGATCTCTAAGTCTCTCAACTACACAACCCCTTTTTCCACTATGTTCCCAAATGTATTTACATCACACACCCGCCATTGCACCCCATGCCGAGCTCTCTCTCTCTCCCCCTCTCCCTCTCACCCTCTCGCGCTAAATACATGCATTGCCTATCTAGCCCCCAACCTCTCGTGCATGCGCACGCACGCACGTTGTATATCTAGGTCACTCCCTCGAGACTGTCTCACTCTTTCTTCCGCACGACAAGCCACACTCGCTCAATCTCGCTCTCTTTATCTGAGTCTCGTTTAACCTCATTTTCTTTCACACACAAATGATATATCTCCCTGTTCGGGCCTCGATCGACACACTCTATACACTCTCACGCAGATTGTCTATCTAGGTCAGTCCATCCAAGCCGCCACCACTCTTTCGACTTCATGGTGGGCCATGCTCACTCAATCTCTTTCTCTCTCTCTCTCTCCGTATGTCTCGATTGACCTCGCTCTTTCTCGTACAAAAACGATATATCACCATGTTTGAGCCCAATTCGAGCTATTCACATTGTATACTCTCTCACGCACATCGTCTATCTAGGTCACTCTCTCCAACCCATCTCACTCTTTCGATCGCACGACGACCCTATGTGATCGGTTGACCTTGCTTCCTCCCACGCACAAAATATATCTACACGTCTGTGACTGGATCATCTCTCAAGCTCTATCTTACAGCCCTCACCCTTGCCAAAAAGCTCAATCGGACAATATCTCTCCAGAGCATATATATTTGTTCAATGAATGTCGGACCACACTCACTTTGTCTCTCTATCTATATGTCTGTCGATTGACCTCGCTTTCTCACACCGTATCTTCCACGCGTTGAAGCTACTACCTCTCCATCCCTCGCAAAGCCGGAGCTATTTACATTGCGAGGGGCACTCCAACCTTGGATTAATTTGTGTACTCATTTATTCCGGTCGGTTTAGATTATATTTTCGTAGCATTCGGTCCACAACTACTCCAATCACCGTAGCGGGTAATTAAGCTATGGGGAGCACCTAATATGAGCACCGGGGAGCCGTTGGATCGAAGATGCAGCGGCACACACGAGGCCTGAATGTTGTATTTGCAAAAAAACTTTGGAGAGTTTGGAAATTGCGCATAATTACAAAGACTACTCCCAAGCCATTGGATCTCACTTCCAACGGTGTAAAAATTCGTATCACCATAGTATCTAAGCTGCGGGGTGGATGTGATATTCTATGCCGTTGTCATTTTTATTCGTAAACTTGCAAAAAACGTGTAACTCGTGCCGTTACTTATCTAACCGCGCAAAGTGTTTGTTCAAAAAAACCATGCTACACTGAAATATCAGAACAACACACGGGGGTCCCACTCGCCATTAATCAAATTTGGACCTAAAACTAACAAATCTGAAAGACGAGATTCGAACTGGCAACCTGGACTACAAAGCGTAAGTCAATAGCCTAAAAAAACGGACGGTTGTTGGCTTTGTCCCATAACTTGATTTTATACAGTACTTGCGCTGAGTAGAGTAGAGGGAGTGCCTCGTCAACACGTGCATGACCGTTATCTCACTTACTGGTGGGTACCAGGTCTGAGATCTCAATCTCTCTTGTCTCCATCGTCTAACCTTTGCACGGGCACACACGAAGAGCGGCGCTAGCTTGCCGTGGTGTTATTACAACTAAAAAAACTTGGAAAATAGAAGAATCGCCTAGAACAAGAGACGTTGTGGCTGGTCGAGACGGAGCTAACCACATCTATCCTCCATGCCACGTTTGCATGATGAAGATGTGTGGCTAGTGGGGTGTTTTCAACCGACTGGCTGGGTCCTGAGGTCGAACCATAGGTACTACGTCTGATACAGTATATTTTTACACGCACATTTTCCCCCCGTGCCGAGACGTGGCACACCCTACCGCGCGGTTTCGGGGTCCTCCCGGGTGGTGCAAGCATATATTCTTCCTGACGTGGGATGCCCTATCGCGTGTTTTCTGGGTCCTCCTCGGTCGTAGCGCCGAAGCAAGTAAATGAGGGTCGTCAAATCATGAAATACCACCTTTCCCGCCGAGTACATCAGTGAAGCACGGTGGCTAGCTAGTTGGGCTAGTTCGACTGATTAGCTAGGCCGCCGCCACATTTGTTTTTTCACCCCTTTTTTTATCTACTTGCCAGCAGGTAAATTTAAATATCCACCGCGGCGTTGCTCTGGTGTTTGGGTACTGTAGGATTTTTTATTTTTTGATCGACGGGGGCAGGCACGGCAGGATTTTTAATTTTTTGATTGACGGGAGCAGGCGCGACAACAATTAGTCACGATGACTCCGCCTGTACCCACTGCTCCCTGATGTGAGAAGTCGTCGACTGGTGTTTTACCATGGTGAAAAACAAAAGATTCCCCACTCCCTCCGCCTTCCCATAGATTGCATTGCCTTTCAGCCGTTTTGCCCCCTTTTCTTCCTTTCCCCATTGCTTCTACCTGGTGCCATGGCGGCGCAGCAAATCATGGAGTCCGAGGTGAGGCTCCTAACACAGGAGCTCCATGCCAAGGATGCGGAGCTCAGGGCTAAGGACGTGGAGCTCCGTGAGCTCAAGGAGGAGAGGAGTGCCATGCTCCTCCGTTATGTGAGGGAGTTCATGGAGCTTCAAAAGCGGCAGGCGTCCACTACAAAGATGCTCCAGGCATCGGCGGCGTTGCTGCAAAAAGCGGGAGATACGATAGGTCGTCAGGGGAGCCGGCTGGAGCGTGAGCGGGCCGATCGTGACGAGGTCCAGGATCGCCTCAGCCACTTGGTGAACCAAGTTGCCACGCACGTGTTGCGGCTACGCGATGCCTACCGTCGTGCCAGCGCGACAATGCCGGCCGTCGGGCTAAACCCATTCGACCACCCGGTCGACTTCAACGAGCTGCGGCTTCCTGACCTGGTCTCCTTCTTCACCTATATCTCCGAGGAGCTGAGCCGTCTCCGCGCGATGGTGGGGGCTGAGCTAGACAAGGAGGGGTTGCGGGCTGCCGTCACCGTTGCCGGGCGAATCCTTTCAGGGCTCTGTCATTGGAATCCATTCGTGCCATTGGACGCTATCTTTGACGAGCTGGCTCCCGTCGACCAGGATCGGGCTCTGCGGGCGGTTGCACCCTGCATCACCAACGTCATGCGCCTCAAGAAGCAGAGGGACTTCAGTGGTGTTTAGGCGCCCTCTGCATGGGCATGTCCATGTCTCGGCGCAACATGACCGTTGGATCAAACTCAGACGGTGCAGATCAGTCACTGTAGCACAAAGCGTGTCGGTGTGGTTGGTTGCATTCTCATCTCAATATAGTTGTTTCCTCTTCGTGTATTTTTGTCAACCTACTAGTGTGGACTCATGCACCCTTCATGCACTCTACCAAACACCCAAAAGTGGGTCGAGAAGGGAACTTTTTCTCCCATCCCGTGCACCCTTCATACACCCTGCCTAACACTATTCGTGCTTCATATGGTTCATGTTTCATAGAGTACTGTAGCATCGTACTCTCCATGCGCTGTGGACCTAGTTCTGTTAACATTGATCTCACCGTTCATTCTCGAGCGGACAGTCAAAAAAACGGTACTATGTTACATATAGGAGTAGTTGACATGCGCACAACATCATTTGTTATTGTCATATCTTACTACACTAGCAACAAGATTGTGCAGTACTGACGTATGAACCACTGCACATGCCTAGTAGTAGGAGCACTGTGTATGTTTAAGTGGCTGCCGTGTTTCACACTCCTCCGTCGTAAGAGTGGAAACGCTTGATGTAATCATTTTTTCTTCTGAAAAACAGCGGACACGCTCTACCGTGCGGATCCTCCTCCAGCCATGCACTAAATTACTCACTTTCGACGACGTGTGGGACAACCAGCATCGGGGTCCACCGGCCATGCACTAAATTACTCCGTAGTAGAGTGATGGTAGACTACCCCGATCGAAGCGCCGCAGTAATGCCCAATGAGCCGTCAAATCACAAAACCCCCTCCTTTCCAGCAGTAAGTTGGACGGACGAAGCAACCATCATTTCACTCTTCTCTCCCAGCTTCCTCTCTACCCGACCCTCGCTTCTGCCTCATCTTGTTCCTCATTTCTTCAAGAAAACCCGACCTGCTTCTTCCATTGTTCTTCTCTCCCAAAGAAGGAAAGGTGAGCACATCAATGATGTTGATTCTGGCCAAGGCCCGGTCTTGCAACCCCGATACTGATCCTATAACTCCCTCTCTTTTCTTCTTTTGGGTTTGTGATTATGGTTTCTTTTCTTTTATTTCTATTTGACAGTTTCTTGATGGACACTGGAGCACCGGCCGAAGTGATGTCTATGGCTCCGGCCAAAACCATCGGGGCTCATGGTACGAAGAAGCGCAAGCACCCTGCCGAGACTACCGCAGACAAGCTCAAAGCCATCGCCCTGTCCAAGCCCCCCTCTCCGGGATCCCTCATTAAGCAAGTCCAGGTAATATCTCTTCTTGACGATCTTTTTCTCGATCTTGATCGTGTTTTTTCATCTAACACGTAGTACTAGTACTAGTAGTAGAACTTTCTGGGTGATCTTGCATGTGATTTTTGTGTGCCAAATGACGGTTCTAAATTCCTCTTTTGACCAAAACATGCGAGAGGTTGACACTGATTTCTTATAGATTACTTTCAACTACTCCCTTTGTCCCAAATTTCTTATCTTAGATTTGTCTAGATACAGATGTATCTAATACTAAAATGTGACTTGATACATCCGTATCTAGACAAATCTAAGACAAGAATTTTGGGACGGAGGGAGTACTTTATGAACATCAATGCTACCTTTTAAGAGGGTATATTTGCCTCAGTAACTTGTGTTATGGATATTGCATGTAATCCGTCTGCTCTCATGCCTTTGAAGACATGTTCTAGTGTCTTTGTTCACTCATTTCTGTGCATATATGTAGTCATATGTGGAGTATAATATCAAAAATCATCTTATATTTCTGAACAGAGGTAGTAATAACATATGGTTTCTGTTTGAATTAGAACCAGGTCCGCTGTGGAGATGAAGTTCTCAAAGTCATGCCCTGTGAATTGGAAGACCTGATGATGAGTTCTACTGCTGAACTATCCAGCTGCTGTGTCCTTGTCGCCACGTGTCTTGAACTAGTGTTTTCCTGTAGCATTGTTGTCAGGCGTGTTCTCGAGGCTGTACTTGACCACAACAATTTCATGGCTGTGCCTTCGATTACGAAGGGTGTGGTTCTTGTAAAGCTTCCCAACAAATCTGATGCGGCCTGTCTTCATCATCATGTTTATGAGTGGAAAGACCACTCTGTTAGGTTCTCCAAGGTTGACAAGATGGTGATGGTGCATGTAGACATCTCACACGAAGTCCATGGCCTAGTCAGTTATGCGGGGTTCATCCCGTAGGTCGGTGGCAAAAAATAGTCTACAGAGTTTAGTTAGTGCAACTTTGCTTGTCTGTAGTAAGTACTATTGTTCAATACTTGATTTGTGTTTGTGAACCCTGTATTGTTTATTAGTACTGTCGCTTTTGGTGTGTGGTCAGTCCTGAGAATGGTCCATGTTAATGTCTGTCCACTCAATTCAGTCTGTATATTTTGAAGTATCCATATCATATTTTTGTGAGGACAGTCTATCAATTATGGTTACACTCCAATATTTGTATGCATTGCAGGGTTTATCGCACCCACCAGGATTTCCAGCCCCATGGATGTTCGGTCCATACGATTTATCACGACCTTTGGACTATCCTGCTTGTGGGAGTAGGCAGGGCCCCTGCATGCCACGCGTACTTGGCGATCAATCTTCTGTTTAGTACTTCAACATAGAGATTTCCTGGTAAGGATTCACTCGTGTCACATCAAGTAAATCTTATTGATTTACTGTCTAAATATTATTGATTTAATGTCATGTCTTCTTTCTTTTCCTGCAATTTTACTTTGCAGGTTTTGCCATGTGACATTCATCACAGAATAAACCGTTTGGTTTGCTCTACGATGGCTATTTTTGCAGGTTTCACTTCTTATGTTGTGTTAGTAATGAAGGCACTGTCCATCACTTATATTACTGGAAAAAATTGGATTAGTCTGTTGTCTGAGTACAAGCTGAATCCCTATGATGAACTGCAGTTTGGTTTAACAAAAACGCCACAATTAGTCCTTCTCGCGTTTAAAAGAAATGAAGAAAAAGACTGGATCACGGTCACAGATCCTAGTCAAGTTAGAATGCTGATCATAGCAAACCAGACACGATCGCCGCTGTCTCGCACATATCGAGCACTGACAGTTGCTCTAGCACTGACAGCGGAAGCAACTCAGTCTGATCCAGCTGAGGATTGGGCACCAACCGCGTCAGCGGATCAGTCTGATCTACCAGAGGATCGGGCATCGACACTGGCACCTGCTCCGACACCGGCACCAGTTCTACAAGGAGCACCATCTCTGGCAGCAGCAGCGGCTTCGGTGTAACACCCCAGATGTAAAACTTCCATATTTGGCAATATATCCATGTTGACCTCCATCCAATTCCATTTGGGGTTCCATATATTTTTGGTCTCATTTTGTTTTGGCATGTTGTTCTACTCATTCCATTGCCATGCTTACTTTGTCATATTGCATTTGTGCTATTTGTAATGTTGCATTTCATCATGCTCATCATGTGCCTTGTGTGTTTCATGCATGATCACCTCCATGCATCACCACCTCTCCTTCTATTCTCTTTCTTTGACAAGTGCCATTTTGCCCTCCCCCATTAATGTTCAACTTTGCCTCAACATTCTATCACCATGTCATTTACCTCCCTATAAATTTTCAGCCTTTTATAAGTTGTTTTGGTTAGGTTTTAAAATGGCTCAAGTTTGAACTCAATTCAAACTTGAATTATTTTACTTCCTCTAAGAATGACCAGAACAATTTTGTCAAATACTACACATTTTCAGGACCTTGAGAATATGTTCACTTTTCTCAAAATCCTTACAATTTTCCCTGTGCTTTTCCTTTTGTTTTTCTACCTGAAGAAAAAGGAAAAGTATCAGCAGAAGAAGCGCAGTAGAGCAGCAGCACCAACTGGGCCTTAGCCTCCTAGTCAGGCCCAGTTAGCCCCGCGCCAGTGAGCCCAGCGCGCCAGCCAGCCCGCACGGACCCCCTCTCTCTGCCTTTTCTCACCTGCGCACGCCGGCACCCCCGATAGACCCTCGCCACGTGGCTAGTTTGGCCCCGCCTGTCAGCGCCTACCCTGCTCCCCGCACCCACCTTTTCCCACTCCTCTCGCCGTCGTCGTGGGACCGCAAGCACGAGAGCACGTGAGCTCGCACCGCTCACCCTAGCCCCTTTTAAGCCCCAATTCCTCGTCCCCTGCTTCGCCTATGGTTTCCCTTGTCCTCCGCTGCCGTTTCCTGGTTGGTTTAGCCACCAGATCGATCGCGCCATCGCCGTCCCGAACGCATCAGGGAGCGCGTCCTCGTCGCCGGCGTGCTCTCCGTCGACCTCTACCCCGCCTAGCGTGTCCTTCTTCCCCGTCGTCGACTACATCCCCGTCGTCGACTACGTGGAGAAAGAGCCCCTGCAGTGACCTCTTCTTCCTCGTCTTCGTTTCCAGCCGCCGAACGTGTTCGACCGTCGCCATCGCCATCTTCATCCACCTTCCGCCAAGCCAAGCGCGCCACCGTGCTTGTGGTGAGCATGCGCTGCTCCCTGCCCCCTTTTCCCCTCTCGTTTGCATGCTCTAACCGCGTCCGCCGCGGGCGCCCGATCTCGCCGCCATCGGACCTCGTCTCCGACGAGTGCTCCGACCTCCTTAGCATCTTTGCGCGTGTCCGTCGGCGTCTCCGTGTCACGTAGGGTAGAACCGTGTGTGGTGTCGCTAGTTTAACCCCGCGGCTCGACGTGTTCGAGTTCATCGCGGCCCGCTCTAGACCTCGTCGCCGGCAGCGTTTCCGTCACTGTTGGGCGTCGTGCGTTCCAAGCGCGAGCGCGGGATCCTCTTTCGATCTCGTAGCACTCATCCGCCGCTCTGTTAAGTCGCCGGAGCTGCTCCGGTGATCCCTCCGCCGCCTCTGGTCGCGCCGTGCCTTCCTCTGCTTCCTTTGTTTTCAGTAGTCACTGTAGCAGTTTAGGTAAGAGGAGAAGGACCCCTCCTCTGTCAGCCGTCGTCGCCTAGCCCGGTGGCTCAAGCAACTCGGTTGCGACCCAATGACCCGTGTTCGATTCCCCGCGGGTGCAAATAAAACCCCCCTTTTTTGCAACGGGCGAGCGTATGACAGTGTGGCCCCACCTGTCATCCTCCCATAGCGCCCTGTTTTTCTTCTTTTTTTTATTTTCCCAGCAAATCATCCATTTCTGGCATTTGAAATCTATCCATTTCGGGCAAGTCCATTTCTGGACGTTTCCAAATAAGGAACTTGCCTTTTCTGTCATATTCCATTCAGGGTAGGTTTTAACTTATTGCACTTGTCATGATTTTTCTACAGCAACCCCAACATATCATATATGTTTTTGGGGTAGAAAAATCCAATGAATCCGGTGGTAGCCTTAGTTTCTGCATTTGAGGAAGTTCATGAACCTGCCTTTTTTCCATCATGTTGCTATTTTGTCTTCTATGTGTTTATTCTTGCAATCTTGCTATGAGGTGGTTAAGCACCTGGGTAGCTTCATTTTCATGTATACTTCATGCTAGAACTTGTTCCATGCCATGACATGCCTTGTAGTGAGTTAATCAAGCTTGTAAAGATGCCATGTTGAATCTGTTTTGTCATGCCCTGGAATTTCTATAAGTCTGTAATCTGATTATGTTTTTGCCATGTTCATATGCTTGCAATTGTATTTCCTGATCCCTTTTGGCTCAAGGTCACTAAGGGACTTTTGTTAAGTGCTTTGAGTAGCTTCATGTCATGCCTTACTTTTCCATGTTAAGTTCCTATAGCATATAGCTTTCATGCTCCAAAGTGTGCTACCTGATCTGAAATTCCAGACGTGTGTTAATTTCACCAAGTCAAAAACCTGTTTATCATTTTCACTTTTGCCATGCTTGTTTGAACCTGTTAATGGATGAATTAGCCGTAGCTCAGTGTTCATCTTTTGTCAAGCATCATGAATGGATCCCTGCCATGTATTTTGTTGTCATGTTTGAGTGCTGTAGCATAATTATTTTGATGCATTTAGATGGCTACTTGCTGTTTATCGCAGACCGGTGTCATATTTGTTTTGCTTGCCATTTCCAAACCGTGCATCCGATTCTGGTGTTCTTTATATCGATTTGAAATGAAAATCACCTCACCTTTCCAGTGGCACTCTTGGATTTGCAAGTTGAGGCTAGGTTCTATCATTCCTTGTCAAATCTTGCATATGCATCACATACCGCATCCCGCATGGCATACCATGTTTGCTTCATGTTATTCGAGCTTTGCACGTGGTTGATTGTGTTCCTTTTGCTTGTTTGTCTTGTTTGGGTAGAGCCAAGAGACGAGTTCGCTAACGAGGAGCCCGTTGAGTTTGCTTACGAGGATCCAGTCAACTCTGACAACTTTGCAGGCAAGATGATCATACCCTCGAAATCACTTCTATCTTTGCTTGCTAGATGCTCGCTCTTTTGCTATGCCTATGACACGATGCCTACCACTTGCTTATCATGCCCCCCAAATTGCCATGTCAAACCTTTAACCCACCATGTCCTAGCAAACCGTTGATTGGCTATGTTACCGCTTTGCTCAGCCCCTCTTATAGCGTTGCTAGTTGCAGGTGAAGATTGGAGATCGTTCCTTGTTGGAACATTGTTTATTACTGGGATATCATTATATTATCTTGTTATCTTAATGCATCTATATACTTGGTAAAGGGTGGAAGGTTCGGCCTTTTTGCCTAGTGTTTTGTTCCACTCTTGCCGCCCTAGTTTCCGTCATATCGGTGTTATGTTCCCGGATTTTGCGTTCCTTACACGGTTGGGTGATAATGGGAACCCCTTGACAATTCGCCTTGACTAAAACTCCTCCAGCAATGCCCAACCTTGGTTTTACCATTTTCCACCTAGCCTCTTTTTCCCTTGGGTTTTCGGAGCCCGAGGGTCATCTTTATTTAAACCCCCCTGGGCCAGTGCTCCTCTGAGTGTTGGTCCGATCGAGCAGACTGCGGGGCCACCTCGGGGCAACTTGAGGTTTGGTTTTACTCATAGGATGTCTCATCTGAGTGTGCCCTGAGAATGAGATACGTGCAGCTCCTATCGGGATTTGTCGGCACATTCGGGTGGTGTTGCTGGACTTGTTTTATCTTTGTCGAAGTTGTCTTGTAGAACCGGGATATCGAGTCTGATCGGAATGTCTCGGGAGAAGGTTTATCCTTCGTTGACCGTGAGAGCTTGTGATGGGCTAAGTTGGGACTCCCCTGCAGGGATTTGAACTTTCAAAAGCCGTGCCCGCGGTTATGGGCAGATGGGAATTTGTTAATGTCTGGTTGTAGATAACATGAACCTTAACTTAATTAAAATGAATCAACTACGTGTGTTACCGTGATGGTCTCTTCTCGGCTGAGTCCGGGAAGTGAACACGGTGTTGGAGTAATGTTTGTCGTAGGTTGTTCTATAGTTCTTTGTTCGTGCTTTGCCTTCTCTTCTTGCTCTCTTTTGCGAACAGGTTAGCCACCAAGTATGCTAGTCGCTTGCTGCAGCTCCACATATTACCCTGCCTCATATAAGCTTATATAGTCTTGATCGCGAGGGTGCGATATTGCTGAGTCCCCGTGGCTCACATATTACTTCCAAACCAGATGCAGGGCCCTATGACTCCATTCCAGATGATGCTCTTGAGCTCAAGTGTGAGTTCGACGAAGACTCACGCCGTTACTATGTGTCTTTCCCTGATGATCAGTAGTGGTGCCGAGTTGGGGCGATCGGGACCATGTCGCTTGTTGGGGTTGATCTTTTATTTTGGTACCGTAGTCGGACCATGAGTGTATTGGATGATTGTAATGCTATTTATGTACTTTGTGTGACGTGGCGAGTGTAAGCCAACTATGTACCTTTCCCCTTATTATCTATTTACATGGGTTGTTGTGAAGATTACCTTACTTGCGGCATTGCTTTCAATGCGGTTATGCCTCTAAGTCGTGCTTCGACACGTAGGAGATATAGCCGCATCGAGGGCGTTACATTCGGCACCTGCACCAACACTTGCACTTGCATCTGCTCCGGCCCGTGCAATTGCCCTGGCAATAGACTGGGCTGCAGTTTGCACTTCATATACCAAAGTCCTTACAAAAACCGACATGTCCACCTTCTTGGTAAGCATTGGCCGCCCAAGTGCTTCGTTCTTTTTCCTTTCCATGTTGTTTCACATGATTCACTGTGTTGATCTAACTGTTTGGGTATGTCTTCTTGTTTGCAAACAGAGAATTTCTAGAGCAACGAGGGAGTCGTTTAACAATCCGGGCGACCGCAGCCAAGTTTCTCTTACCATGCGCAGCCTTGGTGTGAATGAACCTGCTCAATATACTGTAAGTACAAAGGATGGTCGCATGATGATTGATGCTAAAGGATGGTCAAGGTTCAAATCTAAATCATATCTTGCAGTAGGGGATGATGTCAAAATCAAACTTCCTCGGCAAGGAGAGCTGGTCCAAATCAACTTTGAAATTCTTCAGTAGCAGCACGCAACTGCCGAACTGATCTATCCTCCGAGAGATTTTGATGTAATAATCTGGCATGGTGAAACAAGTGTCCTGTGTGTGTAAGTAGTATGACAGTATTATTTATCACATGGTATATCGTTGATAGAATTGCAACTCTGATTGCTGGTTAGGAACTGTCGTTCGATTTCATTCCAACAGCTGCCGTGCTTTATTCAATTTTGTGTATTCGCCTTGCGACAGTATCTAAAACCAGTGCCGTACCGATCGCTTGCAATATGAAAAGCGTTGAGGTAGAGCACATGGGCCCCCAAACATGCAGGGTCGGCTTGCAGCCCAAAGTCCAGAACCGTGAGCCTATCTGAGTATTATATTCTCAGCTGAACCCCCATAATGCCCGTGCGTTGCAGAGGGAGTATATTTCTCGGCAAGGTGAGCATGTGATATAAAAGATTTGTATATTTCTTTACAGAGGGAGTATCTCTCTGTCAAAAAATATATTTATGTGTAACTAGTTACTCCTATCTTTCTACTTCCTTTCGCTGATATGTGGGGCAACCGGCAACGGGGTCCACGTGCCATATGCATAAATTAGAGTGCACAACTTCATGGTAGACACACCCCGGTCGCAACGCCACAGTAATGCCCAATGAGCCGTCAAATCACAACCCCCCCTTTCTAGCTTTAGCAGTAAGCTGGATGGACGAAGCGGCAATATTTCACTGGGCCTGAATCCCCTTCTCCCTCGTCTGCTTGTTCAGAGAAAGCCCCCTCTCGGCGATTGCATAGGGTTTTCTCATGGAGAACCAGGTACGAATTCTTCATCCATCCCCGATAAACCCAAGTCCCTTGGTCGTAGGTAATCCTAGGATGGCAGCCGTTGATGCATTTTTCTTCCTACTGAATCTAGTGTGTTTCATTTGCAGTGCCCAAAGTGCGAGTACCCTACAGATTTCTGCGCCCTCGGCGAGACGCCACACTTGTTCCTTCTCATCCTAACACAGCATTTTGAAACGCGCACAGTATGTTCCTAGAATCCTCTTTTCTATCCAGGAGGGTGGGGTTTTTTTGAACATGTTGTGTTCTCATATTATTTTTCCCGCAGTGTATTATTTGCTCTTCCGGAACACATGTACTCAAGACGCTTGGCCTTGCCATAACTGAATACACTAGTTTAATGGTCACAGTGAAGACAAGCCATGGATATAAGTTCCAAGTTGGGTTCATGAACCAAGAAGATCGCTGCTTTTTTTATGTCCGAACTTGGATAAACTTTCTCAAGTGTTACGGACAGGAAGTTGGCGCATGAATGTTGATGGAAATAGCAGAACCTGGTCTCATCTTCACTGCGATCTTCCACCCCGACGTCGTTCCAATTGTTCTTCCATGTTAGTTTTGTATCCGGTTCTTGCTCGTTGCCTTGATTACTTCTTAATCCACCTATTCTGTCTAACTAATCACAATTTAACTTTAGAAGTAGCAACGAATCTCTCACGAAGATGCTACTTCTAACTAATATTTTCTTATAATTGGTGGACGTGTAGGTTTTTTCAGAGTTAAGCAGTCTGCTCATTTGTTACTCTGTAATAACTCGGCTATTACTAATGGCACTAAAGTTGACTGGATCGACATCCACAAGTTCCTACACTTTATTGATCATCTTGAGGTCCTTGTGGGGCGTTTCAATGGTGGAAGGCCACGTGGGATATGTGTGCCACTGCTGCACTCGTTGAACAGGTCCAACTGTGTCGAGAAACTTATGGTACGAGCTGTTTTCTGTTATATATGTTGTTCATAAACTATTGCTTATACACAATTTTACAGCTGTGATCTTCTTGAAACAGGAACTGCCAAGTTCTATTGTTCCTATACGGATGCCTGACAATGGTCGGGTCAGACTTGCGCTTGGTCACAACATGATGTTTATGTCGACCTACTCAATTCCCCTTGGAGGTGAAAAGATACTTATTCATGGGTGGTCTCACATAATGAAGGCCCATGCATCTTGGAGAATAGGACAGAAGATTATGTTCATGCTTTTCCATGGCTCTAAAGCGAATATCCTATTTATTGACCACGTTGCGAGATGAAGCCGCTTTCAGAAGGTTGTGGATGCGCGGGGTGGCGCCTGGGCCTTGTCCTGGGACTTGGCGGCCGCTCCCTTTTGGTTAACTGTAGGCAAAGTAGCACTGTTCGAGGCGTGCTTTGTACGGTTGAACCTGTATAAGTACTCATACTGCTTTCAGCTTTGGTTGTTAAGTGCCCCTACTGGTTTCAGTTAAGGTTGTTAAGTACTCCTGCTGCTTTATACAGTCTGTCGTGTTTCTTCATTCTTGTCTTCCTCCAGCTGCCAAAACCAAACCAGCGCCGGCGGGGCCGCCTGCTTTCGCCTCCCACAGTTGGCTGCGCCTCAACGCACGCATCGCCGCCCCACCGTCTCCTAAATCGATAACACCGACGTCCTCCACGCGCTTTGGTGCGCTCGCCGTGGCGCCGCCCTCTCGCATTGTCAACATGGTCAACAAACAACAGGAATCGGCAGAAGTACGTGGAGAGGATGACAGTAGGGGCCCATCACGTCAGTGTATATAGTCAATAGACAAGAGAACAACACAAGATCGGCTGACACCTGGGACGTAGCTACTCGAGCAGTATTTTTTGTTTGGTATTGTTGAGATGGAGCAGGATTTGAACTGGGCTGTGGCCCGTCTAGCCCAGGCTTATATTTTGTGTTCACCATGTGACCAGCCCAGCTATTTTTTCTTTGTGAAAATGAGCCCAGTTTATTTTTTCTGAAGAATACCCAATCCAGGCCTACTTATTTTTCTATGCCCTGATGGGCTGCAACTCTTTCAAGACGCCTGCAAATCTTGAATGTAATATGAAATGGGTTGTAAATATAAAAACAGATGACAAATTGGCAATTACTTTATAATTTCCGAATTTTATTACATTTTAAGATTCCTATTTCACTGGGCATTAACCTAATTTAAATATATCTTCAAAGTACTTTAAATCTGGCTGGACATTTCAGTATTAAAAATAGTTTGGAACCCACAGAAATATCCAAAATTGGCCCTAGCCAACAAAAAAACGACTGCAATAAATTGCATAAGAAGTTGCCATGAGCTATATATAAATTATTAAAAAAAAGAGGGAGTGGTCTGACTTGTGGGCCTGTTTAGTTGACGCGTATGCAAGATTTTTTAGTTATTATATACGTCAACAAACGATTCTAGGAGACGTAACCATTGGATGTCAATCCAATGGCCGTCATGTTTCTTCAATCTCTCATCTTCTTGCTCCAGCCGCCAAAGCAGCGCCGGCGGGACCGCCTACTCCCGCCTCCCGTGGCCGGCTGTGCTGCCGCGCAGGCCTCAGCGCCCCCTACTACTCCCACGGCTGGCCAGGGCATCCCTCTACTCACCCACACCCTCTGTTATTCTGCGGCGACGGCAGCCTCACACCGCAGCCGAACCGGTGAACGCTCGTACTCCTCTCCACATGGGCATCCACTGCCGCGTCTTCCCCGGCTCCACGTCGTCCCCTTCCTATGCCTCGCCGTCGTCCACCGCTGTGGTGCTCTCGGCGCGGCGTGGTCAATGTGGTCAATGACCGACTTCCATCGGAAGAGTACTGTACATGGAGAGGCTGACAGCTGGGTCCATGGCAGCCGCAAGGAAGTGCCTCCTTATTACGCGGAAAATAATTATTCCTCCACCTGGCAGCAGGGACCCACCGGACGGGCGACCAGTATTTTGCGAAAAAAATCGTTTCCCCCTGACCGCTAGGACCCACTGGACGGGCCACCGTATTTTGCGAAAAAACGTTTCCCCTGCTGTCAGCTCGGACCCACCGGAAGTGCCTCCTTATTACGCACAAAAAATGAATACTCCCCCGGCTAGCTGGGACCCACCTTGGTGGGAGGCTGACTTGTGGGCCTAAGTTGATGGGGACGAAGGGCTTTGTCAACTTAGTCAATATGAACGATTCTAGCTCCAGTGACCGTACGATGTCCATCCAACGGCCGTAGTGCTTCTTCAACCTCTGGTCTTCTTGCTCCAGCCTCCCAAAGCAGCACCGGTCGTGCCGCATGATCCTACCTCCCGTGGCCGGCTTTGCTACCGCACAGGCCTCACCGCCCCTACTATTCCCACCGCTGGCCAGGCCCTGCGGCGACGGCAGCCTCACACCGCAGCCGAACCAATGAACCCTCGTACTCCTCTCCGCGCGGGCTTCCACTGCCGAGTCTTCCCCGGCTCTGCGTCGTCCCCTTCCTAGGCCTCGCCGTCGTCCACCTCCTTGGTGATCTCGGCGCGGCGTGGTCAATGTGGTCAACGACCGACTTCCATCGGAAAAGTACTGTGCGTGGAGACGCTGACAGCTGGGTCCACGACCGTAGCAAGGAAGTGCCTCCTTATTACGCGCAAAATAATTATTCCTCCACCTGAAAGCGGGGCCCACCGGATGGGCAACCGTATTTCGTGAAAAAAATGTTTGCCCCTGACTGCTGAGACCCACCAGCTACATCTTCGCACGCAAGGAAGTGCCTGACAGTCGGGACCCACCTGGTCGAAGCATACGTAGTGTTGTCATACTGGTCGCGAATGTGTACGTACATATATACTGGTCGATGTAGAGGCGCGCACGTGTCATAGTAAAGGCGCGCACGTAGCATGTACACGTACGTACAACGGCCAGGGTGCAAGAAAGAAAATACGGCCACATATGTGTACATACGGGCGGGGTCTCGAACGCCTACTCGCGCATACGTACGGCCAGGGCTCGTGTACATGGCTGGGTCGGAACGGAGAAATAATGTCGTCATCATGTTCATGGGGAGGCAACGGAATGCGTCATGTTCATGGGGAGGCAACGGAATGCCTCGTGTTCATGGGGAGGCAACGGAATGCGTCGTGTTCATCGGGAGGGCTTGGACGGAACATGCGATGGAAACAAGGCCTGGTGTACCACAGAACGGAGGAAACGACCTTGTGTTCGACCGTCCACGTTCGAAATGGGATCCTGTTCATCGGGAGGGGTCTGGCATACCGCAAAACGGAGGAAACAGACCTCCTACGGTCGAAACGGGGGTCCTGTTGATTGGGAGGGGTGTGGTGTACCGCAAAATGGAGGAAACGGACCTCCTACGGTCGAAACGGGGGTCCTGTTG
>NC_041390.1:102520888-102523637 GCF_002162155.2 Triticum dicoccoides
CTCACTATTCATCCCATCGATCGGCTTCAGTTAGCAGCAGTAGCGAAGGAATCGCTCGATCGGGTTCAATTAACAGCCATTGATCGATCGCTCGGGTTCAGTAACGCGTAGCCTGTAGTGCAATCACTCGGGTTCAGTTAGATCCCAACGCCTCGCTCGGGTTCAGTTAGAGCCAACGCCTCGCACACACGCGCGTACGTGTACGAGAGAAGCGTGCATCGCTCGGCCCCCGACCTCCCACCTAAGTGGGAACTCCCCGAAATTTTCCTCGCGCTCGCTTCTACCACGGTTTTTTCCATCATGGATGGCCCAAAGAATGTCATGCAGCTGCGTCTCCGGCCCGCCCAAGATGAAAAGCCCATTTTCTGTCATGATTTTTTGTCATAGAAGTAGGAGCCCACCACATCTATGATGATACCGAGTTTTGTCACAATTATCGTCATAGAAGTGTCATATGTATGACAGAGAAAAATTTCGTTCGGCCCAAAATGTCAGGATGTGACTTTTTTTATAGTGCATGTTCTTTGATGGTTCCAAGATGCTGAACGGTTCCGGTGCTGGGGTGGTACTGATATCCCCCCGAGGAGACAAGCTCAGATATGTCCTCCAGATTCATTTTGATTCCTCCAATAACGAAGCAGAATATGACGCACTCTTGTATGGGTTGCGTATGGCCATCTCACTCGGCGTCCGTCGCCTCATGGTCTATGGTGACTCATATTTGGTAGTCAATCAAGTGATGAAGGAGTGGGACGTCAGAAGCCCAGCCATGACTGGCTACTGCAACACAGTGAGGAAGTTGGAAAAGAAGTTTGAGGTGTTAGAGCTCCATCATGTACCCCGACTGAAAAATCAAGCAGCCGATGATTTAGCAAAGATAGGTTCCAAGAGAGAAGCCATTCCCCGCAATGTGTTTTTGGAGCACATTCACACACCGACAGTTCAAGAAGATCCTTTCACTGAAGAGCTCCTGCAGCCTAAGAGTGCCACAGATCCGACTGAAGTCGAGGTCCCAGCCATGGTCGACCTGATCATGGAGGTTTTGGTCATCACTCCCGACTGGACAGTGCCATACATTGCATATATCCTTAGGAAGGAACTCCCAGAGGATCAAGAGAAGGCTCGACAGATCGTCCGTCAATCCAAGGCCTTTACTGTGATAAGAGGACAAATGTTCAGGGAAAGCGCGAACGGAGTCAGCCAGAAATGCGTAACACCAGAAGAACGTCGAGTGATCCTCAACGACATCCACTCGGGAACCTGTGGTCACCATGCGTCCTCTCGGACCATTATGGCTAAAGCATACCGAGCTGGATTTTATTGGCCACGAGCAAATGAAATGGCGAAAGATATAGTCGACAGATGTGAGGGCTGCCAGTTTTACTCCAATATGTCGCACAAGCCTGCGTCAGCCCTGAAGACCATTCCACTCGTCTGGCCCTTTTCTGTTTGGGGATTGGACATGGTTGGACCACTGAGGACTGGTAGGAGCGGCTTCACTCATGTTCTTGTAGCAGTCGACAAGTTTACCAAATGGATTGAAGCCAAGCCTATTAAGAATCTTGAAGCCAGTACTGCCGTCAGCTTCATCAGAGAGTTGACATTCAGATATGGGGTTCCGCACAGCGTCATCACTGACAATGGATCGAACTTCGATTCTGATGAGTTCAGAACCATCTGCGCCTCCCAAGGCACAGGAGTCGACTATGCTTCAGTCGCCCATCCCCAGTCAAATGGACAAGCAGAAAGAGCAAATGGCCTGATTCTCAAAGGACTGAAACCCTGACTAATGCGAGATCTCAAGCACGCAGTAGGCGCCTGGGTTGATGAACTTCCATCAGTTCTTTGGGGATTGAGGACAACTCCCAATCGGTCGACTGGCCGAACTCCCTTCTTCTTGGTCCATGAAGGTGAAGCTGTTCTACCGAGTGACCTGCTTCACAATGCACCATGGGTCGAGCTCTTCTCTGAAGATGAAGTAGAACAAGCTTGGCAGGACGCAGTCGACCTCCTAGAAGAAGAAAGAGAGATGGCCTTGATCCGATCGACCATTTATCTGCAAGACTTGCGTCGATTCCATGCTAGAAATGTGAGGGGTCGAGCCTTTCAAGAGGGAGACTTGGTTTTTGAGTGGATCAGCAGAAACCACACAAGCTCACCCCTACTTGGGAAGGTCCCTTCATTGTCACCAGAGTTCTCCACAATGGAGCATATCATCTTTACAATATCGAGCATAAGAAAGATGAGCCACGAGCTTGGAATGCGGAGCTTCTCCGCCCCTTTTATACTTAAGTACTCATTCGGGTGAGATGTAATAAGAAATACCTTTGTAGTTTGTTTATCAAAGACGAGAGCTTTTCTTAAATGGTTGTTGTCGCTTTTGTTTGTGTCTGAAATCCCCCAGTGGGTGACTTTGCTGCGAATCCGTTTCGCCTAAGTTTGAAAAATCATACCGAGTGGTGAGCAAGCCTCCCACTCGGGGGCTTAGCCGCGAATCCGTTTCGCCTAAGTTTAAAAAATCCTACCGAGTGATGAGCAAGCCTCTCACTCGGGGGCTTAGCTGCAGTCCAGTACTCGCCTAAGTTTAAAATCTCCTACCGAGTAGTGAGCAAACCTCCCACTCGGGGGCTTAGGTGTAGTCCAGTACTCGCCTAAGTTAAAAAAATCATACCGAGTGGTGAGCAACCCTCCCACTCGGGGGCTTAGCTGCAGTCCAGTACTCGCCTAAGTTTAAAAAATCCTACCGAGT
>NC_041390.1:102524080-102642294 GCF_002162155.2 Triticum dicoccoides
CGAGTGGTGAGCAACCCTCCCACTCGGGGGCTTAGCTGTTGTCCAGTACTCTCCTAAGTTTAAAAAATCCTACCGAGTGGTGAGAAACCCTCCCACTCGGGGGCTTAGCTGCAGCCCAATACTCGCCTAAGTTTAAAAAATCCTACCGAGTGGTGAGCAACCCTCCCACTCGGGGGCTTAGCTGCAGTCCAGTACTCGCCTAAGTTTAAAAAATCCTACCGAGTGGTGAGCAACCCTCCCACTCAGAGGCTTAGCTACAGTCCAGTACTCTTCTAAGTTAAAAAATCCTACCGAGCAGTGAGCAACCCTCCCACTCGGGGGCTTAGCTGCAGTCCAGTACTCGCCTAAGGTTTAAAGTCGAATCCTTATCCACAAGGATGACGAGGTGCAGGTCGACTGCAACTTTCTCCTTCGGAGCTGCGCCACAAATACAACATGCGCTCCATCCCCATCCGCAAGGACGACGAGGTGCAGGTCGACTGCAACCTTCTCCTTCGGAGCTGCGCCACAAATACAACGTGCGCTCCATCCCCCGCAAGGACGACGAGGTGCATGTCGACTGCAACCTTCTCCTTCGGAGCTGTGCCACAAATACAACATGCGCTCCATCCCCATCCGCAAGGACGACGAGGTGCAGGTCGACTGCAACCTTCTCCTTTGGAGCTGCACCACAAATACAATGTACGCTCCATCCTTTTCCGCAAGGACAACAAGATACAGGTCGAAAGATTATTCAAAGTAAAGAGCAAATTCCACTCGAAGGCAAATGCAAGCATATTCAGGAATAAACCAAGTTCAGATAGATCTTAAAGTTCCGGACGACAGATCAAAAGTATTCGAGCATCAAGCCCGAAGAAGTTTAACGGTTACACAATCACTCGGTATTCCGAGGCAAATAAAGGTGGAGCATAATGTTTTTCGGTCACACATCAGGAGTAGGACTGGCTGGGTCGCAGAAACTGTCAAGGTCTATGTTGTCTGCAATACGAGTAGCGGCATCAAGGAAGGTGTCCATGAAGGACTGGAAAGTGTGTCTCTTTGTGTTAGCAACCTTGAGTTCCGCCAGCTTGTCTTCTTTGACATCTTTGCAGCGCACTCGGACCAGGGACAACGCGACATCTGTGCCACAGCGAGCGGATGACTTCTTCCATTCTTGCACTTTGTCGGGGAATTGATTCATTCGAGCCATCAGGAACTCGAGATCTTGAGACAGTTCCGCCTGAGGCCAGAGTTCAGCGTCATCCCGAGTCATCGCCGCTTTCAGGCAGGCAAGATAAGCAACCACACTGTCCATGCGAGATTCCAACCGCAGCACATTCATCGCAACATCATCCTTGACTGGACAGTGGATGGAATCAAGACCCGTCTCGACCCGCCCAGTTTCCGCTTCAAAGTCTTGGCAAAACTCTGCACAGTCGAGTAAATGGTGAGTCCACGATATAATTAGACTTGACAGTCGACAGAAATAAGTCAGTCAATCATCAGTACCTTCAAGGTTTAAGACCAGCTTTGCAGCAAGCTGGCCCAGATAAGACTCCAACTTGCCCTTCTTAACTTTGAGGCTCCCAAGCTCGTCAGTAAGTTTGCCCTTGTCCTTCTTCAGTCGCTCAACCTCCCGATTGGCATCAGAAACAACAGTCTTCAGTTTGGAATTTTCTTCTTCTAGCTTGCTGACCGAAGCAAGCTTCTTGTCGGCAAGCGCAGTTTTCTCTCGCGCTTCCTTATGTGCAGCAGCAAGATCCAGATCCTTCTTCTCCAAAGCCTGCTTCATTTTCTCTAAAGAAATAACATTCTTCAGACGGGCTTGGAGTTGATGGTTTTCAATACATACATCTGCTCGAGTGGAGTCACTCGGTAAAAAAATGGAAAAGAAAAGTGCCAACAACAGTAAGATAAACAGTTGATGATTGGTTACCTCCCATGGCAGCTAGTTCATCGCGTGCAGTCTTGAGATTCTTTCTGGCCAGTTCCAGATCAAGGTTGAGGCTGATTTGTTGCTTGTTCAGTGTAGAGAGTTGAGCACCGAGATCACAAGATTTCTACGGCAAACACATAAGACTTGTCAGTCGACTGAAATGAAGGACATCACTGCAAGGGTTACTCTAAGACTACCACCGAATCAAACATTCAATGACAGTCTCGGGGACTACACTCAGTGGGTGCACTTAGCGTGCCCCCACTGGTTCAAAAAAAGGAGGGGTTCAAATTCTCAGACCACAGTCGACTGCCCGCAGTCAACTACGGTCTCAAGGACTACACCCAGTGGGTGCACTTAGCGTGCCCCCACTGGTTTTGGTTCCACTCGGCATGGTCTGCCCAGTGCGAGTGCCCCCACTAGTTCAAAGATTCAGCTCGAATCGACCCAAAGTGATATACAATTTCAAAACAGCCACACCCAGTGGGTGATCGGACGAGAAATATGATCAGTCGGGAAATGACTAACCTGGACATTGGTTTGCAGAGCAGCTCCGGCGTTGAAAGCCACTTGACTGGCCTCATGCACCACTTTCATTTGCCCAATCACAAGATTCAGCTGAAGAGAGCCTCCTTGGCAGCAGTCGGTGGGTCATCCGGAGTTTGATACGAAGTGAAAAGCGAGGCTGGCAGAGCAACCGAAGCAGCCATCAAATCTGAAGTGTGGAGTTGAATTGGTGCAGTAGAAGTCTGAGCAGCTAGTCCTGATGGGCAATCAGTCGACAGTGGGACAGCGAAGGTGACGTTGGTTCGAGCCGGATCTGTCGATCGCTCGACTGCCGGCCCAGGTGTCACGGTCGACTGAGGAACCTGGACCTCAGGCGCTCTCTCGCCCAGTTCCTTGTCTTTCCTCTTCCTCCCCCTCAGTGGTACTTCTTCTTCATCGTCCGAGAGCACAACAACGTCCCGTGGAGCTGCAATAAACAGAAAAAGTCATTCGGGTAGCTGACAAACAATCTAGTCGTCCAAATTAATTCAAATCGGGCAGACTTAGTGGTTTTTGAGGTAGCTGCGTCGCCGGTTTCCTCATCGTCCAGCTTCTTGTCAATGTCCATGTCAGTCGCAGCTGAGTCCGGGCTGTAAAGGTTCATCATCCACTCGGTCAGAACAAGAAAGTCGGTGGAACAAGAAAATGAGGGAAGAACATTTACCCAGAAGCAACAGGAATGTCCATCTTGATTCTAGGCAAGGTCTTCCGAGCCTTCGAAGGATTGATCTTGGGCTGCTTGGTGATCTTCTCAGCCAATTCTGGAGTCGAAGACCGAGCGCTTTTTTGAGATGGAGCACTCGGCACCACAGTTTGGCCGCGCCTGCCCGCGGGATCATGGTGCTGCTTTGATCGATGTTCAGAACGAGGCGGTGAGTCGGCTACCTCCTCATCGCCTGACTCATCGCTCTCATCTTCGTCATCGTCGGTTGGTGACTCCCACTCGCCACTCTCCTCCGCACTGTCCTCGCCTTCTTGGTCTTGCTCCAGAGCTTGTTCACCATTAGGCATTGAGTACATCTCCATGTAAATCTACAAAATAAGGAGCCGAACACAAGTCAGTCGGATCAATAAACAGTCGGAAAACACGTCTAAGAACTCAGTCGTTATGGCCAAACCTTGTCTGGCTGATTGCTATCGCTGAAAGGGTCGACTCTCCTGGCGCCCTAGGGTTGTCCTTGTTCCCGGTGATACCCCTCAGCCACTGGGCCACTGTTTTGGCCGCCACCTCCTCCGGATGAACCCGAGCAGTGTCACCAGCCCCGGAGTACATCCACATGGAGAGATCATGAGCTTGGAGTGGTCGGATGTGCCGACTGAGGAACACCTCTAGCAGATCCATGCCAGTGACACCTTGGTTGATCAATTGAACTACTTGACTAGCATACCTGTCTCCGCCTTCTTCGCGGCAGTCACTTTCAACGAAGTTGGAGTTTGAACACGATCAAAAGAGAAAGGGGGAAGTCCAGTTGACTGGCCTGGCGTCATGATATCCTGGCAGTAGAACCAGGTCGACTGCCAGCCCCTGACCGACTCCGGAACAGTCATCGAAAGAAAAGAACTTCTCTTCCTCTTCTGAATACCTAGACCCCCACACATCTGGATAACATGGGTTTTCTCGTCGTTCAAGTTCACTTTCTTCACTATTTGGGAGCAGATGGTAAAGATGTGCTTGAAAAGACCCTAGTGCGGTCGACACCCCAGGAAATTCTCGCAAATGGATATGAACGCAGCAAGATACGTGATAGTGTTGGGAGTAAAATGATGGAGTTGGGCCCCAAAGAAATTCAGGAAACCTTGAAAGAAGGGAAGCGAGAAGCTGCGGTCGACATGAGTGGTGAGCAGAATGCACTCACCCGCTC
The DNA here is from genome assembly GCF_002162155.2 of Triticum dicoccoides. Classification (NCBI taxonomy): domain Eukaryota; kingdom Viridiplantae; phylum Streptophyta; class Magnoliopsida; order Poales; family Poaceae; genus Triticum; species Triticum dicoccoides. The sequence continues at coordinate 102,528,404 of NC_041390.1, forward strand.
GCGGCTGCAGCTCCGTTTCCCCCTCCGGCAGCTGCGCAGACTCATGGACGATCAGCCCTAGCTCAGCCATATCGTCCAAGTCTTCCTGTCGAAGCAAAGATTTGATCCAATCTCCCTGGATCCAACCCGACGGCAGCCCCGAGCGCGATGAAGACCCCCGATTCGTCTTCTAGCTTTTCACCGCCCCTGTCGCCTTCTTCGTGCGTTCTAGCGCCGCTGTTTTCTCCTTCCCCATGGCGATGGAGCAGTGGCGTCGAGAGTGGAGAAGCCGGATGGGGTGAAGGAGCAAGAGGAAGAAGAAGGAGAATGGGCACACACAGTGCGGACGCCTCGGCCTCGCCGCTTTTAAAGGACCACTTCCAAGTGGCTGACGCGTGGGTCCGGGCGATCCTGTCAAATCCCTCAACAATCGCACATGGGATACGTGGCAAAAAAGGTGGCGCGGAAATCGAAATGTCCTGTCTGTCCACTCCGCTTACCACGGCGCGCTCTGTCTCGCGCTTCTACCGAAATTTCGAATCCCGCAAAATCCGGGATCCTCTGTAACTGATCACGCCAAAGAATTTGCATCAAAGATGACACTCGACAGGCGATGTTACAAAAACCAATCAGTAATTTCTGAATCAATCAAGGCGACTAAAACAAGGCCGAAAGTTCCAACACCAGCCTCTATTCAGAGATGAATTCTTGAGAAAGGCAAGAGTCAAGGCAAGATCAACTTCAACCTTCTTTTCACTCGGACCTCAATCCATTCGGGGGCTAATGATGAGGACATAGACCTGGGGTAGGGTAATAGGCTGACCTATACGTCCTACCTATGGTCCTTGTCTTAGAAGCGAAGAAGTTCAAGAGTGAACAGGGAGGACCCAATAAAGGTGTCGAGTGAAATCCACTCGACATACCATTCACTCGGAGATGTCTTCTTCTTCAAGTCACTCGACTAGTCAACCATTCGACCATGTAAAAGACCACTCGACGTACAAAAAGACCTAAAGCCGCTCTGCGCAGCAATGGTCGAGCATTTACTCGTATATTTAATGATCATTTGTAGCACTTTATTACAGGCGTTACCTGTAACACTGTCGATTTATGAGTATTGAACTCAGTGTAACGGAGGGGAGCTGAGGTCTTGGCGCACTCTATATAAGCCACCCCTCCTTTGAGACAAGGGTTCACACTCTTTGTAACACACACGCATATAATCCAGTCGACCACCTCAGGGCTCCGAGACATAGGGCTATTACTTCCTCCGAGAAGGGCCTGAACTCGTAAAACTCGCGTGTACAACTCCTCCATAGCTAGGATCTTGCCTCTACATCCCTACCCCCCATTCTACTGTCAGACTTAGAACCACGACACCGGGCCCCGAGCCGGACATATGCACCGACATCATCAAGACAGCTCACTGTGCGAGACCCGCCCGAGTTCGGCCAGCCATGAGTCATGCCTTCGTGGGATTTATCCATGGAGTGGAATCGGAGGACATGCCAGCATATGGTGATGAGATCGTCGTCAACTCTGATGGCGAGTCATCCACTGGTGAGACCGAGTCACTGTATCAATTGCAAGAGGGCCGACTTGGGGGCTGTTCCGGTGAAGACAGTATTCCGGACCCCTGTGAGCCACCGAATCGAGTTGCAATTTTCATGGCTGGTACCCAGGCCATGCAACACTCAACAACTACGGCGGAGCTGGTTTCCGGGTCAGGGGCGGCAGTGGCTGCCGGGGCAGGAGGCCCTGAGCACCCGTCGGCTCAGGCTTTAACTGATTTACTGGATAAATTGATGACGCTCTTAATAGCAGTGGTTAACCCGGCGGATCAAGATCAACATAACGCGGCAATCACAAGATTGCGTGATGAGATAGCGCATGCTAAGGAGGAGCTAAATGCGGAAGGCGCTAAGATGGCTGAAGAAAGGGCTGTTTGGACGCCCAGTCACAACGGATACAGGCAGAGTCTTACCGGCTCATGTTGGATCAAAATGCTTCAAACGATGTCATGAGGAGGAGGCATCAGACCCATCTGCCGTTGGTCTAAGAACCTCGAAATCTTTTTAACATGCCAGGAGCAGGAACCAGTAACCCGGCAGGGGCAAACCGAGTTGAAGCTCCTAGGACGGGTGCGCCGGTTCAACCGCGTGTAGTGGATCCACCTCGCCAGAACAACAACCCGCCACAGCATGTGCCGATGCCACCGGGTCATTACTCCAACCCTTTGGATAACATGATTGCTGCAGCATCTCGATTAGCAGCTATCCCGGTTGAAGGTGAATCGCAGCGATGGTTGAGACACGGACGGCTGAACAGCTTCCCCGAACGGCATTAACTCAGCAACAGGCTTATTCATACACTCGGGATAGGATTCATTCCACCCCTCGTCCGAGCCGGAGTTATAACAGGCATCTCGATGAGCCAGCTGTGTCGAACAGTGGATGAAACCATAACCCGCCCGTGGGCATGACCCGATGGGTGGTGGTGTAAACGCCCAGGATGTGGTGGATCAGGGTAGAGCTCGTCGAGAGGCCGAGCTGGTGGCTCAGTATGCAGCTCGTCAACCGACTCTGGTTCGTCCGACCACCTCTGTGGAGCTATGTGTAACCTTTCGAAACTTGGGCGTGCCATTCTTAGTGCCGGATCTACGTAATGAGCGTCTGCCCAAAGATTTCAAAGAACCTCGCAAAGTGCCAAATTATACAGCTGATATAAGTCTTGAGGCATGGATCGAGAGTTATGAGATGGCCATAGAGTTGCTGGACGTCAGTGAGGCTGCGTGTGCTAAGTATTTTCCCCTGATGTTGGAAGGAACAACCCGCACCTGGTTGAAGGGGCTTCCTGCCAATTCCATCGGATCGTGGGCTGTAACGCCTCGAGACCGATGTGCCAGGTTTCCTCCAGTTTTTCGCTGTTGTTGCCTTGTCATTGCTTGCGTGTCATGCATTGCATTTCATGTCATCATGTGCATTTCATTTGCATACATGTTCGTCTCATGCATCCGAGCATTTTCCCCGTTGTCCGTTTTGCAATCCGGCGCTCCTATGTCCTCCGGTGTCCCTTTCTACATATTTTCGTGTGCGGGTGTTAAACGTTCTCGGATTGGACCGAGACTTGTCATGCGGCCTTGGTTTACCACCGGTAGACCGCCTTCCCCGACCTTAGGAGCCCCCTGCTTGATCGAGTCGTTGGCGTTGTTGAGTCTAGAAAAATGTTTTGAGTCATTTAGGATTATATATATCGGAGAGTAGGATTCTTTTTACTTCTCAGTCCCTTCGTCGCCCTGGTGAGGCATCCTGACATAGAGTTTTGACTCTTCTCTTCTCAAATTTTCACTATTTTTTTAGGATCACGCGGGTATCTTGGAATCGTTCCGATGGTTTTGTGACGAGAACATGGTTCTTTGTGCCTCCTAACATTTAGGGGTTGTGGCAGTGTCCCGGGGAGTTGAGCTCCGAGGTGTTGTCGTCACAATTGTATCGTTGCAGTTCTGGAATACCTGAGTTCGCCGACATTGAAAATATCTTTTATGCAGTTGTTGGTGAGATAACCTCGACGCCACCCAATACTTGGGCGGGAGTTCGGGAGTATTGCCATAACTCGTATAACGGATGCTTTTTCGAAGGTTGAGGTAAATGATTTCCGAAGGTTTCTTGGTTATGTGTTGAAGGATGGATACAGCTGGATGTAGGATTTGTTAGTTTTGGGTGAGATATTATGCTTCCCCTGTATCCCCAACACTTGATTGCATAACCGGAAAGTTTCGGGAGTTTATAAGTGGGAATTCAAGTAGCTCCTAGGATATCTTTCTCACACATGTATGATATGAAATTGGGGTTCGACGTCTAGTGATCCGCCTATCCACGGTTGGTTTTACAGTGGTCTCATTGTGTCTTAAAGAGTCCTTAGCTATGCCGGGACGCTTCGTATGTCATGTGCACTGCCTTGTACATGATGGTGCTGTACGATCGAGCCCGTGTAGGCCCCACCACGAAAACTTCGGACGAAATCTCTATCATATGTTGTTCTGGCTTATTCTGCAAGCCAATCCTTGTTTGGTTTTGAGTTGTGGTATTCGAGTTGCTTCGAAGTCAAATGTTGATTCCATACCTTTCCTAAGCGGTGTTTTCATACTCCTATGCGAATACTAATCCTTCTTGATAATCAAGATTGTCATGTCAATCCTTTTCACCGGTGTGTTTTTCTTCAAGTGGATCCGATCATCTCAACATCCACTAGATCAATTACCAGTTCCTCTCAATGGTGTTTGTTTCATTCGTCCCAAGCTGCCTTTGTTTTTCCCGCCCGCCCACCCTTTTTCCTCAAGGACTCAGATGTCTTATTCAAGTATCCATTTTATGGATACGAAGTTTCTTCGTTCTTTCCGTCAATGTTCTTATCCGGTGATTCTCATGAAGATTCTAACGGAACCTCAAGTTCATCATTATTCATTCTTTTCTTCTTCGTTGGATTCAATTCTAGCTTTGTCGATCATATCATTTCCTCGTTTCAAATGCTTTCTTATGCCGGTGCACTTCTTAATTATTCACCTCTCATTTTCCATTTATTCCGTTGTGCGGAAGATATCTCGGAGGATTGGTGCTTCTATTCTTGATCAATCCAAGCTATTTTCGAGGTCTTACCTTATTCAAGCCATTTAATTCAACAAGTGCATTCTCTCTTTTAAATCGTTCTACGGTGCTTATTTTGAGTGGGCCCTAACCCACAGGTCTCTTTCCAGGATCTTACCTGACCCTTCTAATTTTTCCGGAGTTACTCCTAATTTTTTTTGAAGTTTGATGTAAGAATGATTATCATGAGTCTTATGTTTTTCTCCAAGCTGTTTCAAATTCTTTTCATCGTTGACTCAACTTTTCCATTCTTCATTCCGGTGTGCCTCAATAATTCATGGTGGTGTTTCTCGTCGTCATTCTCAGATTGGAAGACCGAAGAAGAGTTTCTCTTTAATCTTGCTCCATTCTCTTCAAGATTCGTGATTCTAGCTTGTTGCCATCCTCTCATAATTATTTTCAATTGTGGGAATTCTTTTCTCCTATCCGGAGCAATTCAAGAGTCTTCTCAGTTTGTTATCCGGAGTCCATCAATTCAGGTTTATTCATTCTCAACTATCAGTTATCATTCTCCAATCTTACCGGCGCATCGTCCAAGTGATCTCTAATCAGTCATGATCCCTTCGTTCTCATGTATCTAGATTGTCTCAAGTATCGTCATTCATTTCACAATTCTTACCCGGTGATTCATCCCTTTTACTTCGCTCTTTTTCAATTCTTACGGTGGTTCGTTCAAGACATTCTCAAGTTTATGTTATATCTCTCTTAATCCTTTCTACGAGAATAAGTAGTATGCCAATTCCATTGCTTGTCATCAATTTTAATTGGTAAAGGATAAGCATAATGTAATTCTTATTTTTGTTTCATCAAGTAAATTCAATTCCTTGTTCCGGAGGTTCTTCAAATTCTCTATTTTAATTGTTTCATCTTTTTTTTCCGGAGTTCCGAGGTTTTTCGTTTTATCTCATCGCGAAGACCCATCTAAATCATTACAAGTTTTCACCTTGCGTTTTCAACTAATCTTTCCTTCCATTTGATCATCCTTTTGTTACCGGAGTTCTTCATGGAGGCTCTACATGATGGTTTTCATCAAGGATTTAATTTCCTTCTCGAAGTGTTCATCACCATTCTTTTCAAAGGGCTCAAGCATTCTTTATCTTGCAATCCATAGTGGAATTGTGTCTCCCTTATCTTTTGAGGTGGTAATATACCATTCTTCAAGAATGAGAGATTTAAACCCATCAATCTCTTCGTTGGAGTTGTCTTGTGTCATGTTTCACCTAAAGCCTTCCCTAAGGATTGATGCTATTTGTGGTGCTTATAAATGATCCAAGTTCTTCATCTGTCCTCCCAGCGAAATAAGTTCTTGTCTCCTTGTTCACATCAATCGAATCTATCGTTTCCGTTAGGGCAAGAATTTTACCTCATAGCTTTGAGATGTTTTCTATAAGTCCACTACAACTTTGTTCTTTTCGTTGTTGGTTTTCCAACAACTCCGTTCGACCCTTCTCTTAAGGATGCCTTTTCAAGTTCTTTGTGACAGAAGTTGACATTTTCTTCTCCATTCTTTTATTTCAATTATCTATCTTCTATTTCTTCCTTCCGGAGGCATTGTGATGTTGCTCTCTTCAACCCATCTTTTGGTCTTGTCAGGATCGTGTTTGATTCGTGCTTATCCTTTCAACCGGAGTGTTACCTAAATCGGTTCTTTCTTATTCCTCTTTCTTAACAGAGTGTTTTCAACTCTGTTCATCTCCGTTGCATTCTTTCTTTCAATTTGTTCAAACTCTCAAGGTTCTTTGGTTTCACTCATTGGTCAGAGAAGCAACTTTCTTTTACCTCTTCTCTTTCTCTTCCGTTTTCCCTCCGGTGCCATTCTAGATCTCGGGACGAGATCCTCTCGTAGTGGTGGAGTGTTGTAACGCCCCGAGACCGATGTGCCAGGTGTCCTCCAGTTATTCGCTGTTGTTGCCTTGTCATTGCTTGTGTGTCATGCATTGCATATCATGTCATCATGTGCATTTCATTTGCATACATGTTCGTCTCATGCATCCGAGCATTTTCCCCGTTGTCCGTTTTGTAATCCGGCGCTCCTATGTCCTCCGGTGTCCCTTTCTACCTCTTTTCGTGTGCGGGTGTTAAACATTCTCGGATTGGACCGAGACTTGTTATGTGGCCTTGGTTTACCACCGGTAGACCGCCTGTCAAGTTTCATGCCATTTGGACTTCGTTTGATACTCCAACGGTTAACCGAGTGACCGAAAAGGCCTCATGTGTGTTGCAGCCCAACACCCCTCCAAATTGGCCCAAAACCCATCTAAACCCCCTCCATCATCTCGGTCGTTCGATCACGATCGCGTGGCCGAAAACCGCACCTCATTTGGAGCTTCCTAGCTCCCTCTACCTATAAATATGTGATCCCCTTCCCTAATTTCGCGGATGAAACCCTAGCCATCTTCCTCCTCCCGCAGCCGGACATGTCCGTCCCGCCGCCAGACGTGTCCACCGCCACCGCCACGTTGCCCGGACCAATCAAGGGTCGACACCTCACCACCGCGCCGCCGTCGTCCACTCCCCTCGCGCCACGTGGCCGCCGGCTCCTCCCTGCCGCGCCGCGGCCCGCAGAGCCCACGACCGGGCCGCGCCGGGCCCGACCGCGCCTAGCCGCCGCCCGGCCGAGCTCGCGTCTCGCGCACCTCCCTCTGCCTCCGCCGGATCTCGCATGCCGCCCCGCTGCACCTTCGCCAGCGTGCCTCGCCGCTGCCCCACCTGCCGGAGCTCCGCCCCGCCGCCTCGGCCGCCGTGCGCCGCCTCCACCGCCTGCCGCCTTCGTGCCTCGCCGGGCGCGAGCTCACCGCCGCCGTCCGCCGTTGCCAGGCCGGTCGAGCGTCTCCGGCCTCCTCCCTCGTCGCCGGCGTCCTCCCCGGCCTCCCCCTCGCCTCCCCCTCACCGGAGCGAGCCCCTGCTCGCCGGAGCCGCGTCCTTACGTCGGAGCACCTCGGGAGACGAACCGCTACAGTGCCAGATCTCAGATCCGAAATCTCGGGGTTGACTTTTCGTCCCTAACCCTAATATTTTTTGCATACTTTGACATGCCATAACTTCCTCATCGTAGCTCCGATTCGTGCGTGTAGCATATCAAAATGTTCGCCTCGACGAGTACATCATTTCATCTCATTGCATCATTTTCATTTGAGCTCATCTTGATGCCCGAAATGCTGTTGGAAGGGGGGCTAGTGAGGAAAGTTGCAGATCTGTTTCAGCAAATGGCCTTTTGTCATTTTTGCCATGATTAATGTGTGCATGCTATGATCCTGAGCTCTACATGTATTTTGATGTATGCCATGCCATATTTACAGGGGTGTATGCCATGTATTTTTGTGATCTTTGTGTTGACTAGCACAAGCATGCAAAGTAGCTTACTCAATGATGCTGATTTTAGGGACTTAGAATTTCACTAAGTCCTTGCTCTGTCTTTATTTTTATGCCATATGTTCATGTTGTTTCCTAGTGATCCGTGCCTCTTTTGAGGATGATCCGTAAGGATGTTTTGTTAATATTGTGGTGCTATATCCATCCATGTCTTCGTTTGCAATTATGGAGCACCCTAGCTTGAGTCAATCGAGCTCTACTTTTGCTATAAAATGTTCCTGGCAGATTGTTAACATGTTTAGCAATTTTGCTGAGCTTGTTGTTGTTGATCCGTGCATGCTATGTTGTTGTTCTTGCCATGTCTAACTTCTATGCCATGTCATCTTGATGGGTGTATGTTTAGTTTGTCATGCCATGCTCTGTAGTGAGTGCATCGAGCTCGTAAACATGCCTACTCGTTATGAGTTTTGCCATGCTCTAGTTTATCACTAAGTTTGAATCTGTTTATGTTTTTGCTATGTTCACATGCTTGCAATTGTATTTTCTGATCCCTTTTGGCTTATGGTCAGTAAGGTACTTTTGTTATATGCTTAGAGTAACTTCATGACATGCCTTGCTTTGCCATGTTATGTTCCTGTAGCTTGTAGTTATCGCGCTCTAAACATTGCTTCATGATAATTTATTCCTGACATGCTGTTAATTTCACTAAGTCTGAAACCTGTTATCTTTTGCACTTTTGCCATGCTTGTTTGAACCTGTTATTGAGTGAATTAGCCGTAGCTCAGTGTTCATCTTTTGTCAAGCATCATGAGTGGATCCCTGTCATGTATTTTGTTGTCATGTTGGAGTGCTGTAGCATGTTGTTCTTGATGCATTTAGAAGGCTACTTGCTGATTATTGCACACCGGTGCCATATTTGTTTTGCTTGCCATTTCCAAACCGTGCATCCGATTACAGTGATCTTTATATCGATTTCAACCGAAATCAACTCACCTTTTCAGTGGCACTCTTGGATTTCCAAGTTGAGGGCCAGGTTCAATCATTCCTTTCCAATTGATGCATATGCATCACATACCGCATCCCGCATATCATGCCATGTTCATGTGTTGGTTGTTTACTATGTTGTGTGCTTCTTTCTGGTGTTGCTTCTTCGGGTTGGTTCCGATAACGTCTCGTTTGTGAGGAACCGTTCGACTATGTCCATTTGTCTTCTTCATGGACTCGTTCTTCTTCCTTGCGGGATTTCAGGCAAGATGACCATACCCTCAAAATCACTTCTATCTTTGCTTGCTAGTTGCTCGCTCGTTTGCTATGCCTATGCCACGATACCTACCACTTGCTTATCATGCCTCCCATATTGTTGAGCCAAGCCTCTAACCCACCCTATCCTAGCAAACCGTTGTTTGGCTATGTTACCGCTTTGCTCAGCCCCTCTTATAGCGTTGTTAGTTGCAGGTGAAGATTGGAGTTCGTTCCATCTTGGAACATGGATATTTTGTTGGGATATCACAATATCTCTTATTTAATTAATGCATCTGTATACTTGGTAAAGGGTGGAAGGCTCAGCCTTATGCCTGGTGTTCTGTTCCACTCTTGCCGCCCTAGTTTCCGTCATATCGGTGTTATGTTCCCGGATTTTGCCCTTACACGGTTGGGTTATAATGGGAACCCCTTGACAGTTCGCCTTGAATAAAACTCCTCCAGCAAGGCCCAACATTGGTTTTACCATTTGCACTAACAACCTACCACCTTCCCTTGGGTTCTGCAGACTCAAGGGTCATCTTTATTTTAACCCCCCCGGGCCAGTGCTTCTCTAAGTGTTGGTCCGAAATGGGCAGCCTGCGGGGCCACCTCGGGGAAACTCGAGGGCTGGTTTTACTCATAGCTTGACCTATCCGGTGTGCCTTGAGAACGAGGTATGTGCAGCTCCTATCGGGATTTGTCGGCACATCCGGGTGGCTTTGCTGGACTTGTTTTATCATTGTCGAGGATGTCTTGTAACCGGGATGCCGAGTCTGATCGGAATGTCTTGGGAGAAGGAATATCCTTCATTGACCGTGAGAGCTTGTGATGGGCTAAGTTGGGATGCCCCTGCAGGGTTTGAACTTTCGAAAGCCGTGCCCGTGGTTATGGGCAGATGGGAATTTGTTAATGTCCGGTTGTAGAAATTTTGAAACTTAACTTAATTAAAAATGCATCAACCGCGTGTGTAGCCGTGATGGTCTCTTCTCGGCGGGGTCCGGGAAGTGAACACAGTGTTGGAGTAATACTGGATGTAGGTTGTTCTAGGATCACTTCTTGATCATAGTTGTTCGACCATGCTTTTGCCTTCTCTTCTCGCTCTCATTTGCGTTGTTAGCCACCAAATATGCTAGTCGCTTGCTGCAGCTCCACCTCATACCTTTTACCTTTTTTTTTGAGGAATTGGACAGTGGGAGAGGCTCCCACTGTGTTTGTATTACTCAAAAGCAGGGTACAATGTACATGGCGTTTTTACCTGGCGCCTTACCTCCACCTGTGGAGGCTAGGGCTACTACTACTTTACCTATAAGCTTTTACCTTACCTATAAGCTTAAATAGTCTTGATCGTGAGGGTGTGAGATTGCTGAGTCCCCATGACTCACAGATACTTTCAAAACCAGCTTGCAGGTGCCGAGGATACCGTGCAGATGACGCAACCAAGCTTAAAGAGGAACTCTATGAAGATCTTGTCCTTTGTGTTGTTTCGTTCTAGTCGATCAGTAGTGGAGCCCAGTTGGGGTCGATCAGGGATCTGTGTAGCATTTGGGGTAGTCTTCTTTTATTTTGGTTCCGTAGTCGGACCTTGAGTGTATCTGGATGATGTAATGCTTTATTCATGTAATTGTGTGAAGTGGCGATTGTAAGCCAACTATGTATCTCTTTCCCTTATGTATTACATGGGTTGTGTGAAGATTACCTCACTTGCGACATTGCTTTCAATGCGGTTATGCCTCTAAGTCGTGCTTCGACACGTGGCAGATATAGCCGCATCGAGGGTGTTACATGGGCCGAGTTGAAAACCCGGTTCATCCAGAACTTCAAAGATACGTGTAAGCAGCCCATGTCGATTGTGGATCTGGCCGCTTGTGTTCAGGAAGAAAGTGAATCAACAACCCATTGGGTCCACCGGGTCTCAACAATCTTACACTCATCGGATCACATCAATGCTGACTCAGCGGTGCTGATGTTGGAGAACAACTGCCGTTTCACGCCCTTGAAGCGGAAGTTAGGGCGGCTTAAGCGCCACTGCAATGACATGGGGATGCTCATGGCGACTCTGGTTAAATATGCTTACTCTGATAGTACCAAAGACCCCGAGTATGATGACGGTAAGGCGGGGAAGGGGAAGAGGAGAAGCAACGCTAAGGCGCAACAGTATAACCCAGGAGGCAACGGTAAGCGCAAAGCTGATAATATATTTGACTTTGTGGCTAACACAAATGTGCAGACTTATGGTCAGCGTCATAAGGGTAAGCCGCCCCCACAAGCCGGAGGATCTGGTATCAATCTGGAACGTATGTTGAATCAACCATGCCCACGACATGGTATGAAGGAAAGGCCATCCGAGCATCTATGGACAGATTGTCACATCATGAAGGAGTACAAAAATTCAAATCTTTTCCATGAAGGCCACGGGCCAGGCAGCGTTTCTGGGCCCGGCTCTCACGGTCCGGGTTATGGCGGTCGCGGTTCTAACTCTACTTTTCACGGAAATCAAGGTAATCACAACAACCAGGGTGGTTACAACCAGCAGAGTAATCAAGGGGGTCAGCAACAACAACTGTCTGGTTACCTGAGTAACCCGAAGCAGTTGAATAGTGGGCAATATCATGTGTTTACCACTAGCTTGTGTAAGCGTGACCAGAAGCTTCATAAGAGATTAGTCAATGCTGTTGAGCCGGTAGTTCCTTGTTAACTGCGTTGGTCTAAGAAGCCTAGTGTATGGAGTCGGGAGGATCACCCACCCCGGGTTGATAATACGGGTCATTTGTCTTTGGTGGTTGCGCCGCAGGTCGGAGGGTATAAGTTCACCAAGGTACTCATGGACGGTGGAAGCAGCATCAATATACTTTATTATGAGACTTTTCGGTGCATGGGGTTGACTGATAAAAACCTTAAGCCGTTAAAAACTGTTTTCCATGGCGTGGTGCCTGGTAAGTTGGCATATCCAGTCGGTAAGATAGCTCTGGAAGTTGTTTTTGGAGATGATCATGACTCTAGGTCAGAAACATTGACCTTTGAAGTGGTCAAGATCCGCAGCACATATCATGCTCTGTTTGGACGGCCGGCTTATGCCAAGTTCATGGCGCTTCCGTGTTACGTGTATCTGCAGCTCAAGATGACGGGTCATAAAGGAACCATTACAGTACAGGGAGTCGTAAGATAGCTCTGGAGTGTGAAGAGGGGGATGCGGCTTATGCTGAGTCAGTTTGTGCGACGGAGGAGCTGAAATTCTACAAGGATAATGTTGACCCGACAGATGTGATGTCTTTGAAAAGGCCAACCACAGAGCATGATCCGGTTCTCAAGTTTAAGTCGGCATATGATACCAAGATGGTTGATTTTGTCCCTGGTGACTCATCTAAGTAGTTCAGCATCAGTGCTAATCTGGATCTAAAATAGGAAAGCGCGCTCATCGAGTTCATCCTGAGAACCAGGACATCTTTGCATTGAAGCCTTCAGACATGCCGGGTGTACCTAGAGAACTTGCTGAGAACACTTTTAATATTGATCCAATGATAGACACGAGGGTCCCGATCTTTCAATGAGATGATAACGATCAATTTGGTGGAGACGACTTTGACGATCCGACTACAAACGTGCACGATGTTGCGCCTTAGCAATCTCTAAACCAATCTCTTCAGGCTACTGACAATGCTGGAAGCACGGTCAGCCTGACCACGAAGGTTTATTCCTGCAAGCAATAGAAGAACGAGCAAAAATATGATAAAGCAATCTGAATATTACGAATATATATGAAGTATTGATAATGGTGGGGATCAGTAGGCGGTCTTGCTCTGGTCGTTGGACACAAACGAAGTACACGAAGTTGCAATGGCTAACTTTTAATTAAACAAATCCCCAGGAAAAAGCTACTAGATGGATCTACTTATATAGGAGCAAGGGGTGGCGGCCAAGGAGGTGGAAGGACGTCCCAAGGCAGCCTAAAACTAACCCTAGGTCGTACAAGGCTCATGGGCCCAAGTGGAGGTGGTGCATCAGATTGTTTCGTCGATATCTCAATACCCCGGACGAATTTGAAGGTGATTCCAAATTGGTTGGAAAGATCACGAAATCTACTTTCCAACAAAAAAAGAATCACCCAATTCGGAGTCCGTATAAGAAAGTTGTTGACGTTTTGAGTCAGGTATGTCTGTGCAGTCCGAATCTGAATCCAGAACGTGAGAGACTTGGACTCTATCTTCTCTTGGACCAAAAGTGACATGAGAGGACTTTTTGAACAGAACCTAAACTTCTCCTTTTCCCTTATCTTCATATGTGAATTGTACAAATGTCCCATACACCTGCAATTAGACAAAACACAAAAGTGTGTGAAGTATTTTTGTTCTGGATAACATAAATAGATTATTGAATAGTTTGCACTAGAAATCACCTGACAAATATGCATGCATGCAATATTTTTGGTCGTATCCAAGGTAGTCATGTCCTCTTCATCCTCCCTTTCTTGAAAACAAAGCCGTCCTCGGTGTTGCTTAATTTGAAATGTGGCTAACAAAAGAGACAAGGTGTACATGTTGTATATGTATATGTCATCTATTTTTACTTCCCTTGATTTTTGCATATATGACACATGTATACATGAGTAACTTTCATAGTTCATAAAATCTAAAGCCAAAAAATTATCACAAGAAGTAGAAGGCATGAAAATATTGCAACTTAGTTTGCACATATAAGTGAAGCTCTTATTTATTTCAAAAGATTGACAATGTTCATCATTAAACCATCCCAACATTGATGAATAAACCTTACTTGCATCAAATTTACATGCTACAACATGCTTAAATAAGCAAACATGCAATAAGATTAGAGGTCATATCAAAATGATTAAACATTGGTTTTTTTGCACCAATAGTTACTTCAATGGGTGCACTCAAAATTGTTGGTATTTCAGTTATTTGATCACATGACGCATTCATGACAATAACAACATTCTCTAAAATAGGTGGTGTGCTCAAATCAATAGGTAACTCAACACATGATGCATTCAAGTTAACTAGGCATGAATCATTCTCATGTGAAGTTATATCATCAATACCTTTATTGTTACCTTGTCGCAAAGACGTAGCTGATGTAGGTACGGACATTGACAATGTACTATACTTTTGAGATGATGTCGCGCTCACAATCCGAGGTGGGGCTCCTCTACTAGGTGCAACGGTGGAGGAACCAACCGACAGTGGTGAGCATGAACTGGAATAGTAGTTGTTGTCACCCAATGCATCCTCCTGTATCTGTCTCTCAAAGGTACAAGCACGAACATACATACCAGTAATGCAACGAGGAATATACTAAAATCTTGCACGGATATCATGGTTCAAACCACCAAAAAATCTATTCATTGTATCATCCTCAGATTCTTCCATGTCACAATGATGCATATAAGATTTGAACTCTTGGTAGTAAGCATGAACAGTGTTACTGCCTTGTTTTAATTGTTCCATTTTGCGAAGCAATTCACTACGATAGTAAGGAGGAAAAAATTGTTGTCTCATTACCGCTTTCAAAACTTCTCAAGTTTTGGGTTGGTTATCAATGTTTTTCTTACAATGTACACTCCACCAAATAGAAGCAAAACCAGTAAATGCTCTAGTGGTAGCTCGTACTCTCTCAAGTTCAGAAAAATCATGGTGAGTGAAAACTTGTTCTACTTCAAGCTCCCAAGCTAGATAAATAGCAGGATTAAATCTACCCTCAAATGACGGTAAAGAGATAACCTGACCATGTGCATGTGTGTGTTGTCCCAACTCTCATGATGGTGAAGATATGTCCGTCGTCCAAAAACTTCTATCTCCGGAACCTGTCATGATTGGTAGAAACAAGAAACAAAATTCGAGAATAAAGTTCCTATGAACTACTAGGATGTGGTTGTAAAGTGCTCACAGTAAAGCAAATATCAATATCTTACAAGTTCTTACCATGCGGCAGGTGGTGACAGGCAACCAGCAGTGTCAAATAACTCCGAATATTGTGTAAAGCGATTGCCAGGGGAACATACGTATACACGGTGTAAAAATATGTAGAGCTGGGTTGGCTATATTTGGTAGCAAAAGATTAGCAATAATCAATTCAGAGATGCAATGTTGAATAAGCGCTCAATGATGGTACTGTGCTAGTCCTAGGCTAGACCGGACTAGAGACGCGAGCCTAGAACACTAATGAGGTCACGCCGTAGCACAACTAGCTTCAATAAAGGATATGAAGTAGCTTTGGACAACAAAAAATAAGTGAAGATCACCATAGCCGTAAAGATAATGATGTGAAACAACAGCCAAGCAGGATATATCAACAACTTTCTCTCCAACTTTGCTTTGAAAAAGTTTGTGCCAATTTTTTGATAATTTTTTTCAAGAATGGTATTGACTCAAGCTTTCAAACGCAAAAGGAATCACTCAATTCCAAGTTGATACGAGGAGTCAAAAAATTCTAAAACTGACCTGAAAATTGGAATAAGCTATATTAGTGAACTTCCGAGGGCAAAAAGACCTATTTAGAAGCCGATTTTGAGGTGTCAAATATTGAACTAGCTTCTACAACTATTTAGGTGCAGCTCGTCGCTAGCTTTCATTTGAGTACTCACGGAGCCAAAATGGACTTTGTATGAGGAAGTTATGCCTGTTTTACTGAACAGTGCACAAAACAGATTCCAATCCAAATTCAACTACGAGATTGAGTCTAGATAGATTCGAATTTTGTTTTTTTTCTCCTCTTTTTTCCTCACACTTTTTTCTTTCTTTTTTTCTCTGACTTTTTTTTACTTTTTTCTCTCGTTTTTTTTCTCTGTCTTTTTTTCTCTCTCCCTCTTTCCAAAACAAACAAGATAAGATGTAGATTGGATCAAGCGAAGATGGGAACGATCTCAACTATGATTATGACAATGAATGGTGGGTAGCACGTGGAGGAAATTGATGGATGGGTGGTGGACAGCGGAAGGGATAACAATGCAGCATCGGCGTGACTAATGTGAACAGAACTCGAAACTCCAAACGACCTAGACACTAAGACCAGCAACTCGACATGACGATGCAACCAATAATTCAACTATGCAAGCAATGAAAAGAAAATTGCAAAGGCTCAGACTGGCTTGGACAAAGGATGAATAGATCTAACTTATTTTTGTGGCTTTTTCTTGGACAATAGGTAAGAAAATAAATCTAATCTAGGAAAAACTAGAAATTCTCACCGAGCAACCTGAAAACTGATACCACTTGATAGAGGCGAGGGTCCCGATCTTTCGATGAGATGATAACTATCAATTTGGTGGAGACGACTTTGACGATCCGACTACAAACATGCACGACGTTGCGCCTTAGAAATCGCTAAACCAATCTCTTGAGGTTACTGACGATGCCGAAAGCACGGTCAGCCTGACCACGAAGGTCTATTCCTACAAGCAATCAAAGAACGAGCAAGAATATGATAAAGCAATCTGAATATTGCGAATATATATGAAGTATTGATAATGGTGGGGATCTGTAAGCGGTCTTGGTCTGGTCGTTGGACACAAATGAAGTACACGAAGTTGCAATGGCTAACTTTTAACTAAACAAATCCCAAGGAAAAAGCTACTAGATGGATCTACTTATATAGGAGCAAGGGGTGGTGGCCAAGGAGGTGGAAGGACGTCCCAAGGCAGCCTAAAACTAACCCTAGGTCTTACAAGGCCCATGGGCCCAAGTGAAGGTGGTGCAACACCTTTGGACTTGTTGTTTGACTCGGATTCTGCTGCAGCGTTAGATTCTTTTGTCGATATCTCAATACTCCGGACGAATTTTAAGGTGATTCCAAATGGGTTGGAAAGAGTACGAAATCTACTTTCCAACAAAAAAAGAATCACCCAATTCGGAGTCTGTATAAGAAAGTTGTTGATGTTTTGAGTCAGGTATGTCTGTGCAGTCCGAATCTGAATCCAGAACGTGAGAGACTTGGACTCTATCTTCTCTTGGCCCAAAAGTGACGTGAGATGACTTTTTGAATAGAAGCTAAACTTCTCCTTTTTCCCTTATCTTCATATGTGGATTGTATAAATGTCCCATACACCTGCAATTAGACAAAACACAAAAGTGTGTGAAGTATTTTTGTTCTGGATAACATAAATAGATTATTGAATAGTTTGCACTAGAAATCACCTGACAAATATGCATGTATGCAATATTTTTGGTCGTATCCAAGGTAGTCATGTCCTCATCATCCAAAGTTTAAACCGGCCAAACAGTTTCTTCACCGGTTCAATGAGGAGAGACGAAAGGGCATAGGAGAAGAAGTAGCCCGGCTCTTGGCAGCTGGGTTTATCATTGAAGTTTTTCATCCTGAGTGGTTGGCTAACCCGGTGCTAGTACTTTGATGGGTCCAGGCAATTGGAAGGCTCGGGGTTGGAGTTATTCTTGCTTCCCCTCGAGGTGATAAGTTTTGTTATGTTCTCCATTTGATGTTTCCTTGTACTAACAATGTAGCTGAGTATGAGCCCTTACTCCATGGTCTTTGGATGGCTAAGGAAATGAACTTAAGCCGGGTTAGATGCTTCAGCGACTCAGATTTGGTGGCTCAGCAAGTCTCCGGTACTTGGGATTATAATAATCCACTCATGGCGACTTATCAGCGAGAGGTGGATGTTATCGCTTGTCACTTCAAAGGTTATCAAGTTGAGCATGTTAATCGAAGGAAAAATGAAGCGGCGGATGCTTTAAGCCAGTTGGGCTCTCAACGTAAGCCGGTGCCGCCTAACATCTTTCTTGACGTCTTACATAACCCGTCAGTTAAGATTCCTACAGAGGAGGATTTGGCTATTCCTGACCCAGAGGCTCAGTTGGTGGTGGCTCTTCATGTAATCCTAGATTGGACAATGCCTTACTTGGCTTATATGACCCAGGGGGAGTTACTTGAGGATGAAACCTTAGCCAGGCAGATACCCCGGAGGTCTAAGTCAATGACGATTGTTAATGGAGACTTACATCACCGCAGTGTCACAGGGGCGTTTGAACGTTGTGTTTCTCCAGAAGAGGGTTGTGAGATTTTACAAGAAATTCATGAATGAGATTGTGGTCATCATGCCGGTTCAAAGTTCCTTGTGGCTAAAGCTTTTCGTCATGGGTTCTATTGGCTAACAGCTCATGCTAATGCAGAGGACCGCGTCAGCAGGTGTGATGGATGTCAGAAATTTGCACGTCGAGCTCATGTGTCGGCTCAAGAATTAAGGATGATTCCAATTACTTGGCCGTTCGTAGTTTGGGGGCTTGATATGGTTGGGACTTTCAAAAGATCTAAAGATAAGAAGACCCACCTTTTGGTGGCGGTTGATAAGTTCACTAAGTGGGTAGAGGCAGAGCCGGTCAGCAAGTGTGATGCAGCAACGACGGTTCAATTCATGAAGAAGGTGATTTTCCATTTTGGCTTTTCATACAACATTATAATAGACAACGACACTAATCTCCCTAAGGGTGCTATGGAAGAATTTTGTCAACATGAGCATATCTGGCTTGATGTGTCATCAGTGGTTCACCCCCAATCCAATGGTCAAGCTGAGAGAGCAAATTAAGAAATCTTGAAGGGCAACAAACCCTGGCTTATGGTTCCCCTGCAGAGGACGCCGGGTTGTTGGGTGGAGGAGTTACCTTCTGTATTATGGAGCATTAATACCACCCCAAACAGATCTATGGGTTACACACCTTTTTTCATGGTTTACAGAGCAGAGGCAGTTCTCCCTGGTGACATGCGTCATGATTCGCCGCGCGTGGTGGCTTATGTTGAAGCTGACAATGAAAGAGCATGACAAGAAGCACTTGATCTGTTGGATGAGGAGCATGACATAGCAGCAGCCCGATTAGCGATTTATTAGCAAGATCTGCACCGTTATCATAGCCGCCGGGTCAGAACCAGAACTTTTCAAGAAGGCGACCTGGTGCTCCGGCTTATTCAGGATTAGACGGATATGCACAAGTTGTCCCCACCTTGGTAAGGACCCTTTGTGGTTAGCAAGAATCTAAACAACGGGTCATATTACCTTAGCGATGTTCGAGACCACAAGGACTCACGCACGTCGGAGGAGGAGACCCACGGCCCCTGGAATATTGCTTAGCTTAGGCCATACTACACCTGACCCACCGGCTCATCCAATGTACATATTTTGACGATGTAGATATTATGATTACAATAATAAAGCCGGCATCCCTGCTAAAGCAGGGCCTCTGCTGTTGTTTTTCTCTCAATTGATGAGTTTTGATTACTTGGGGGCTTCTGCTTTATACAGCAAAGTTATAATTACCCGTTGATCCGGCTTATAGGCCAAATACAAAAAATTGGGACCAAAGAGAGTTTGTGGCAAAAGCACGGCTCAAACATAGGTAACTCCTAAGCACAGCTCAAAGTGTCACTTGGGGGCTCTTTTGTTCTAAAGAGCGAAGAGTTCATAACTTTGTGATAGGCTATAAAAGCCAGGCTTGGAAGCCAGTTGTATGCACCAAAAACCCCGGGTTATCCTGCCTGTATGCCAGATGCTCCTCCATCAGGTAATCCTGATTGACCCGTCGAACTCTTAACAGTCAATCTTTTAAATAAGACCCTGATCTCATTAAGGTTAAAACACCGGTTTGTCATGAGAGGGCACAGTTTTACGGATAGCAAGGAGAAGCTCAGGCTGTAAAGCCGCCTTCCTTGAAACTTGGATAAATCGGCCTGTGATGCATGATGCTGCTCTAACCCCTCGTACTCCTGATAAATCTATCTTTAAATAAGAACTGGACTTATCCGGGTTAAAATGTCGATTGGGTCAATGAGGGCCGGCTCACGGAAAGCGCATGACTTCCAGTGGCTAATGCTAGTTTCATTGAAGAATATATTTTGGCTTGGCGGCCTATGAAGGCCTCGGATTTTTTCTGTTGTTTTGATTTGAATGTCTTTTTGAGATTTTTTTCTTTTGTGACATAGTAACACGAGGTTGAGAAACAATAAGGCTTATAATGCCTTCTGAGTCATATATGATATAAACCAGTGTTTAATAACCCGGCCTCGTTTTTGACTACAAGTCGCCAGTATAACATAAAGGTAAATAGCCGGTTTTTATTAACCGATCCGGTTTTTGTTCATAAGCCGGCAATCTCTGATAACTACCAACATCCAAAGTCTTGGGTTATCACCCTTACTACATTGGCTTGGTACAATCAACAAATGTGATCAAATATCACAGGTATGATATATTTTCATATACGATTATTATTTTGACCAGCTCTGGTTATGAATCATGATAAGTTCATGTTGGGGCATTGTAACCCATCCAGCAGTAAACCGCCATGACACTTTTAAATGTTGTATGCAGGAACAAATTCAAACTTGTTGAAGTCATCAAGGGCATATAGCATATCTTCATATTAAGGATAGATAAGTGTTATAAGCAGCACAATATGCACGACGGCATAGCAGAGCAAGAAGTTTTCAGCTAGCCTATTACAAGGCGTTTAGAGCCCAAAATGATATTGTTTTTCAGTCTCACATAAAGCAGATGATAAACCAGAACCGATTCATGATTCTTGGCCCGGCTGACTTGATGGTTGCACCTCATCCCTTGCCGGTTCATCCTCCTTCACCGTCTGGAAGTTGGGTTTGGACCAGTCAAAGCCAGGAAGGGCGATGAATTCAGCCTCATCATTAACCAGACCAGACGGGTCAATCTCAGGGGCGAAAGTGTGCTTACGAATCGGCGAGATTAAGTCCATCACTTTATATGAAGGAGGCGACATCTTCTTATTATCTGCATCAAAACCCGACTGATACTTGGTGAAGTTGGTTTCCTCACCAATGATGCTAGCATGAGGGCGAATTTCCTTGACGCAAGCGGCAAAATCTTCTTGATTGAAAGGTGTTCCATATTCTTTAAAGTTGGGATATCCACTGGCCATGTCTGCCGGGTCTAATTCTGGTACCCAAGCTTTCACACGGCTTAAATCCGTTACAGCTCCGACTCTAGCACATGATCGCTTGATTTCTTGGAACCGAGCGGGCAAGATGGATAGTTTCTTCAAGATATCACTTAATAGAGTCTGCCCTTGGTTCACAGGGGAGATAGTGGCAAGGGTCCGTTGAGCTCCAGTATACAACTGTTCAACCAGCGTGTAAACCACCTTCAGCTTTACCACGGTATCCCGGCTCGGATTGCTGCTCCTGGGACTTGTAAATATTACACAATGAGTTAAGTGGCGGCTTATCAATGAAATACTTACTTTAAGTATGTAACAAGGTGACTCATAGAAGATAGCAGAAACCATCTGAGACACACGGTTCTTTAAACCGGTGAGTTCAGCGGTGACTTCTCTGAGAGCCGCCTCAGCCTTCTCCGCTCGCTGTGTCAAAGCAATTTTCTCATTGGCCCAAGCCTATTTTTCCGTAGTGAAGCTGGTCTTCAGTTTCTCTGCCTCAGATATACTCAACTGGAGTTTAGATTCAGTTGTCTTTGTTTCAGTCTCTTGAGTCGCCAGCCGGGTCTTGGCTTCAGACAATTGTGATTCTAGTTCTGCGGTCGCAGCCTGCATACATCATAAGGTTGGTCAGTTTCCGGGCAGATTATAATAAAACAAAGTCCCAAGTGCTTTGCAAGCAATAACACTTGGCACTTGGGGGCTAATGTCTATCAGCGCAAATTTTTAAACATGAAATGGCTCTTTCTAAAAGTCCCAAGTGTATGCAAGCAATAACACTTGGCACTTGGGGGCTAATGCATATTGCTTGACTTTTTTCTACCAATGAGCCGGATAAGCTGTCAACAATCTCAGCCGGCTCATGAGGGATATACGGTTCAGTTCTATACAATGACTAGTAGGACCGGCTCATTCATACTGATTAAACTGGCCCTTGGGGGCTACACATGCAAAGTGAAGTACTATCAGCATCCAGTTTAGTTATAAACCGGACTTGGAGGGAGTCTAAGGCAGAGGCTTATAAGTCTTGTAAGTCTACAGATCATTTAATTTTATCATAATTCGAAGACTTGGAGGCTGGCAGGGTATTATGACTTATATAAATCGGAAAACGTACCTCATATTTTTGATGCATCTGTTTGACCATCTCAATCTCCGAGTCACGACTGGAGTGCACCTAACTGAGATAACCAGATAGTACTTCACTAATACTCAAATGAGCATAATGGGAGACATCAAACCTCATATTCTGCCTTTCCATAACTTCTTGTTTGTTAGAGTGTCTTGCCAAGACAGTTGGGTTCCCCGGTTCAACAAATCTAGTGCCAGTAATTAAAACATCTTCACTATGCCGCTCTGGCTAGTTAGCTGAGCTTGACGGCACAATACTGGATGGGTCAATAGCAGTTTCGTCTACAAACGGCTCAGTTAAATCCGGTTGAACGTTGAAAGCAGGGTCTTCTGGTTGTTCAGCGCGTTCCCGCACAAAGGTTGACTGCTCTGGTTCTTCAGGATGTTCCGGTATAAGTGTTGGTTGCTCCGGATCAGTGGATTTTGGATCCTCAGCCGACTTTGTCACCCTTGCCTTCTTGGGTTTTGCTTGACCACTAAAAAAGGATTTAGACAAGTCAGTATAATGATGCATATATATAAAGAATATAAGAAGGGCAGTTATCTTTACCCGGGGGCGGTCTTGAAGGCCGGCAATTGAGTTTGTGATGAATAGCCAGAAGAGGAACGAGAAATCTCTTGTCAAGATGGAATCAAAAGTGAGTAATGAAGGTAAATCATTGAATAAATACAAGGGTTGAAAGTCAAAGAGAACCTCATTCTGGCGTTTCCGAGGAGTTCTTGGTAAGCCGGAAGGTAAATCGTCATCTCCAGCGATCTGGGTCTGCCGGCAGCTCTCATTTTGTTGTCATTTCAAAAGAAAATGAGGATCTAAATAAGCCAAGAGGTGTGAATACCTTACTTTCCGGGTTACCCGCCGAAGTTTCTGCCTTGGTAAAGGTTCTGAGTCGGAGGAAATAATATTTACCTCTGCTTCAACTGCCTGGTTGTCCCCCATGTCATCCTGGCAATAGCCAATGTCAATAAGGTGGTTAAAAAGCATACCAAGAGAGTCAAGGGCTACCTCCGACTCAGAGGTGTCATCCATCTTGAGTAACTCAGAGGCGGTTTGCTTCTTCTTCGATTTTCTGAAGGTTTTCTTGGCCGCTATCGCGGCATCTCTAGCTTTTTTGGCAGCCTCATGATCATACTTGACTTTCCAAAAGTCAGATTTAGCCTGTGGAGGGGTAACATGTTGAAATTCATGCAAATATTTAAAACTGCTGAAGAAAAAGGAGTTAAAGGATTTACCTCTGGCACCGGGTTAAGCTTGCAGAAAGGATTCAACCCTAATATGTTGCAGTCTTCATACTTTCTATCGATAAGAGTGGTTGCCATTTCCACAATGGCTTCTTCGGTCAGGCGCAAGGAACTATGATGTAATGGATCATTTGTTCCTCCGGTGTAGTTACACATCAAACCGGATCGGCGGCTCAGAGGGATGACCCGCCATGTGACCCAACAGCAGATCAAATCAACTCCAGTTAAGCCATTTCCAAAAGCTTGGACTTTTCTGATTTTTGGGACAAGTTTCTTGCGTTCGGTGACATTAAGTTTGTCAGGGAGTGGGTGCTTTGCGTCAAGATGATCAACTCGATAACCTGGCATCGAATTTTCATCAGACGGCGAGGTATCTTTGCAATAAAACCATGTTTGGTTCTAGTCTTTGGGATGGCTTGGCAGAACTGCTAGAGGGAAGACGGTGTCTTGTCTGCGTTGAATCGAAATCCCGCCAAGTTCTAAGCTGGGACCATTGGTGTATTCATTCTGGCGGTTCGAGTAGAAATATTCTCTGAAAATCTCCACAGTAGGTTCTTCTTGACGATAAACCTCGCAGAAAACTTGGAAGTTGCAGATATTTGACACGGAATTGGGTCCGGTATCTTATGGATGAAGCTTGAAAAAATGCAGAACATCTCTCAAGAATTTTGAGCCGGGAGGTGAGAAGCCCCGGTTCATGTGGTCAGTGAAAACAATAATTTCACCATCCTTCGGCTTAGGTTTAACTTCAGCCGGGTCAGGAGCACGGTAAGACATGACACTTTTTTCCGGTAAGTATCCAATAATGACAAGTCTTTCAAAGTACTTTCAGTGACTATGGAAGGAACTCAATTGCAAGTTGTCATCGTCTTCGGCGGCATGATGAAAGGACAGTCTAAAAAGTAAATAATTGGCCGGTTCAAGTCAGTTGATGGATTGCAAGTTAAACAATTACAATGTATAATGGCGGCTTAAGCAAGGGCTAATGATATATATAGGAAAGATAAGCCGACAGGGTAAGCCGCCATGACTAAGATATTCAAGAGTTGCCAAAAAACGAAATTTGCTAAGTATTGGGACAAACAGATTCTACAGATTGAGGTTATAAATTTGGATCTACCGCTGTTCCAAAAAGGGGGATAAATTCATCTACAAAAAAGTGACAGAGGAAGAACAAGGGAGCCCTAGAGAAGATCTGTCGCAATGAGGGTATGATCTAGTATCAAAACAAGTACTGAAACTGCTACCGCACAAGACTCCTATAGCTTTTTGGATCTAATCTATGGATATAAACAAAGAAAAAGGAAGCGTATTGATGAACGCTAATGAACACCAAGGAGCACTAACAAACCCTAATGGCGGATCCATGATGAAGAAAGGAAAGCGTACCAATGTTGTTCGGACAGCGGGGTGGTTCTATGGTTTTTTGATCTACTCAGGGCGATGCAGCGGCCAGAGTTGAAAACAATGACAGAGGTCGATGGTGGTAGGGTTCGTGCGGGACGGTGCGTTGTGAGGAAGGAAGGAGAAGGAGAAGAATGGAGGACAGTTTTCGGGTCCTATTTATAAGGAGATAGGAGACAAGCAGGCGCAACAAACGAGGAGGCCAAATGATGCCTTGATTTTTGGGAAGACATTAAGGTAAAGATCCGTTGAAGATGATGTCGTGGCAACTTTCCAAAATTCCTGAAGATGACGTCATGGCGGTTTACAAGGTTTTTTACAACGGAGGTGGAAGGATTTTTCTAAGTCTTGAAGGTTGACATGAACAAAGTCCAAATCAACCTGGGGCCTAATGTTGGGGATATAACTATTAGGTATGACCAGCCTAGGAGGGGCCGGGTCATCCCTATGAAGATTCATCACAATGAAGCCCAAGGTCACGTGGCGATTCATAGATAGGCTCAGTAGAGGGCCCAGACCCGAAGGCGGCTTAAGGCCCATGAGAGTAAACCGCCATGTATGTAAACTTGTATAGTCAGGCATATGTAAAAGGTCACCGAGCTAGATATGTTGTATAAGCCGGCCGGGACTCTGAGGGCCGCAGGGCGTCAACCCGTGTATATAAGGGGACGACCGAGCGGCGGCTTAGGACAAGAAACAAGAGATCGAGAGCCAGGTCAAGCGTATTCGCTCCCCATGCATTGAAACCCTAGCAATACCAACTGGAAACTGGACTAGGCTTTTACTTTCATCGTAAGGGGCCGAACCAGTATAAACTCCCCATGTCCTTTTCCTGATTAACCCCTTTAAGCTAACCTCAACGCGCTGGATCCATGACTAAGTCCTCACACTAGGACATCTGCCGTGACGTTTCCATGACAACATTCGAGCTAGGTCTATGCGTAGATGTTATATGCACGAGTAGAACACAAAGAGTTGTGGGTGATAATAGTCATATTGCTAACCACCAATGTCTTACTTTGATTCGGCGGTATTGTTGGATGAAGCGGACCGGACCAATATTACATGACCGCGTTCATGAGACTGGTTCTACCGGCGTGCTTCGCACACAGGTGGCTAGCGGGTGTCTGTTTCTCCAACTTTAGTTGAATCGAGTATGACTACGACCGGTCCTTGTTGAAGGTTAAAACACCACACTTGATGAAAAATCGTTGTGGTTCTGATGCGTAGGTAAGAGTGGTTCTTGCTAGAAACCCATAGAAGCCACGTAAAACTTGCAACAACAAAGTAGAGGACGTCTATCTTGTTTTTGCAGGGCATGTTGTGATGTGATATGGTCAAAACGTGATGAGATATAAATTGCTGTATGAGATGATCATGTTTTGTAAAAGTTATCGGCAACTAGCAGGAGCCTTATGGTTGTCGCATTACTGTATGAAATGCAATCACCATGTAATTGCTTTACTTTATCACTAAGCGGTAGCGATAGTCATAGAAGCAATAGTTGGCGAGACGACAAGGATGCTACTATGGAGATCAAGGTGTCAAGCCGGTGATGATGGAGATCATGACGGTGCTTTGGAGATGGAGATCAAGGTGTCAAGCCGGTGATGATGGAGATCATGACGGTGCTTTGGAGATGGAGATCAAAGGCACAAGATGATGATGGCCATATCATGTCACATATTTTGATTGCATGTGATGTTTATGCATTGTGCATCTTATTTTGCTTAGTATGACGGTAGCATTATAAGATGATCCCTCACGAAATTTAAAGGTACAAGTGTTCTCCCTAAGTATGCACCGCTATATTTCCTCATGCCGAGACACCACATGATGATCGGGTGTCATAAGCTCGTTCACATACAACGGGTGCAAGCCAGTTTTGCACGTGCAGTATACTCGGGGTTAAACTTGACGAGCCTAGCATATGTAGATATGGCCTCGGAACACTGAGGCCGAAAGGTCGAACGTGAATCATATAGTAGATATGATCAACATAGTGATGTTCACGATTGAAAACTAGTCCATCTCACGTGATGATCGGACATGGTTTAGTTGATATGGATCACGTGATCATTTAGATGACTAGATGGATGTATATCTAAGTGGGAGTTCTTAAGTAATATGATTAATTGAACTTTAATTTATCATGAACTTAGTACCTGATAGTATTTGCATGTCTATGTTATTGTAGATCAATGGCTCGTGCTACTGTTCCCTTGAATTTTAATGCGTTCCTAGAGAAAGCTAAGTTGAAAGATGATGGTAGCAACTACACGGAATGGGTCCATAACTTGAGGATTATCCTCATTGCTGCACAGAAGAATTGCGCCCTGGAAGCACCGCTAGGTGCAAGACCCGCTTGAGGAGCAACTCCGGACGTTATGAACGTCTGGCAGAGCAAAGCTGACGACTACTCGATATTTCTGTGTGCCGTGCTTTACGGCTTAGAATCGGGACTTCAAAGACGTTTTCAATGTCATGGAGCATATGAGATGTTCCAGGAGTTGAAGTTAATATTTCAAGCAAATGCCCGAGTTGAGAGATATGAAGTCCCCAACAAGTTCTATAGCTGCAAAATGGAGGAGCATAGTTCTGTTAGTGAACACATACTCGGAATGTGTGGGTACCACAACCACTTGACTCGACTGGGAGTTAATCTTCCTGATGATAGTGTCATTGACAGAGTTTTTCAATCACTGTCACCAAGCTATAAAGGCTTCATGATGAACTATAATTTGCAAGGGATGGAGAAGACTATTCCCTAGCTCTTCGCGATGCTAAAGGTTGTGGAGGTAGAAATCAAGAAGGAGCATCAAGTGTTGATGGTTAACAAGACCACTAGTTTCAAGAAAAGGGGCAAAGGGAAGAAGGGGAACTTCAAGAAGAACAACAAGCCAGTTGCTGCTCAAGGGAAGAAGCCCAAGTCTGGACCAAAGACTGAGACTGAGTGCTTTTACTGCAAAGGGATTGGTCACTGGAAGCGGAACTGCCCCAAGTATTTGGCGGATAAGAAAGATGGCAAAGTGAAAGGTATATTTGATATACATGTTATTGATGTGTACCTTACTAATGCTTGTAGTAGCGCCTGGGTATTTGATACTGGTTCTGTTTCTGTTATTCGCAACTCGAAACAGGGGCTACGAAATAAAAGAAGATTGGCTAAGGACGAGGTGACGATGTGCGTGGGAAATGGTTCCAAAGTCGATGTGATCGCCGTCGGCACACTACCTCTACATATACCATCGGTATTAGTTTTAGACCTACATAATTGTTATTTGGTGCCAGCGTTGAGCATGAACATTATATCTGGACCTTGTTTAATGCGAGATGCTTATTCATTTAAATTAGAGAATAATGGTTGTTCTGTTTATATGAGTAATATCTTTTATGGTCATGCACCCTTGATGAGTGGTCTATTTTTTTGAATATTGATTGTAGTGATACACATATTCATAATATTGAAGCCAAAAGATGCAAAGTTAATAATGATAGTGCAACTTATTTGTGGCACTGCCATTTAGGTCATATTGGTATAAAGCGCATGAAGAAACTCCATGCTGATGGGCTTTTGGAATCACTTGATGCTTGCGAACCATGCCTCATGGGCAAGATGACTAAGACTCCGTTCTCCGGAACAATGGAGCAAGCAACTGACTTATTGGAAATAATACATACTGATGTATGCAGTCCGATGAGTGTTGAGGCTCGCGGCAGGTATCATTATGTTCTGACCTTCATAGATGATTTGAGAAGATATTGGTATATCTACTTGATGAAACATAATTCTGAAACATTTGAAAAGTTCAAAGAATTTCAGAGTGAAGTTGAAAATCATCGTAACAAGAAAATAAAGTTTCTATGACCTGATCGTGGAGGTGAATATTTGAGTTATGAGTTTGGTCTTCATTTGAAACAATGTGGAATAGTTTCACAACTCACGCCACCTAGAACACCACAGCATAATTCTCATGGAATTGTCACGGCAGATGTCCTAGTGAAAGGACTTAGTCGTGGAGCCATCGCGATGGGTTAGCTTAAAGGGGTTAAAGTGGACAAGGGACGCAAGGAATTATACTGGTTCGGCCCCTTACGATGAAGGTAAAAGCCTACTCCAGTTGTGATGGAATTGCTAGGGTTTCGATGACCAAGGAGCGAATCCTCTTTGCCTGGCTCTCGAATTATTGTTGTCTGTCTCTAAACTGCCGTTGAGTCCTCCCTTTATGTACACAGGTTGACGCCCGACGGTTGAAAGAATCCCGAGGCAGGTTCATAAACGCGCCCGGCTCGGTTTCTACCTTTCCTTGCCTTATGACATAAGTTACATATCATATGGCGGTTTATGTCTATGGGCCCTAATCCGCCTTTGGGCCCTAGGCCTTTATGTTAGATCTCCTCTCTAAAGCGCCATACTTCTTGTCTTCATGGGCTTCAAACATGACTAACTCATTGTGGGCATAACCCGGCCCCTCATGGCCCCTTTATGGTGTTCTTACCCTTGTTCTTCATTAGATCCTATATGATGGACTTCAAACTTGATCTACTTCCATGCAGTAGCAATGACAATCCTTATTTTGCCTATCAAACCAAGCCTTTTGTGTATAAAAACTGATCTAGAACTTCGCGAACTGCTTAAGCACCAACTTTTAGGTCTAAATCCTTTTGTTTTCCTGACATGTGGTAGATCCAAATTTCCAATGTGAAACTGTGAAACTTGTTTTTCCTCACTTAGTCATCTTTTTTGCTTCAGATCTATACTTTCATTGTCTGCGTAGGCGGGTTATCCTTCAGAAAATAATCTGCCATATACCATTAGTCCCCTTGTAAACCGCCGACCGCTTTATCATTTATAATAGCATCAACCTCCAGTTTAACAATCTTGCATGCTTGAATACCTTTTCCTTAACTTTCTACGCTATATGCTTATCCGTCATAAACCTTAAACCGGCATTAATCTTTTTCCAGCTCTTCTTTTGAAATGGCCAAACAATTTTATGCTTGTAACTGGGTCTCTTGCCGGGTTACTGAAGAGCAACTAGATGGATGCGTCAGAATTGGCGCTTTACCAAAACAAAGCGAAATCCACTGACGAGTTCCCGGTCCAGAAAATCCTCCTACCCCCAAGGATGGCGAGGTGGTAGTATTTGTTGATCATATGAGCCGTGGTTTTAAACCGCCTAGATCCAGGTTTTTTCGTGATGTGCTTGCCAGCTTCCAGATCCACCCTCAAGATATTGGACCTAACCTTGTGTCCATTTGCCACTTTCAAGTGTTTTGTGAGGCCTATCTGCAAGAAGAGCCAACCGTTGAATTGTTCAGGGACTTTTTCTACTTGAACCGTCGTACTGAATTTGTAGACGGGCCCAACATTGAACTTGGCGGCGTTTCCATTCAAAAAAGGAAGGACGTCAGCTTTCCTCATGCCAAACTTCATAGTCATCCAAAAGATTGGAACCAGACTTGGTTCTACTGTAAGGATACTTCCCCTGATTATAAGAACCCTCTACCAGATTATCGTGCTCACCGGCTTACCAGCACACATCCTTTTCCACAATGGCTGACTGCCAAGGAACGGCCACATATGCGTGCTACCTCTTGAGCACTGCTTTGGATTTCCCCGAAGAGGAAGGGATGTTGCAGCAAAGTAGCGTAAGTATTTCCCTCAGTTTTTGAGAACCAAGGTATCAATCCAGTAGGAGGCTACGCTCGAGTCCCTCATACCTACACAAAAACAATAGCTCAACGCAACCAACGCGCTTAGGGGTTGTCAATCCCTTCACGGTCACTTACGAAGTGAGATCTGATAGAGATGATAAATAATATTTTTTTTGGTATTTTTGGTATAGAGATGCAAAGTAAATAAAGTAAAAGCAAAGTAAAAGCAAAGCAATAGTAAAGTGATGGAGATTGATATGACGAGAAAGAGACCCGGGGGCCATAGGTTTCACTAGTGGCTTCTCTCAAGAGCATAAGTATTCTATGGTGGGTGAACAAATTACTGTTGAGCAATTGACAGAATTGAGCCTAGTTATGAGAATATCTAGGTATGATCATATATATAGGCATCACGTCCGAGACAAGTAGACCGAAACGATTCTGCATCTACTACTATTACTCCACTCATCGACCGCTATCCAGCATGCATCTAGAGTATTAAGTTAAAAACAAAGTAACGCCTTAAGCAAGATGACATGATGTAGAGGGATAGTTTCATGCAATATGATAAAAAAACCCATCTTGTTATCCTCGATGGCAACAATACAATATGTGCCTTGCTGACCCTTCTGTCACTGGGAAAGGACACCGCAAGATTGAACCCAAAGCTAAGCACTTCTCCCATGGCAAGAACAACCAATCTAGTAGGCCAAACCAAACTGATAATTCGAAGAGACTTGCAAAGATAACCAATCATACATAAAAGAATTCAGAGAAGATTCAAATATTATTCATAGATAGACTTGATCATAAACCCACAATTCATCGATCTCAACAAACACACGCAAAAAGAAGATTACATCGAATAGATCTCCACGAGAGAGGGGGAGAACATTGTATTGAGATCCAAAAAGAGAGAAGAATCCATCTAGCTACTACCTATGGACCCGTAGGTCTGAAGTAAACTACTACACTTCATCGGAGGGGCTTGGATGATGATGTAGAAGCCCTCCGTGATCGATGCCTCCTCCGGCGGAGCTCCGGAATAGGCCCCAAGATGGGATCTCGTGGATATAGAAAGTTGCGTCGATGGAATTAGGTTTTTGGCTCCGTCCCCGATCGTTTGGGGGTACGTGGATATATATAGGAGGAAGAAGTACGTCGGTGGAGCTTCGAGGGGCCCACGAGGCAGGGGGCGCGCCCTGTCCAAGTCTCCTGGATCTTATCTGATGAGAAAATCACGTTTCCGAAGGTTTCATTCCGTTTGGACTCCGTTTGATATTCCTTTTCTTCGAAACCCGAAAACAGGCAAAAACAACAATTCTAGGCTGGGCCTCCGGTTAATAGGTTAGTCCCAAAAATATTATAAAAGTGGAAAATAAAGCCAAATAATGTCTAAAACAGTAGATAATATAGCATGGAGCAATCAAAAATTATAGATACGTTGGAGACGTATCAAGCATCCCCAAGCTTAATTCCTGCTCCTCCTCGAGTAGGTAAATGATAAAAACAGCATTTTTGATGCGGAGTGCTACTTGGCATAATTTCAATATAAATCTTCTTAATTGTGGTATGAATATTCAGATTCGAAAGATTCAAGACAAAAGTTCATATTGATATAAAAATAATAATACTTCAAGCACACTAACAAAGCAATTATGTCTTCTCAAAATATCATGGCCAAAGAAAGCTATCCCTACAAAATCATATAGTCTTGCTATGGTCTCTATCTTCACCACACAAAGTATTTAAATCATGCACAGCCCCGATGACAAGCCAAGCAATTGTTTCATACTTTTGACATTTTCAAAACTTTTTCGATCTTCACGCAATACATGAGCGTGAACCATGGATATAGCACTATAGGTGGAATAGAATGGTGGTTGTGGAGAAGACAAAAAGGGAGAAGATAGTGTCACATCAACTAGGCGTATCAATTGGCTATGGAGATGCCCATCAATTGATATCAACGTGAGTGAGTAGGGATTGCCATGCAACAGATGCACTAGAGCTATAAGTATATGAAAGCTCAAAATAAACTAAGTGGGTGTGCATCCAACTCGCTTGCTCACAAAGACCTAGGGCATTTTGAGGAAGCCCATCATTGGAATATACAAGCCAAGTTCTATAATGAAAATTTCCCACTACTATATGAAAGTGACATAATGAGAGACTCTCTATCATGAAGATCATGGTGCTACTTTGAAGCACAAGTTCTCTCTTTTTCTCTCATTTTTTTATTTGGGCCTTTCTCCTTTTTATGGCCTCTTTTTTTCCGTCCGGAGTCTCATCCCGACTTGTGGGGGAATCATAGTCCCCATCATCCTTTCCTCACTGGGACAATGCTCTAATAATGATGATCATCACACTTTTATTTACTTACAACTCATGAATTACAACTCGATTCTTAGAACAAAATATGACTCTATATGAATGCCTCCAGCGGTGTGCCGGGATGTGCAATGAATCAAGAGTGACATGTATGAAAGAATTATGAATGGTGGCTTTGCCACAAATACGATGTCAACTACATGATCATGCTAGCAATATGACAATGATGGAGCGTGTCATAATGAATGGAACGGTGGAAAGTTGCATGGCAATATATCTCGGAATAGCTATGGAAATTCCATGATAGGTAGGTATGGTGGCTGTTTTGAGGAAGGTATTTGGTGGGTGTATGATACCGGCGAAAAGTGTGTGGTATTAGAGAGGCTAGCAATGGTGGAAGGAGGGAAAGTGCGTATAATCCATGGACTCAACATTAGTCCTAAAGAACTCATATACTTATTGCAAAAATCTAAAAGTTATCAAAGCAAAGTATTACGCGCATTCTCCTAGAGGGATAGATTGGTAGGAAAAGACCATCGCTCGTCCCCGACCGCCACTCATAAGGAAGACAATCAATGAATAAATTATGCTTCGACTTCATCACATAACGGTTCACCATACGTGCATGCTACGGGAATCACAAACTTTAACACAAGCATTTCTCAATTTCACAACTACTCAACACACTCATACGAAAGTTTTATTATTAATCTTGCATACCAAGCAAATTAGGATTTTAAGCAAATTACCATGCTATTAAGACTTTCAAAATAATCTAAGTGAAGCATGAGAGATCAAAAGTTTCTATGAAACAAATCCACCACCATTCTCTAAAAGATATAAGTGAAGCACTAGAGCAAAACTGTAAAGCTCAAAAGATATAAGTGAAGTACATAGAGTATTCTATCAAATTCCAACTCATGTATGGCTCTCTCAAAAGGTGTGTACAGCAAGGATGATTGTGGTAAACTAATAAGCAAATACTCAAATCATAAAAGACGCTTGAATCAAAACACATATCATGTGGTGAATAAAAATATAGCTCCAAGTAAAGTTACCGATAGAAGTAGACGAAAGAGGGGATGCCTTCCGGGGCATCCCCAAGCTTTGGCTTTTAGGTGTCCTTAGATTATATTGGGGGTGCCATGGGCATCCCCAAGCTTAGGCTCTTTCCACTCCTTGTTCTATAATCCATCAAATCTTTACCCAAAACTTGAAAACTTCACAACACAAAACTTAAGGTAGAAAACTCGTGAGCTCCGTTAGTGAAAGAAAACAAAAGACCACTTCAAGGTACTGTAATGAACTCATTCTTTATTTATATGGGTGGTAAACCTACTTTATTCCAACTTCTCTATGGATTATAAACTATTTTACTAGCCATAGATTCATCAAAATAAGCAAACAACACACGAAAAACAGAATCTGTCAAAAACAGAAAAGTCTGTAGTAATATGTAGCTAGCGCAATATATGGAACCCCAAAAATTCTAAAATAAATTGCTGGACGTGAGGAATTTATCTATTAATCATATGCAATAAGAATTAACTAAATATCACTTTCCAAATAAAAATGACAGCAGTTCTCGTGAGTGCTAAAGTTTCTGTTTTTACAGCAAGTTCAACAAGACTTTCCCCAAGTCTTCCCAACGGTTCTACTTGGAACAAACACTAATTAAACACAAAATACACAACCAAAACAGAGGCTATATAATTTATTTATTACTAAACAGGAGAAAAAAGCAAGGAATAAAAATAAAATTGGGTTGCCTCCCAACAAGCGCTATCGTTTAACGCCCCTAGCTAGGCATAACAAGCAAGAATAGATCTAGGTATTGCCATCTTTGGTAGGCAATCCATAAGTGGCTCTCATGATAGATTCATATGGTAATTTTATTTTATTTCTAGGGAAGTGTTCCATGCCCTTTTTTAATGGAAATTGAAATTTAATATTCCCTTCCTTCATATCAATAATTGCACCAACCGTTCTAAGGAAAGGTCTACCAAGAATAATAGGGCAAGAAGGATTGCAATCTATATCAAGAACGGTAAAATCTACGGGCACATAATTCCTATTAGCAACAATAAGAACATCATTAATTCTTCCCATAGGTTTCTTAATAGTGGAATCCGCAAGATGCAAGTTTAGAGAGCAATCATCAAAATCACGGAAATCTAGTAAATCACACAAAGTTTTGTGAATAGTAGAGACACTAGCACCCAAATCACACAAAGCATAAAACTCATAATTTTTAATTTTAATTTTAATAGTTGGTTCCCACTCATCATAAATTTTTCTAGGGATAGAAACTTCCAATTCAAGTTTTTCTTCATAAGATTGCATCAAGGCATCAACGATATGTTTAGTAAACGCTTTATTTTGATTATAAGCGTGAGGAGATTTTAGCACGGATTGCAACAAGGAAATACAATCAATCAAAGAGCAATTTTCATAGTTAAATTCCTTGAAATCCATAATAGGAGGTTTAGCAACATCTAGGGTTTTAATTTCTTCAATCCCACTTTTATCAAATTTAGCATCAAGATCAACAAATTCCGAATTCTTGGAACGCCTTCTAGGTAAAGGTGGATCATATTCAGTCCCATCATTATCAAGATTCATATTGCAAAACAAAGATTTAATAGGGGACACATCAATAACTTTTAGATCTTCATCATTATTTTCATAGGAATTAGAAGAACACGCTTTTATAAAGGCATCTTTCTTAGCACGCATCCTAGCGGTTCTTGCTTTGCACTCGTCAATGGAAATTCTCATGGCTTTGAGAGACTCATTGATATCATGCTTTGGTGGAATAGATCTAAGTTTCAAAGAATCAACATCAAGAGCAATTCTATCAACGTTCCTAGCCAAATCATCAATCTTAAGTAATTTTTCTTCAATCATAGCATTAAAATTCTTTTGTGAAGAAATAAATTCTTTAATATTAGATTCAAAATCAGAGGGCATCTTATTATAATTTCCATAAGAATTGTTGTAGGAATTACCATAATTATTAGAGGGATTACTAGGGTAAGGCCTAGGATTGAAATTTCCTCTATACGCGTTGTTACCAAAATTGTTCCTACCAACAAAATTCACATCCATAGATTCATTATTATTCTCAATCAAAGTAGACAAGGGCACATCATTAGGATCAGAAGAAACACTCTTATTAGCAAATAATTTCATAAGTTCATCCATCTTTCCACTCAAAACATTAATTTCTTCTATCGCATGCACCTTTTTAGTAGATCTTTCAGTATGCCATTGAGAATAATTAACCATAATATTATCTAGGAGTTTAGTAGCTTCTCCTAAAGTGATTTCCATAAAAGTGCCTCCCGCGGCCGAATCTAAAAGATTTCTAGAAGCAAAATTCAATCCGGCATAAAAAATTTGTATAATCATCCACAAATTCAAACCATGAGTAGGGCAATTACGTATCATTAATTTCGTTCTCTCCAAAGATTGTGCAACATGTTCATGATCAAGTTGTTTAAAATTCATAATATCGTTTCTAAGAGAGATGATCTTAGCGGGAGGGAAATACTTAGAGATAAAAACATCTTTGCTCTTGTTCCATGAATCAATACTATTTTTAGGCAAAGATGAAAACCAAGCTTTAGCACGATCTCTAAGCGAAAAAGGAAATAGCTTCGATTTAACAGTATCATTATCGACATCTTTTTTCTTTTTCATGACACACAAATCAACGAAGCTATTAAGATGTGTAGCGGCATCTTCACTAGGAAGGCCGGAGAACGGATCTTTCATCACAAGATTCAACAAAGTAGTATTAATTTCACAAGATTCAGCATCGGTAAGAGGAGCAATCGGAGTGCTAGGGAAATCATTATTGTTGGTATTGGTGAAGTCACACAATTTAGTATTATCTTGAGCCATCGCGACAAACAAGCAATCCAACACACGAGCAAACAAGAGCAAATAGGCAAAAGAGTCAAATAGAGAGGGAGGATAGAGAGAGATAGGGCGAATAAAACAGAAAGGGTGAAGTGGGGGAGAGGAAAACAAGAGGCAAATGGCAAATAATGTAATACGGAAGATAGGGATTGTGATGGGTACTTGGTATGTTGACTTTTGCGCAGACTCCCTGGCAACGGCACCAGAAATTCTTCTTGCTACCTCTTGAGAACTGCGCAGGATTTCCCCGAAGAGGAAGGGATGATGCAGCAAAGTAGCGTAAGTATTTCCCTTAGTTTTTGAGAACCAAGGTATCAATCCAGTAGGAGGCTACGCTCGAGTCCCTCGTACCTATACAAAAACAATAGCTCAACGCAACCAACGCGCTTAGGGGTTGTCAATCCCTTCACGGTCACTTACGAAAGTGAGATATGATAGAGATGATAAATAATATTTTTTTGGTATTTTTGGTATAGAGATGCAAAGTAAATAAAGTAAAAGCAAAGTAAAAGCAAAGCAATAGTAAAGTGATGGAGATTGATATGACGAGAAAGAGACCCGGGGGCCATAGGTTTCACTAGTGGCTTCTCTCAAGAGCATAAGTATTCTACGGTGGGTGAACAAATTACTGTTGAGCAATTGACAGAATTGAGCATAGTTATGAGAATATCTAGCTATGATCATGTATATAGGCATCACGTCCGAGACAAGTAGACCAAAACGATTCTGCATCTACTACTATTACTCCACTCTTCGACCGCTATCCAGCATGCATCTAGAGTATTAAGTTAAAAACAAAGTAACGCCTTAAGCAAGATGACATGATGTAGAGGGATATTTCATGCAATATAATAAAAAACCATCTTGTTATCCTCGATGGAAACAATACAATACGTGCCTTGCTGCCCCTTCTGTCATAGGGAAAGGATACCACAAGATTGAACCCAAAGCTAAGCACTTCTCCCATGGCAAGAACAACCAATCTAGTAGGCCAAACCAAACTGATAATTCGAAGAGACTTCCAAAGATAACCAATCATACATAAAAGAATTCAGAGAAGATTCAAATATTATTCATAGATAGACTTGATCATAAACCCACAATTCATCGGTCTCAACAAACACACCACAAAAAGAAGATTACATCGAATAGATCTCCACGAGAGAGGGGGAGAACATTGTATTGAGATCCAAAAAGAGAGAAGAAGCCATCTAGCTACTACCTATGGACCCGTAGGTCTGAAGTAAACTACTCACACTTCATCAAAGGAGCTTGGATGATGATGTAGAAGCCCTCCGTGATCGATGCCTCCTCCGGCGGAGCTCCGAAACAGGCCCCAAGATGGGATCTCGTGGATACAGAAAGTTGCGGAAGTGGAATTAGGTTTTTGGCTCCGTCCCCGATCGTTTGGGGGTATGTGGATATACATAGGAGGAAGAAGTATGTCGGTGGAGCTTCGAGGGGCCCACGAGGTAGGGGGCGCGCCCTAGGGGGCCTCCCCTACCCTCGTGAGCACCTCGTGGCTTTCTTGACGGAGGGTCCAAGTCTCCTGGATCTTATCTGATGAGAAAATCACGTTTCCGAAGGTTTCATTCCGTTTGGACTCTGTTTGATATTCCTTTTCTTCGAAACCCTAAAACAGCCAAAAAAACAATTCTAGGTTGGGCCTCCGGTTAATAGGTTAGTCCCAAAAATAATATAAAAGTGGAAAATAAAGCCCAATAATGTCTAAAACAGTAGATAATATAGCATGGAGCAATCAAAAATTATAGATACGTTGGAGACGTATCAATGCGCCACAACTTGCCAAGCTCAGAGCTTTTATGGCTAACGGTTTGACAGGAGTTAACTTTGCTCGTTGCTAGATATCTTGGAGTGTTTTACCGTTAAGCCGTTGCCCCAGTTTAATGTGTGAGTACACAGGGGACTTAAAGGATCCTCAACGACATATTGATATTTAGCTAACAGAGGCTGAAGTGACTGAGTCTGTCAAGAAAATGCTGAATGAATCGGAGGCTGTGTGCAGTAGGACCGGGCTAAGTCCCTTCAATACTTTGAATAAACCGCCAGTTGTAAGAATTGCCTCACTCCTGCTTGTACTTGATATTCTTAACTGTGTAATCTTTTATATCCTCCGTCAATCCTTCAACAGGGTGACGACCCATTTTGGAAGACCTCAAGATAAACCGGCCAAGACCCCTCGACCTAAGACGAAGGTTGTTAAGAAACCTGCCAAGAAAAAGGCAGCTGAATCCACTGGGTTGAACCTTGATGATCCGGATGCAGAGGTAGCACTTGACTCTCTTGGTTCGTTTTTCATACACCTCACTGACAATGATTATTATCAGGATGACGCTAAAGGTAGCCAAGCCGATGACACAGAGGTAACTATCCTTTCCTTCGGTTCAGACCCTCTGCCAACACAAAAAATCCGTCAAGCAATCCGGAAAGTAAGATTTTCTCACCACCTAGCTCACTTGGACCCACACTTTCTTTTGAAGAAGCAGCAACACGAAGCTCGCCGCACAACTCGGCACAGCGGCCAAGTAGTCACTTCAGCCGGTTTACCGAACACTCCGGTTCGGAAACGTCAATCTGAGGTCTCACACACTTTCGATACTTCTTATCCCAAGGCAGGTTATTTCCGACAACCTCTTAATCCGTCCGATTCAAATTATCAGGGAACACCTCATTCATCATCTGGCGAGTCAACGGCCACACAGCTCCCTCCTCTTAAGATTATTCCTGGGTAAACACTTTAAACTTAATCCATTGACGCTTTATACTTGCGTTCTATACTAACCTTTCCTTTCGGAGCCAAGGCCAGACCCAGCAAGAAAGCTCGGGTGGATAAACCGTCTGATGACAATGTGTTTATTGAACCGGAGAGAACTTCTGAACCGGAAGGAACAAATGCTGACACAATGCTTGGTGATCTGCCACCTCAAGATCATGACTTTGTTGTTGAACAAGTAGAAGTTGATGCAACAAGCCATGCTGATAAACCGACAAGCTCGGTCTGAAATGATGATAAACCGTCCAGTCCAGCTAAGGCTGCTGATAAATTGTCAACTCCAGTAAAGGCTGCTGGTGACATAGAAGATGATGTTATAATTACTGGCATTGGCCACACCACCCCTGGCAATCCTTTTGTGTTATCAACGCATAGTGCCAAGGAGGAACTTTCTGCTATGGGCAAAGGCAAGTGGAGCACAGACTTGTCAAGCTACACCCACCTCAACGCCCAAGAACTTCATTCTGGTTTTTTAAACCGTCTGTACACAAACCGCGACTACGATTCCGGTTTAGTGAATCTGATGGAGTGATATGAGGTAACTACATAGATGTTTCTCTCTTATGTCCAATTTCAAGTACCAACTCCAATAGCCCCCAAGGGCAGATTTATGATGTCAATCTAAACCGGGACTTTGCAATATCTCAACTCTGCAAGCTTATCCTCCAAGGGTCGGTTTATCTTTTTAAGATGAACCGGTACTTTAGCATTGTAATCTTTCAACTTTCGCCTGTGTCGTCCCCAAGGGCCAGTTTATCTTTCCAAGCTGAACCGGGACTTTGACCAATGTTACTTTGAGCAAATGTACATTAGCCCCCAAGTGCCAAGAATAAATACTCGTATTGCGCTTGGGACTTGTAAAAAATTTCTGATAATCAAGCAAATAGGCATTAGCCCCCAAGTGCCAAGTGTATAACTTGTTATGTGCTTGGTACTTTAAATATGTACTGCCGACTCATGATATGTCCTTCTCTTATAGGCTGAGCTGAGCAAAAAGGAAGCCCAAACCGCTAATCTTCAAGAAAATATCAAATCCCAGCAAGCAAAAACCTCCAAAGCCAAAGAGGAACTAACCAGTGCCTTAGCAGCCATGGAGAAGCTGAAGGAAACTTTTAAGAAGGAATGGGCGGATTGGGGTGTAGAGAAAGCTGCATTGCAAAAGAGAGTTGAAGACAAAGAAGCAGCCCTTAAACCGGTGGCCGAAGAGCTGACCGGTTTAAAGTGGCAGATAAATGCCATGACCTCTGTTGTGTTTGGTAAGTATCCTCACCTGAAGATTTCAACATACATTATCTCATCAGTTACTGGTTTACTGATGCTCGCAATGATACAGGAACTCGCATTACCCATCTAGGCTCTGACATGCAGATGAAGCTGAAGGCTGCCTATACTCTTTTAG
Organism: Triticum dicoccoides; assembly: GCF_002162155.2. Lineage (NCBI taxonomy): Eukaryota > Viridiplantae > Streptophyta > Magnoliopsida > Poales > Poaceae > Triticum > Triticum dicoccoides. The sequence goes on from NC_041390.1 coordinate 102,569,384, forward strand.
AGCAGTTATATTCCGGAGCCCAACGGGCCATTTGCACTGCTGCTCATAACAAACCGCCTCCAACTTTGCTAAAGGAAACCATTGAGAAACTATCAATGTTGCTTGCCCATTTGGACGAGTTAAAAAGATCAGCTGCAAGGTCAGGTGCGCTGACTGCCCTAATCCGGGCTAAGGCATGGATACCAGATCTTGAGTCAGGGGATATAGGTAGTGGCTACCCTAGCGTAAAGGAGGACGATTCAGAGTTTAACAATGACGATCTTCGAAGGTTGACAAGGGAAATGCGCCCCTTAGCGAGCAAATTGGCTGAGGAAACCGATCTCTCTCACTATCAGCTGGTTTATGATTCTGATTAGAAAAGATATCCTGCGCCAACACATGATGTAGAAGATCTTATTCCGCCAATCCGTAAGCACACCTATGCCCTTGATGTTGACTCCTCAAACCTTATAAGTGATGAAGTTGTGTTCCAATCCTTAACTGGAATCGATTGGGCAACCATTGACTTCCAGCCACTGGGTAGAGAGGAGGAAGATGCACCAGCGCAGGACGATCCACAACCTTCAACTCAGCCTGGTGACTAGTCAAGATCCGGAGGCCGGTTTAGCCTTCTGCGTACTACCACACTTGCTGAAAACAATTATTCTTTTGGGCATTAAAGTGCCTTGTAATAGGCTAGTTCAAAACACTTGGTCTGCTATGCCATCATGCATACTTATTTTGCCTGATACTGTGAATCCACCATGCTTTAGGATATATTATGTTTCATAATCCATAGCGGTGTTATTCAAATTGTTCCTGCATACAAGAACTTTGTAAGTGTCCTAGCGGTTTACCGCTGGACGGGTCATGATGCCCAAATATATAGCCGGGGTTTATAACCAAGGCTGTACTTTGAAAATAATCAAAGATGAAAGAGATGATACCTGTGATATTGAATCACACTGTTGGTTGACCAACCTTTGTATATTTAGGGTGATAACCCCAATATTGGTTATTGATAACTCCTTCCATGTTTTGCCGGTTTATGATAAAATCATACTGGGTTATAATAAACACCGGTGTACCCACATATAATACTGGTGACTTGTAGTCAAAACCAGACCGGATCAATAAACACCGGATTATAATTGATCATGTACTCACAACTTATCGTTGAAAGACAACCCGGTCAATGAACACCGGTTTATCATAAGATATTAAAAATCTCACCAAAGGAGAAAAAACTTGTCAATTAAATACACAAAAAGAATCATGCAAGGCTTTTCATGGGCTGCCAGGCCCTAAATCGAGGCTTTTCATGGGCTGCCAGGCCACAGAGTTAAACCATTTTTTGAAGCCTTTTAAGATGGACCTCACATTAACCAATCGTCGTTTTAACTTTGACAAGTTCATGGTCTATGAGATTGACTTGTCAAACGTTCGGCGAGTCATACTAGGATTACCTGGACGGAGTGGCTTACTTAAAAAAGGCAGGATAGCCCAGGGTTTTAGGTGAATACACCTGGCTTCCAAGCCTTGCTTGATAGCCTATTGCAAGGGTGTAAGCTCTTTGTTCTTTGAGAAGCAAAGAGCCCCCAAGCAACATTTGAGCTGTGCTCGGTGGGTTCCTATGTTTGAGTTGTGCTGTGGCAACACTCTCTTTGGCCCCACATGATGTCCTTTTGGCCTTAAGTCGATTAAGAGGTGTAGCTATGGTTCAAATACAACCAAGCCCCCAAGTGATTTCCCTGATGGTCTTATGCCAATCAAGAGGTGTAGCTATGATTCGAATACGACCAAGCCCCCTAGTGATTTCCTTTGATATATGTGGCTTTATAAGTCGGATCAATGGGAAATAGAACTCCACTTTATAAATAGAAGCCCCCATGTAACCACTCATGATGTAATAAAAACAACAAAGACCCCGCTTTAGCTGAGGCTCCGGTTTATTATATTGATCATAATATATACATTGTCATAAATATGTACATAAGAAGAGCCTGTGGCTCAAGTATAGTAAGGCCAAAGATGAGATATATTCCATGGCCGTTGGTCTCCTCCTCCAATTTACATGAGTCTTTGTGCTCTCGAACACCGATAAGGTAGTATGATCCATTGTGCAGATTTTTGCTGACCACAAAAGGTCATTCCCAAGGTAGGGACAACTTGTGCATATCAGTCTGATCCTGGATGAGCCGGAGCACCAGATCACCTTCTTGAAAAGTTCTGGTTTTGACCCGGCGGATGTCATAACATCACAGGTCTTGCTGGTAAATCGCTGAACGAGCTGCTATAATATCACGCTCCTCATCTAATAGGTCCAGTGAATCCTGACGTGCTTTCTCATTATCAGCTTCAACATAAGCCGCCACACAGGGCGAGTCATGACGGATGTCACTAGGGAGAACCGCCTCTCCTCCGTAAACCATGAAGAAAGGCGTGTAACCCATAGATCTATTCGGTGTGGTGTTGATACTCCATAATACAGAAGGTAACTCCTCCACCCAACAACCCGGCGTCTGCTTTAAAGGAACCATAAGCCGGGGCTTGATGCCTATCAAAATCTCTTGATTGGCTCTCTCTGCTTGACCATTAGATTGGGGGTGAGCCACTGATGACACGTCAAGCCGGATGTGCTCATGTTGACAAAATTCTTCCATAGCACCCTTGGACAGATTAGTATCATTATCAGTTATGATGCTATGTGGAAAACCAAAACGAAAGACCACCTTTTTGATGAATTGAACCATCGTGGCTGCATCACACTTACTGACTGGCTCTGCCTTTACCACTTAGTGAACTTATCAACCGCCACCAGCAGGTGGGTCTTCTTGTCCTTGGAACTCTTAAAGGGCCCAACCATATCCAGCCCCCAAGATGCAAACGGCCAAGTGATTGGAATCATCCTAAATTCTTGAGCTGGAACATGAGCGCGGCGTGCAAACTTCTAACAACCGTCACACCTCTTTACCAAATCCTCAGCATCAGCATGAGCCGTCAACCAATAGAAGCCATGACGAAAGGCCTTAGCTACCAAGGATTTTGAACCGGCATGGTGACCACAATCTCCTTCATGGATCTCACACAAAATCTCACAGCCTTCTTGAGGAGACACACAACGCTGAAACGCCCCTGCTACACTGCAATGATGTAACTCCCCATTGATAATGGTCATTGACTTGGATCGCCGGATTATCTGCCTGGCCAAGTCTTCATCCTTTCGTAACTCGCCCCAGTTCATGTACGCCAGGTATGGGACTGTCCAATCCGGGATAACGTGAAGAGCTGCCACCAATTGAGCCACCGGGTCAGGAACAGCCAAATCCTCCTCTGTAGGTATCTTGACCGACGAATTATGTAGCACATCCAGAAAGACATTGGGCGGCACCGGTTTACGTTGAGAGCCTAAGCGACTTAAAGCGTCCGCCGCTTCATTCTTGCGCCGGTCTATATGGTCAACCTGATAACCCTTGAAATGACCAGTCACTATGTCCACCTCTCGTCGATACGCCGTCATGAATGGATCCTTGGAATCCCAAGTGCCAGACACCTGTTGAGCTACCAGGTCCGAGTCACCAAAGCACTTAACCCGGCTTAAATTCATCTCCTTGGCCATCCGAAGACCATGGATCAAGGTCTCATATTCAGCTGCATTGTTAGTGCAAAGGAACATTAAACAGAGAACATAACAAAACATATCACCTTGTGGGGAAGTTAATATGACTCCAGTCCCGAGCCCTCCAATTGTCTGGACACATCAAAATGAATAGTCCAATAAGTGTTATCTGGCTCTTCGTCGGGTGCCTGCAACTCTGTCCACTCATTGATGAAGTCCATAAGTGCTTGGGATTTCATTGTTGTGCGAGGCGTATATTTTAACCCGTGAGGTCCAAGCTCAATAGCCCATTTGGCAATACGGCTAGTTGCTTCTCTGTTTTGGATGATATCCCCCAAGGGGGCAGAACTGACCACAGTGATAGGATGACCCTAAAAATAGTGCTTGAGCTTCCGGCTTGCCATGAAAACTCCATACACCAGCTTCTGCCAATGTGGGTACCTCTGCTTGGACTCAATAACCACCTCACTGATATAATAAACCGGCTGTTGAACCGGATACTCTTTTCCATCCTCCTTGCGCTCCACAACAATAGCCACACTAACAGCCCGGGCATTAGCAGCCACATATAACAACAATGGCTCTTTATCAACAGGAGCAGCAAGGACAGGCGGCTCAGCTAGATGCCGCTTGAGACTCTCAAACGCTTCATTGGCAGCATCACTCCAAAAAAAGTCATCCATCTTCTTCAGCATCTGATACAAAGGGATGGCCTTCTCCCCTAACCGACTGATAAATCGGCTTAAAGCTATAATCCGACCTGCCAAGCGTTGAACATCATTGACACACTTGGGCTTGGCTAGTGAAGTGATAGCTTTGATCTTCTCCGGATTAGCTTCAATGCCCCTGTTAGATACCAGAAAACCCAAGAGCTCGCCTGCCGGTACACCAAACACACATTTAGCCGGATTAAGCATCATATAAACCCGGAGGTTGTCAAAAGTATCCTTCAAGTCATCTATCAATGTTTCCTCCTTTCTGGACTTCACCACAATATCATCCACATAAGCATGAACATTGCGCCAGATTTGATTGTGAAGAAAATTCTGTACACATCGCTGATAAGTCGCCTGGGCACTCTTAAGCCCAAAAGGCATTGATACATAGCAGAAGGCTCCAAAGGGAGTTATGAAAGTTGTCTTCTCCTGGTCCTTAACCTCCATTTTGATCTAATGATAACCAGAATAAGCGTCCAAAAAACACAAACGGTCACAACCCACCGTAGCATCAATGATTTGATCAATACGAGGGAGAGCAAAGGGATCAGCTAGACAAGCCTTGTTCAAATATGTGTAGTCCACACACATACGCCAAGTGCCGTTCTTCTTAAGCACTAGCACCAGATTAGCTAGCCACTCAGGGTGAAAGACCTCCACAATAAACCCTGTTGCCAAAAGCCGGGCTACCTCCTCACCAAAAGCCTTGCGCCTTTCTTCATTGAAGCTGCGGAGAAACTGCCTCACCGGTTTAAACTTAGAATCTATATTAAGAGTGTGCTCAGCGAGTTCCCTCGGTACACCTAGCATGTCAGAAGGTTTCCATGCAAAGATGTCCCGGTTCTCACGGATGAACTCGATGAGCGCGCTTTCCTATTTTGGATCCAGGTTAGTGCTGATGTTGAACTGCCTGGATGAATCACCAGGAACAAAGTCAACCAGCTTAGTCTCCTCGGCTGATTTAAACTTCAAAGCCGGATCATGCTCTGTAGTTGGTTTCTTCAGAGAAGTCATATCTGCCGGATCAACATTGTCTTTGTAAAACATCAACTCCTCTGTTGCACAAACCGACTCAGCATAGGCCGCATCACCTTCTTCACATTCCAAAGCAATCTTCCGGCTCCCGTGCACTGTGATGGTCCCCTTATGACCCGGCATCTTAAGCTGCAAATAAACATAACAGGGCCTTGCCATGAACTTAGCATAAGCCGGTCCTCCAAACAGGGCATGATATGGGCTCTTGATTTTCACCACTTTAAAAGTCGATGTTTCTGATCTTGAATCATGATCATCTCCAAAAGCAACCTCTAGAGCTATCTTACCAACTGGGTACGCCGATTTACCAGGCACCACAACATGAAAGATGGTGTTCGACGGTTTAAGATTCTTATCTGTCCACCCCATGTGACGCAAGGTTTCGTAATAAAGGATATTGATACTGCTCCCTCCATCCATGAGTACCTTGGTGAACTTGTACCCCCCAACCTGAGGTGCCACCACCAATGCCAGGTGACCCGGATTATTAACCCGGGGTGGATGATCCTCTCGACTCCATATAATGGGTTGTTCAGACCAGCGCAGATAATGGGGCACTACCGGTTCAATGGAGTTTACTGCCCTTTTATGAAGCTTCTGATCGCGCTTACACAAACTAGTGGTGAAGACATGGTACTTACCACTATTCAACTGCTTCAGATTACCCTGATAACCCGTTTGTTGCTGCCGCTGACTCCCCTGATGATTATATCCTCCCTGGTTGCCCTGATTGCCTTGATTGCCATGTCCAGTTTGGTTTCCTTGGAATCTTGAACCGGAGCTGCCTCCACCATAACCCGGCTCATGAAAACCACTTCCTGAACCGCTGGGCGGTCCGTGGTTGTATTGAAAGAGATTTGAATTCTTGAACTCCTGCATAATGAAGCAATCTTTCCAAAGATGCGTAGCTGGCCTTTCCTTCGACCCGTGCTTTGGGCAGGGCTGATTTAACAGGCACTCAAGCTTGGGACCTGATCCTCCACCCTGCTGGGGCGGTTTACCCTTACGGCGCTGACCTTTATCCTGGGTGTTGGTGTTCACCACAAAGTCCAAGCTAGTATCCGCCTTGCGCTTACCGTTGTTCGCATGACCCGCCGGGTTATGCTGCTTCCCCTTGGCACCGCCATTCTTCTTTCCCTTCTCCGGCTTTTCATTCTCAGACTCAGGGTCCTTGGTACTATCTGAATCGGCATACTTAACCAGAGCTGCCATGAGCGTTGCCATGTCATTGCAATGACGCTTGAGCCTTCCCAACTTCAGTTTCAAAGGCGTAAACCGACAATTGCCTTCCAACGTCAAAACTGTCGTATCAGCATTGATGTGGTCTAATGAATGCAAAATAGCTGAGACTCGCTTTACCCAATGGGTTGTAGACTCCCCTTCCTCTTGAACACAGGAGGCTAAGTCCACAATTGACATGGGTTGCTTGCACGTATCTTTGAAATTCTAGATAAACCGACTTTTTAACTCAGCCCATGACCCAATGGAGTCAGCTGGTAAACTTTTCAGCCAAGTACGAGTTGTCCCCTCTAGCATCATGGTGAAGTACTTAGAACATGACGCATCATCCACGTCTAGCATCTCCATTGCCATCTCATAGCTCTCGACCCATGATTCAGGGGGTAAATTGACAGTGTAATTGGGCAGCTTACGAGGACCCTTGAAATCCTTGGGCAGCCGCACATTACGCAAGGCCGGGGTGAGACACGACACCCCTAAAGAACTAAAAACCACACCTAGTTCCACTCAAGTGGTTGAACGAACTGGAATAAGCTGACGAGCCGCATATTGCGCCGCTAACTCGGCTTCTCGACGTGCTCGACCATGATCCACCACATCCTGGGCATTAGCACCGCCACCCGTCGGGTTATGCCCTCGCGGTGGGTTATGGTTTTGCGCACTACTTGATACAGCCGGTTCATCAATATGCCTGCTGTAGCTCCGACTTGGGCGAGGGGGGTGGAATGAATCCTCTCACGACTGTGGGAATAAGCCTGCTGTTGGGTCAAAGCCGTCTGAAGGAGCTCTCTAGCCCATCGTGTTTCAACTGCTACTGGAGACTCCCCTCCGATTAGGAGAGCTGCCAATCATGAAGCGGCGGCGACGATGTTATCCAACGGGTTAGAGTAATGACCTAGAGGTGTTGAGACGTGCTATGATAGGATATTGTTCTGACGAGGCAGATCCGCCGCGCGCGGCTGAACCGGCGCCCCTGTTCCAGGTGCCTCCACCCGATTTACCACTGGCTGGTTGGTGGTTCCTGCTCCTGGCGTGTTAAAGAGATTCCTTCCCTCGTAAACCAGAGTCAGTTGAGACCGGTGCCTTCTCCTCATGACATCATTTGATGCGCTCTGATCCAGCATAAGCCGATAAGCCTGTGCATCTAACTCGGCCTGCTCTGCGGCCATCCCGGAGTTCTCCGCTGCCAGATCTACCTTAGCTTGAGCTATCTGATCCTTCACCTTTGCAATTTCTGCGTTATGTTGATCCTGATTCGCCGTGTTAACCTCAGCCGCTAAGAACGTTGCCAAAGTGTCGAATAAATCGGACAAAACCTGAACCGGCGCTGGCACGGGGCCTCCTGCCCCAGCGGGTGTTGCAGCTACTGAACCGGAAATCATCGCTACTGCGGTAGAAGAATGCTGCACCGACTGCGTACCAGCCATGAAAATCGCAACTTGGCTCGGCGGATGAGAGAGGTCCGGAATACTGTCGCCATCGGAACCACCACTAATACGGCCATCATGCAGCTGATACAGCGACTCGGTCTCTCCGGTTGAAGACTCGTCATCAGAGCAAATGACAGATTCACGACCAGATACCGATCTATCCTCAGAGTTCGCTCTGTGGATGACTCCCACGAAGGCACGCTTTATGGCAGGCTGAACTCGGGTAGGTCTTGCACGCTGAGCTATCTCGACGATGTCGGTGCAGATGTCAGGCTCAGGGCCCGGTTCGCCGATCTTGCCAATGAAAACATGTATTCCGCCAAAGGGGACCCGGTACCCATACTCAATCGAGCCGGCCTCGGGACCCCAGCCTGCATCATCGATGTAGAGCTTGCCGCGACGAATCTTGGTCATCCGGCCCATAGCGTATCCCTTGAGTCCTTCAAAGCTGCCCTTCAAGAACTCGAAACCATCGTGCGACAGCCCCACGGTGGGTGCCAACTGTCGTGGAATTGTCACGGCAGATGTCATAGTGAAAGGACTTAGTCGTGGAGCCATCGCGATAGGTTAGCTTAAAGGGGTTAGAGCGGACAATGGACGCAAGGAATTATACTGGTTCGGCCCCTTACGATGAAGGTAAAAGCCTACTCCAGTGTGAATTGAGTCAGACTCAATGCCCGATGAGGGAGTCCTGGATTAGGGGGTCTTCGGACAGCCGGACTATATCCTTTGGCCGGACTATTGGACTATGAAGATACGAGATTGAAGACTTCGTCCCGTGTCCGGATGGGACACTACTTGGTGTGGAAGGCAAGCTAGGCAATACGGACATGCATACCTCCTCCTTTGTAACCGACCTTGTGTAACCCTAGCCTCCTCCGGTGTCTATATAAACCGGAGGGTTTTAGTCCGTAGGACAACATACAATCATACCATAGGCTAGCTTCTAGGGTTTAACCTCTCTGATCTCGTGGTAGACCAATTCTTGTACTACTCATATTATCAAGAATAAATCAAGCAGGACGTAGGGTTTTACCTCCATCAAGAGGGCCCGAACCTGGGTAAAACATCGTGTCCCCTGCCTCCTGTTACCATCCGCCTTAGACGCACAGTTCGGGACCCCCTACCCGAGATCTGCTGGTTTTGACACCGACATTGGTGCTTTCATTGAGAGTTCCTCTGTGTCGTCATCATTAGGCTTGATGGCTCCTTCAATCATCGATAGTGATGCAGTCCAGGGTGAGACTTTTCTCCCCAGACAGATCTTTGTATTCGGCGGCTTCGCACTGCGGGCCAACTTGCTTGGCCATCTGGAGCAGATCGAGAGTTACGCCCCTGGCCACCAGGTCAGGTTTGGAAGCTTAAACTACACGGCCGATATCCGCGGAGACTTGATCTTCGACGGATTCGAGCCCCTTCCTAGTGCGCCACACAGTCACGATGAGCATGATTTAGCTCTACCATCGGACAGTGTTCAGGAGATCGCACCGGCAACCGCTCCGACCCTCAATTCAGAACCAGTTGCGCCATCCATGGACGGGTGGATAGACCCCGCCACGGAGGCCGTATCCTCAGCGGCGATCGAGCCGAGTATCGACCTTACCCTTCACGAGAGCCGTGATGCCAAGCTGCTGGATCCTTCCCCGGCCATGGACTCCGAACCGCTTGCGCCCGTGCCTATCGAATCCGACTGGGCGCCGATCATGGAGTTTACCTCCGCGGATATTTTTCAGCACTCGCCCTTCGGCGACAAACTGAACTCATTAGGGTCTCTCTCCTTGTCAGGAGAGTCCTGGCAGAACTATGTCTGGCAGGATTGGGATGCGGATGACGAAGAAATTTGCTGCCCACCCATCACCCACTTAGTAGCCACTATCGACGATTTGACCGACATGCTCGACTTCGACTCCGAAGACATCGGCGGCATGGACGACGATGCAGGAGGCGAACAAGAACCACTGCCCACAGGGCACTGGATAGCCACCTCGTCATATGACATATATATGGTGGACACACCCAAAGAAGGCAATGGCGACGGGACAGCGGAGGATGACCCCTCCAAGAAGCAACCCAAGCGCCGATGTCAGCGGCGCCGCTCTAAGTCTCGCCAAGGCAAAAGCGGTGATACCAGCACAGGAGATAAAAGCACTCCAGATAGTGCCGAAGATGACAACAATCCCCTCCGGCAAGATTTAGAACAGGAGGATGGAGAAGCCAGCCCTCCCGAGAGAGCGGCAGATGCAGAGGCGGAGGATGATAATTACATGCCTCCCCTCGAAGACGAGGCAAGCCTAGACGATGACGAATTCGTCATGCCTGAGGATCCCGTCAAACAAGAGCGCTTCAAGCGTCAGCTTATAGCCACGGCAAATAGCCTTAAGAAAAAGCAACAGCAGCTTCAAGCTGATCAAGATTTGCTAGTTGACAGATGGACTGAAGTCCTTGCGGCCGAGGAATATAAACTCGAACGCCCCTCCAAGAGTTACCCAAAGCGTAGGTTGCTACCCCGACTGGAGGAGGAAGCACCAAAACCTACATCTCCAGCGTATGACGCGGCTGATCGGCCACCGCGTGGCCGCAACAAAGAGGCATTCCAGCCAAAAGCTCAGCCCGCACCCCGACGCCACACAAATAAAAATGTCAAGGCATGGGGAAATACGCTAGACCCGCGAGACGTATTGGAGGACAAAGCAAAACACGCAAGATCGATCTACGGATCACGAGGGTGCACCACTATGCGAGACGATAACCGTCACGCCGGATACAGTAAAAGTAAATCCGACTGGGCCGAACTCAGCGGACAAGACTCATTTGAGCTGCGTCGCGATATGGCCCAGTACAGAGGCGCTGCACACCCCCTATGCTACACAGACGAAGTAATGGATCACCAAATCCCAGAGGGTTTCAAACCCGTAAATATCGAATCATACGACGGCACAACAGATCTTGTGGTATGGATCGAGGACTTCCTCCTGCACATCCAAATGGCCCGCGGTGACGATATATACGCCATCAAATACCTCCCACTCAAACTCAAAGGACCAGCTCAGCATTGGCTCAACAGCCTGCCAGCAAAATCCATTGGCTGTTGGGAAGATCTAGAAGCCGCATTCCTCGACAACTTCCAGGGCATTTATGTGCGACCACCAGATGCCGATGACTTGAGCCACATAATTCCGCAGCCAGAGGAATCGGCCAGGCAATTCTGGACACGGTTCCTGACAAAGAAAAAATCAAATCGTCGACTGTCCGGATGCAGAGGCCCTAGCAGCTTTTAAGCACAACATCCGCGACGAGTGGCTCGCCCGGCACCTTGGCCAGGAAAAGCCGAAATCTATGGCAGCCCTCACGACACTCAGGACCCACTTTTGCGCGGGAGAAGACAGCTGGCTGGCTCGCAGCAATAATATATCAAAGAACCATGGTACTTCGGATACCAAGGATGGCAATGGCAGGTCACGTCGCAACAAACACAAGCGCCACATCAATAGTGATAATACCAAGGATATGGTGGTCAATGCCGGATTCAAAGGCTCTAAACCGGTCAGTGGAAAAAGGCATTCAAAAGAAGCACTCCAGGACAGTCCAGTTTGGACCGTATACTCGATCGCTCGTGTCAAATACACGGCACCCCCGACAAGCCAGCCAACCACACCAACAGGGATTGTTGGGTGTTCAAGCAGGCCGGCAAGTTAAATGCCGAAAACAAAGATAAGGAGTTGCATAGCGATGACGAGGAGGACCCTCGGCCGCCGAACACCGGAGGACAGAAGAGGTTCCCCCCACAAGTGCAGATGGTGAACATGATATACCCAACCCACATCCCCAAGAGGGAGTGGAAGCGTGCGCTAAGGGACGTATATGCGTTGGAGCCAGTCACCCCAAAGTTCAACCCATGGTCCTCCTATCCGATCACCTTCGATCGCAGGGACCACCCCACTAGTATCCGTCATGGCAGATTCGCCGCACTGGTCCTAGACCCAATCATTGACAGATTTCACCTCACTCGAGTCCTTATAGACGGCGGCAGCAGCCTGAACCTGCTTTATCAGGACACAGTGCGCAAAATGGGTATAGACCCCTCAAGGATCAAACCCACAAAAACGACCTTCAAAGGCGTCATACCAGGTATAGAGGCCCATTGCACAGGCTCAGTCACACTGGAAGTGGTCTTCGGATCCCCGGATAACTTCTGAAGCGAGGAGTTAATCTTTGATATAGTCCCGTTCCGTAGTGGCTATCATGCACTGCTCGGGCGAACCGCATTTGCGAGATTCAATGCGGTACCGCATTATGCATACCTCAAGCTCAAGATGCTAGGACCTCGGGGGGTCATCACAGTTAATGGAAACACAGAGCGCTCTCTCCGCATGGAGGAGCACACTGCGGCCCTCGCAGTAGAAGCGCAAAGAAGCCTCTTAAGGCAATCCACCAGTTCGGCGATTAAAGACCCAGACACCTTCAAGCGCGCCCGGAGTAATCGGCAACAAGAGCACCTGGCACGTTCCGAGCTCGCATAGCAATGCGGCCCCCGCCCCAGTCCCAGCCAAACGGTGAAATCTGTGCCACGCGTACATAATTACGCATTGAAAATACCATGGGCACAGGTGGGGAGGGGGCACGACTACGGCACGCCCCAAGACGCGGCTCAACCGCACTAGGGGCTTCCCGCTTTGTTATTTCTCTCTCTTTCAGGACTTTAATCTCTGGAAACCCTGTCCGACAGTATGATTGCCGGACACACGATGCAACAACCAAGGAGGTAGAAAGCTATGTCGCACCACGGAACTCCCAGGTGGCTTCTGATAACGAGTGAAATACCTGCTTTAAATACCATTCCTCGGCTTGCCCTTGGAGGGGACATGTCAAATAGTCCTATTTTTTGCTTATCGCACTACTTGTATCATTCTGCTTCGACGCACCTTATTGAATAAACAATGCATAGCACTAGACTATTATCGCATTATCTATTCTTCTTTTTATATATATATATATGTTCATTCATGACATTCAGCACCCGTACACTCTGGTACGGCCATTACGCCAGGGGCTTAAGCATACCCCAGAATACGGCGTGAGAAGTCCGAACACTTTCGATAGTGCGGCACCCCGAACTTATAGCATTATATGCATCAGCTCCGAATCATGTCTTGGGTCAATAGTTGGGTTTGCCCGGCTCCCATGCTTTGGTACCTTACGCTCCGCTATATCGGCTAAGGTAGCATTGGGAGAACTACTGCGATTGTGCCCCAGTTCATCTGGGCTAAGCACCTCAGTAGAGAAACTAAAACTGACTGTCATGATAAGGCAAGAGTTGGTCGCTGTTCGAGAGGTCTCGAGTCCCTAAAGACTTATGCCGCTTAGAGAAAGGAGTCAGCTTTGTCCGGCTTAAGGCATGTATAGCGCCCCGAATTCGGCCTTCTGAATACTAGGGGCTTCGCCAGAATTTAAAATTGTAGACTTCTATGGCTAAGTGAGAGTGATAAAGCATTATAGTCCGATTGCCTTGTTCGTTGGGCTGAGCACCTCCCTCGAAGGACCCAACAATGGGAAAAAGAGTGCTCAGATTTATCCAGAACACCCCAACACTCGTGGCATGGGGCAGAAGCCGACCACTGTCCATCTCTCAGATTTGATAAACAGCCGCACAGAAGGTAATATTTTAAATTCAAACAAGCATTGCATAGCGCATATGAACAAGTTTTCATAATATAGGATCACACGAGCAAGTTCATTCAAAAATTACATCCTTCGCACACTCGTCCGCCACAAGACGGGCACCCTTCAGGACACCCTCATAATACATCTCGGGGTGGCGATGATCCTTGCCCTACGCCGGCCCCTCCTTCACTAGCTTCTCGGCGTCCATCTTGGCCCAGTGCACCTTTGCACAGGCAAAAGCCCGGCGGGCACCTTCGATACAGACGGACCGCTTGATGACTTCCAGCCGTGGGCAGGCATCCATAAGCCGCCTCACTAGGCCGAAGTAGCTGTTGGGAAGGGAGTCGTCAGCCCACATCCGGACTATAAAGCCCTTTATGGCCTGTTCGGCCACCTTGTGCAGCTCGACCAGTTGCTTCAGTTGGTCGCTCATAGGCATCGGGTGTTCGGTCCCAGTATACTCAGACCAGAACAACTTCTCCGTCGGGCTTCCCTCCTCGGCCTGGTAATACTTTGCGGCATCCAACACGCTGCGGGGCAAATCTACGAATGCTCCTGGAGAGCTCCGGACTCGGGTAAGTAACAAGTAATTTACTTTCACATGCTTGCTTTGCATATTGAATGCCTTACCCGCCGCTATCTTCCTCATCGCCTCAATTTCCTGGAGGGCCTTTTGGGCTTCAGCCTTGGCATGCTTTGTTCTCTCGAGGGCCGCGGCAAGCTCGGACTCTCGCGTCTTCGAGTCAAGCTCCAAAGCCTCGTGCTTGTTCACGAGAGCCTGGAGCTCTTGCTGCAGCTCGCCCACCCGTGCCTCTTGTTTTTCCCGCTCGGTGCGCTCCTCGGCCGCTTTGGTTTTGGCCTCAGACAGCGCTTGCTTTAGGGTCGCCACTTCGGTCGTGGCCCCTGGCACATTCATGATGATCCTGTCATTTAGCAACCACATTTTCTTTTTTATATAGACAAGGTATTACTTACCTTTGTTCTCCTCGAGCTGCCTCTTGGCAAGGCCGACTCTTTCTCGGACCGCTCGAGGTCCTGCTTCAGTGTGGCGACCTCCGTAGTCTGTGCGGCAGAGGTCAGCAGCGAAGCCTGCATACGCATACAGACATACTTATATTAGACTCTTGCAGATATTATTTGATCCTCTATTCAGCTTTTCTTTGTGAACAACAAACAGAGCATCAGGGGCTACTATCTATGCGGTAATATTTTCCTATATTTTAAATACTTACCTCAAAGCCTGTTAGAAGGCTGGCACAGGCTTCAGTCAATCTGCTCTTGGCGGACCGAACCTTCTTGATCACCGCACTCATAATAGTGCGGTGCTCTTCGTTGATGGAAGCGCCGCGAAGCGCTCCCAGCAGGTCGTTCGGTGCCTCTGGATGGACAGAGGTCACCGGCATGGATGGCTTCCCCCTTTTGGAAGGGGGCCGCCTGCCTGAGTCCGGAACCTCTGGAGGTTCCGGCGCGGTGTTCGGCTGAGGGCCGAACTTGGAGCCCCCGAGAGCCTTGCTCCCTTTGCTCATGGAGTCCGGAAGGTCGACTTGAGGCGCCTCTGGGACTGTCTCCCCCCAGCTCGGTGCCCATTGAGACAATACCTCGGCATTGTCCACAGGGCAAGGAGAGGAGGCGGTTGGAAGTGTATCACTATTCATGTCCGACGAGTCCAAGGAACCGTCCGACGATGATATGTCAATACGAGCTTGGGGCGGACTGCATAATCATATTCAACTTTAGGAGAAGCAGTGCGACAAAGGTATGCTATGAGTTACTCTGGTATCCGAATACTTACGACTTCACCAGGGGCTTGGCCCTGAGCAGCCACTCGTCTTCGCCGTCGGCGGCGGTGGTGGAGCAGTCCGGAAGGAGAGTCCTTTCCTTCTTGGACCCTTCGGCCTACCAGGTTGGGGCGGCCTTCCTTTTCTTGTCTCCCCCGGCTGGAGGGGGAGAATCTTCATCTTCCTTCTCCTTGTTTTCACGGGAGGAGTGCGTCTCGGTATTATCGAACGATGAGTCCGATACCACCTGGCGCCGGGAACTCTTTCGGGTTCCCTTGGCCTTCTTCTTAGTCTTCTCCGGCACATCATAAGGAGCCGGAGTCTGCATCTCCATCGGGAGAGCGTCCGCAGGGTCTTCGGGCATAGGGGCCGGACATTTAATCTACTCCGATGTCTCCACCCAGTCCTGTCAAAGGCATGGGAGCTCAGACCCCGCACATGGTTAAGCTATGGGAAATAAATATCCTACCAGATGTACAGAACTTACCGAATTCGCAGGGCGCTTCACGCTTAGCCCGCGGTCCTCGGTAAGAGAAGGAGGGACCTCGGCGCCCTTTAACAACACCCTCCAGACGTCCTTATGTGTTGTGTCGAAGAGCTCGTGTAGAGTCTGGTGCTGGGCCGGGTCGAACTCCCATAACTTGAAATCCCGTTGTTGACACGGGAGGATCCGGCGGAAGAGCATGACCTAGACTATGTTGACAAGCTTAAGTTTCTTGCTTATCATGTTCCGGATACACTTCTGGAGTCCGTCCAGCTCCACCGATGAACCCTAGGACAGGCCCTTCTCCTTCCAGGAAGTGAGCCGCGTGGGGATTCTAGATCAAAACTCGGGGGCCGCCACCCAGTTGGTGTCGCGCGGCTCGATGATGTAGAACCACCCCGATTGCCACCCCTTTATGGTCTCCACGAAGGAGCCCTCGAGCCATATAACATTGGGCATTTTGCCCACCATGGCTCAGCCGAATTCTGCTTGTTGGCCGCCCACCACCTTCCGCTTGATATTAAAGGTCTTCAGCCACAAGCCGAAGTGGGGTCGGATGCGGAGGAAAGCCTCGCACACGACGATGAATGCCAAGATGTTGAGGATGAAAATTGGGGCCAGATCATGAAAGTCCAGCCCATAATAGAACATGAGGCCGCGGACGAATGGATGGAGGGGAAACCCCAGTCCACGAATGAAGTGGGGGAGGAAAACCACCCTTTCGTGAGGTTCCGGGGTAGGGACGACTGCCCCGTGGCTGGCAGCCGGTGCGCGATATCCGCGGCTAAGTATCCATCTCCACGTAGCTTTTTGATGGGTCCCTCCGTGACGGAGGAGGCCATCCACTTGCCTTCCGCTCTGGACATGTTTGGAGAGAGTTGAGGAGAAGGATGTGGACTTGGGCGTTGGAGCTCGAGTGCGCGAGAATGGATGAGCAAGTAGGAAGAAGGCGTGGGTAGAAAAAGGTGAAACATTATCCCTTTATAAGGGCGGACGAAACTATGCGCCCCCCACCAGCCTGGTAAAACTCGCTTATCCCCCAAGCGCCGTAATTTGTGGCGCGGTTGGGTTACCCATGCCCGTATTGATGGGAATCCCGTAATAAGGGGAACACGACCTCTGCTTTGACAAGATGTGTCAAGAAACCGCCTCACGTTATGTGTGGGGCTGGTTAAAGAAAAACGGTTCAAATAATTACCGGGCCATGGCGTGATGTCATGCTGCCAAAACGTGTCAGCAGATTGGATTTGTGGAAATATTATTCTCTCTATGGTGGTATGTGGAACTTATTTTGCAGGGTCGGACACTATCCTTGTATTCAAACTCTTCTGTGGTGTATTCGGAGGAGGAACCCGCCTTGCAATGCCGAAGACAACACCGCGCACCGGACTCATCGTCATTGAAGCCTGGTTTAGGGGCTACTGACGGAGTCCTGGATTAGGGGGTCTCCGGACAGCCGGACTATATCCTTTGGCTGGACTGTTGGACTATGAAGATACGGGATTGAAGACTTTGTCCCGTGTCCGGATGGGACTCTACTTGGCGTGGAAGGCAAGCTAGGCAACACGAATATGCATACCTCCTCCTTTGTAACCGACCTTGTGTAACCCTAGCCTCCTCCGGTGTCTATATAAACCGGAGGGTTTTAGTCCGTAGGACAACATACAATCATACCGTAGGCTAGCTTCTAGGGTTTAGCTTCTCTGATCTCAGGTAGATCAACTCTTGTACTACTCATATTATCAAGAATAAATCAAGTAGGACATAGGGTTTTACCTCCATCAAGAGGGCCCAAACCTGGGTAAAACATCGTGTCCCCTGCCTCCTGTTACCATCCTCCTTAGACGCACAGTTCGTGACCCCCTACCCGAGATCTGCCGGTTTTGACACCGACACCCGACCACTGCAGAAGATAGAGAGAAAATGAAGGTCATTCCCTATGCCTTAGCCATAAGTTCTATCATGTATGCAATGCTGTGTACCAGACCTGATGTGTGCCTTGCTACAAGTTTAGCAGGGAGGTACCAAAGTAATCCAGGAGTGGATCACTAGACAACGGTCAAGAACATCCTGAAATACCTGAAAAGGACTAAGGATATGTTTCTCATTTATGGAGGTGACAAAGAACTCATCGTAAATGGTTACGTCGATGCAAGCTTTGACACTGATCCGGATGACTCTAAGTCACAAACCGGATATGTATTTATATTGAATGGTGCAGCTGTCAGTTGGTGCAGTTCCAAGCAGAGGGTCGTGACGGGATCTACGTGTGAAGCGGATTACATAGCTGCTTCAGAAGCAGCAAAAGAAGGAGTCTGGATGAAGGAGTTCATATTCGATCTAGGTGTAATACCTAGTGCATTGGGTCTAATGAAAATCTTGTGTGACAATACTGGAGCAATTGCCTTGGCGAAGGAATCCAGATTTCACAAGAGAACCAAACACATCAAGAAAAGCTTCAATTCCATGTGCGATCAAGTGAAGAAGGGAGGCATAGAGATTTGCAAGATACGTACGGATCTGAATGTTGCAGACCCATTGACTAAGCCTCTCTCACGAGCAAAATATGATCAGCACCTAGACTCCATGGGTGTTAGAATCATTACTATGTAATCTTGATTATTGACTTTAGTGCAAGTGGAAGACTAAAGGAAATATGCCCTAGTGGAAATAATAAAGTTGTTATTTATATTTCCTTATATCATGATAAATGTTTATTACTCATATTAGAATTGTATTAATCGGAAACTTAGTACATGTGTGAATACATATACAAACAGGGTGTCCCTAGTATGCCTCTACTTGACTAGCTCGTTAATCAAAGATGGTTAAGTTTCCTGACCATAGACATGTGTTGTCATTTGATGAACGGGGTCACATCATTAGAGAATGATGTGATGGACAAGACCCATCCGTTAGCTTATCATAATGATCGTTTAGTTTTATTGCTATTGATTTCTTCATGACTTATACATGTTCCTCTGACTATGAGATTATGCAACTCTTGAATACCGGAGGAACACCTTGTGTTCTATCAAACATCACAATGTAAGTGGGTGATTATAAAGATATTCTACAGGTGTATCCGATGGTGATTGTTGAGTTGACATAGATCGAGATTAGGATTTGTCACTCCGTGTACCGGAGAGGTATCTCTGGGCCCTCTCGGTAATGCACATCACTATGAGCCTTGCAAGCAATGTGACTAATGAGTTAGCTACGGGATGATGCATTATGGAATGAGTAAAGAGACTTGCCGGTAACGAGATTGAACTAGGTATGATGATACCGATGATCGAATCTCGGGCAAGTAACATACCGATGACAAAGGGAATGACGTATGTTGTTATGCGGTTTGACCGATAAAGATCTTCATAGAATATGTAGGAGCTAATATGAGGATCTAGGTTCCGCTATTCGTTATTGACTGGAGATGTGTCTTGGTCATGTATAAATAGTTCGCGAACCTGTAGGGTCCGCATGCTTAACGTTCGATGGCAATTTGTATTATGAGTTATGTGATTTGATGGATGAAGTTTGTTCGGAGTCCCGGATGAGATAACGGACATGACAAGGAGTCTCGAAATGGTCGAGAGGTAAATATTCATATATTGGAAGGTTATATTTGGACATCGGAATGGTTCCGAGTGATTCGGATATTTTACCGTAGTACCGAGGGGTTACCGGAACCCCCCGGGGGAAGTATTGGGCCTATTGGGTCATATTGGAGGAGAGGAGAAAGGCCTCGTGAGGAGGGCGCGCCCCCCTTGCCCAAACCGAATTGGACCAAGGAAGGGGGGCGGCTGTCGGTGTCAAAACCGGCGGATCTCGGGTAGGGGGTCCCGAACTGTGCGTCTAAGGCGGATGGTAACAGGAGGCGGGGGACACAATCTTTACCCAGGTTCGGGCCCTCTCGATGGAGGTAATACCCTACTTCCTGCTTGATTGATCTTGATGATATGAGCATTACAAGAGTTGATCTACCACGAGATCGGAGAGGCTAAACCCTAGAAGCTAGCCTATGGTATGATTGTCGTTGTCCTACTGACTAAACCCTACGGTTTATATAGACACCGGAGGGGGCTAGGGTTACACAGAGTCGGTTACAAGGGAGGAGATATACATATCCGAATTGCCAAGCTTGCCTTCCACGCAAAGGAGAGTCCCACCCGGACATGGGACGAAGTCTTCAATCGTGTATCTTCATAGTCCAACAGTCTGGCCAAGGGATATAGTCCGGCTGTTCGAGGACCCCCTAATCCAGGACTCCCTCAGTAGCCCCTGAACCAGGCTTCAATGACGACGAGTTCGGCGCGCAGATTGCCTTCGGCATTGCAAGGCGGGTTCCTCCTCCGAATACTCCATAGAGGATTTTGAACACAAGGATAGTGTCCGGCTCTGCAAAACAAATTCCACATACCACCGTAGAGTGTACAATATTTCCACAAATCTAATCTACTGACAACTTTTCATAATGTGACATCACGCCATGGCCTTGGTCATTATTCGAACCATTTTTCCTTGCCCGCCATGGCACGTGTTGCGAGGCGGTTTTATTGGCACGTCTTGTCGAAGCAGAGATCGTGTCCCCTTATCACGGGATTCTCATCAATATGGGTGTGGGTAACCCAATCGTGCTCGTTAGTACAACTCCTCGATTTTAGGCAAGTTCCAAACGGCCACGCGGAGGACGCTTGATATTCGCCCTCTTTATAAAGGGGCCAAAGCCTATCCCTTTCTTCTCACGCTCAATCCCTCCCTTACCCCACCCCGAGTTCCAACACCCAAGGCTCAGGCGAAGCGCTTCGGACCTTCAATCATGTCCGTATCTAACCTTCAGGGCCGGTGGATGGCTTCCTCTGTCACAGAGGAGGACATCAAGAAGCTAAGGGAGGCCAGGTATCTGACCGCCGAAATCTCGCACAGGCTGCCTGCCAGAGGGCAGGTCATGCCCACTCCCGAACCCAATGGGAGTGTCGTATTTGTTTCCCACTTCCTCGGAGGGCTAGACTTTAGTCTTGATCCCTTTGTCAGAGGGCTCATGTTCTATTATGGGCTCGACTTCCACGATCTAGCTCCGGATTCCATTCTTCACATCTCGTCGTTTATCGTCGTATGTGAGGCCTTCCTCCGCATCACCCCACACTTCGGCTTATGGCTCAAGACCTTCAATTTGAAGCCGGAGATAATCGATGGGCGACACGTAGAATGCGGAGGTGCCACAATAAGCAAAGGCATCGATGCCCCATGGCCAGATGGTTCCTTCCCGGAGACATCCAACTTATGGTAGCGGGAGTGGTTTTACATCACAGCTCCCCGAAGTACTAAGTGGGTGGCTGCCCCCGCCTTCCGTTCGGGCGCCCCACCACAACTGGCGTAATGGGTCAACAAGGGGCTAGACTGGGGGCCGGTTAATGATGTGCCAACATTGCAAAGTCGCATCCGAGATCTCCTCAAGAGGGATGTCGGTCTTGTCAAAGTAATGCAAGTTATGCTAGTTTGTCCGGTCCTGCCATGCCAATGTTGATCTCTCCGTGTGTGGGAGTTCAACCCGGAAGGACCGCGAACTATTCAGCAGTTCTTCGGCGCGATGCTCGAAGAGATGTATGGGTTGTTCTTCGGATCACGAATAAAGTGTCCGGACACCACCAAGGATGCGGGTCTGAACTGTAATCGTCCAGATACCAAGGTAAGTATTTCCACGACCGAACACACTGTCTTTTCATTTGTCATAGCATAATTCTGAAAGAATTGCTCTTGTCCAGGACTGGGTAAGAAAGGCAAAGATGATCAGGTGTTCGGCCCCCCTTCCCGAGGGCTCGCCGGATCCTGTACTAGCCAGGATGCTGGAGTATGCACATTATCAAGTGCCCTCGGGGGAAGATAAAGGGAGAGACGAGGAAGCCGAAAGCGAGCTTCACGCATTACTCATCCAAACCGGGGGAATTAGTACCTCCACGAAGGAGGATAATCGGGAAGAAGAATCAGAAATTCCCTCTCCCCAAGGAAGTAAACGGACCGCTCCTGAAGACTTGGAAACAAGGGTTTCCAAATGAGAGAAGAAACCCCCGCCGGGGGGGCCCTGGCCTGGAGGGCATTCCTTCCACATAGTATTCTATGGTGGGTGAACAAATTACTGTTGAGCAATTGACAGAATTGAGCATAGTTATGAGAATATCTAGGTATGATCATGTATATAGGTATCACGTCCGAGACAAGTAGACCGACTCCTGCCTACATCTACTACTATTACTCCACTCATCGACCGCTATCCAGCATGCTTCTAGAGTATTAAGTTAAAAACAGAGTAACACCTTAAGCAAGATGACATGATGTAGAGGGATAGACTCATGCAATATGAAGAAAATCCCATCTTGTTATCCTCAATGGCAACAATACAATGCGTGCCTTGCTGCCCCTAATGTCACTGGGAAAGGACACTGCAAGATTGAACCCAAAGCTAAGAACTTCTCCCATTGCAAAAAGATCAATCTAGTAGGCCAAACCAAACTGATAATTCGAAGAGACTTGCAAAGATAACCAATCATACATAAAATAATTCAGAGAAGATTCAAATATTATTCATAGATAGACTTGATCATAAACCCACAATTCATCGATCTCGACAAACACACCGCAAAAAGAAAATTACATCGAATAGATCTCCACAAGAGAGGGGGAGAACATTGTATTGAGATCCAAAAAGAGAGAAGAAGCCATCTAGCTACTAACTATGGACCCGTAGGTCTGAGGTAAACTACTCACACTTCATCGGAGGGGCTATGGTGTTGATGTAGAAGCCCTCTGTGATCGATGCCCCCTCCAGCGGAGCTCCGGAACAGGCCCCAAGATGGGATCTCGTGGATACAAAAAGTTGCGGTGGTGGAATTAGGGTTTTGGCTCCGTATCTGATCGTTTGGGGGTACGTAGGTGTATATAGGAGGAAGGAGTATGTCGGTAGAGCAACAGGGGGCCCACGAGGGTGGAGGGCGCGCCTGGGGTAGGCAGGCGCGCCCCCCTACCTCATGGCCTCCTCGTTTCTTTCTTGACGTAGGGTCCAAGTCTCCCGGATCATAATCTTCCTAAAAATCATGTTCCCGAAGGTTTCATTTCGTTTGGACTCCGTTTGATATTCCTTTTCTTCGAAACCCTAAAACAGGCAAAAACAGCAATTCTGGGCTGGCCTCCGGTTAAAAGGTTAGTCCCAAAAATAATATAAAAGTGGATAATAAAGCCCAATAATGTCCAAAATAGTAGATAATATAGCATGGAGCAATCAAAAATTGTAGATACGTTGGAGACGTATCATAATGCCCCGGACAATAACTGAGACGCATGTCTTGCAGTCCGGATCATAGCTCTTCCCGACAGAGTTTGTCTTCAGGGGATCTTCTTCCAGAGATGATGGAGAGCGAAACGCCTCCCCTTGTCTCCCCGGCTCCTGGGGCAGATGACCCTGAGGTGTCATCACAGAGGATTTCTCCTAATCCGCCAAGGCCAGAAGGTAACCCTTCGGCCACCCGAAGTCCGGAGTATTCAGCTCCTAAGGGGAGTAACAGAAAGAGTCCGGGATTGTCCGGTGCGCAACCGGACGTACTGACGGGTCTTTTGGAGCAAGCGGCTATCTCAGAGGAGCATCGTACTTTAATGGGTATGGTAGTTGAGAGGATCTCATCCGCCAAAAGTGGGTTGCATGAAGCTTTTACGAGCTTGCTAAAAGGCTTTGAGGTACGCAAAAAAATTTTGACGATACCGCACACGCTAGGTGTGCTCTATACGGATAGTAGCCCCTGAGACTCTGGTTGTTGTCCTGAGGTGGCAAACAAAGGATCATAGTCCCAGGTAATGATCACGCTGCTTTCATGTGCAGGCAGCGGACGGCCCGGTGGCTGGCCGGACTGCTGAGTTTGCCGGATTAAGCCGGCAGCTAGACGCGGCAGATGCCGACATTGCGCTTGTGAACAAGCGCCTTGACGAGGCACAGGGCATGTATTTTTGGGTGATCAGCAAGTATTAAGAGGAGCATGATGCTAGTATCTATAATACGTTTTGACTGCAGATGGAGCTGCCGCCGTGGAGACCCTTCGGGCGGAACTTGCCCGAGCCAAGGAACAAGCCAGGAGAAGTGATGCGGTCGCCCTAAAGGCGGCCGAAGACTTAAGAGCCGAATAGGCTGCTCATCGCAAGAGCGAAGATGAAATAGCCAAGATGGCTGTTGAGCTAAAACGTGCCGCCGACCGATATGAGCTTCTTGAAAAGGAAAGCCAAGTGAGAGCGGCTGACCTGAAGAGAGATGTGGAGGCAGCCAAGGAAACCCATTCTAAAATCAGAGCGGCAGAGGACGAGCTCCGTCAAGCCGGAGATATCACGGCTGGGAAGCCCTTTTTGTTGCGGACGAAGTTTGGAGATCCGAAGTATGCCCCTCTGGATCGATTATGGAGTGTTGCAGACGCGTATGCAGACTTGGCAATGAGTGCTGCTGATGCGACCGCGTTTTTCAAAGATCAAGAAGATCACGAAGTAGATAAGTTGTTCTGGTCGCAGTTCAGTGCTCCGATGCGTCCGCTGCTGTTAAATGAGCGAATGGCCGAGTGGGCTGAGCTCCATAGGTTGTCCGGGCTTGCCATGAGGTCTGTCGTGGATCATCTTTGGCCGGAAGGACCAAAGCCAAATAGTTATTTTGGTTTAGTGCAACGATTCCTTGGTGTTGTACAGCATATCGATGCCGTAAAGAGGTCGGCGTGCATAGAGGATGTGTGTATGGCTCTTGCCTGTGTTAGGACATACTGGGCAGAGATGGATGCCACCGCTATTGCAACCCAGGGTCCGGCCGTAGGCCAGGTCTCGGCCGAGCACTATTTAGAAGAAGTCCTAGAAGGCGCTCGTTTTATAGAGGCTCAGTGCTCGAAGAGTATCATGTTCGAGTGACATGTATCCCCATTGTTAAAATAGTATTATTTGAATTATACAGGATGTTTTTATTGCCTGAAGGTATTATGATGCCTCCTGTGCGGCTGTTTATGTAAGTATATAACCTAAAAGTTTGTAGTCGTTGGCTTCAGTCCCCACGCAAATAATGCGGGGGTGTTCGGAAAAGCACGTATTCACACTTGATCCAACGTCTTGGTCCATGAAGGAGGTCATGGCGCGGAGAACAAGGCAATCAGACTATATTGCTTTAACACTTTCACTTAGCCATAGGAGTTTGTCAATGGGGCTACTATATAGCCCCTGGTACTTCCGCGCCTATCCAAATACGGTGCGTGTACATACATGACCGGGAAACCGGTCCTTCGTTAATGCGGAGGTATCGCGAAGATTCCGCTGAGTCCTCGAGTGGTTGACCAGTCTCGCGCTTTATCATGACAGTCAGTTTTCGGCTTTCTCTACTGAGGTGCTCATCCAGATGAACCAGAGCACAATCGCAGTAGTTCTCCCGGTGCCACCTTAGCCGATAGAGCAGAACGTAAGGTAGCAAAACATGGGAGCCAGGCAAACCCAACATTTGACCAAAGACATGATTCGGAGCTGATCCATGTAAGGCCAAACTCGCGACGCCGAACACTCCCTAAGGTATTCAGACTTTACAACATATACCGAGCTGAGCAAAGCCCTTGATAACGAACCCTGAATTTCCAGGTACATGCATCAGTCTGACGTGGCGAAAATGCCAATAACGTCAGCATCCCTCTCGGTTGTGCTAAGTATCCGGAGGGCGTGGAGCAATAAGAGACAGTGAGAAAAGTTTACACAGGGTCTTAATCTAGAAAGAAACCTTTGAGCGGGGCCCTGCTGCACGTCTACGCCTGTGTCTCCGTTGTGCCGTGTCCTGGAAGGGTGTAGCACGATTGTCATATGTAAGAGAGAGAAAACCCAGGTGAAAGTCTACGTGTGGAAAGTTGGTTATTTTTAATAGACCGTTGAAATTCAATCTAAGTAAGGTCAAACCGAACTATAGTCCTTTTTACATGCGGGAAGCCCCTAGCGCCTCCTATGGGGGTATATCCATCGACCCAATCTCGGGTTTATCTGAGCTGTTACAGCGAGGGGTGCGACGGGCTCGTCTAGCCGTGTCCGCGGTCTTGACGACCGATCATTTATTCTGGTTGGAGGGGCCGTTCAGTGTTCGGCTGCGAAAACCGCCGTACATTCCACCGCATGTAACACTCTGAGTTTCTGCTAACTATGACGATGCCACGTGGACCGGACATCTTGAGCTCAAGATAATCGTAATGCGGTATTGCATTAAAACGAGCGAAGGTTGTTCTTCCGAGTAGTGCTTGATAGACGCTTCGGAATGGAGCGATGTCGAAGGTTAATTCTTCACTTCGGAAGTTGTCGGCAGAACCGAATACAACCTCTAGCACTATAGAGCCCGTGCAGTGGGCCTCTAGGCCTGGTACTACTCCTTTAAAGGTACTATTGCTTTGGTTGATTCTTGTTGGGTCTATCCCCATTTTGTGGACTATGTCTTGATATATCCATCAATTATTGGGTCTAGTACCAAGGCAGCCGATCCTCCGTGCCAGATACTAGTCGGGTGATCCCGGCGATCAAAAGTGATTGGGCAGGCCGACCAAGGGTTGAACTTGGGGGTAACGGGCTCTACGGTGTATATGTCTCGGAGTGCGCGTGTGCTCCTCCTCTTTGTTACGTGAATCATGTTCACTGTTTTGACTTCTGGTGGGAATTTTTTCTGTCCCCCAGTGTTTTGTTGGTGAGGCTCATCCTCATCTTCACTTGGTGTCTCCCTCCCCTTGTGTTCGGCATTTAGCTTGCCAGCCTGCTTAAAGACCCAGCATTCTCTATTGGTGTGATTTGCAGGTTTATCGGAGGTGTCGTGAATCTCACATAATCTGTCCAGAATCTTGTTTAGGCTGGACGGTCCATCTTTGTTGCCTTTGAATGGCTTTTTCTGTTGACCGGGTCGAGAGCCCCTGAATCTGGAGTTTACCGCCGTGTTGTCTGGGCTGTCTTCGTTGCTTCGACGCTTGCTTCTATTGCATCACGGTTTTCCATTGCCATCACTGACTTCGGATGTGCTTGGGTCGCTGGTGCCGCTACGGGCCAGCCAACTATCCTCGCCCGCGCAAAAGCGGGTCATAATGCTTGTTAGGTCTGCCATTGTCCTTGGTTTTTCCTGGCCGA
This sequence comes from Triticum dicoccoides, assembly GCF_002162155.2. Classification (NCBI taxonomy): domain Eukaryota; kingdom Viridiplantae; phylum Streptophyta; class Magnoliopsida; order Poales; family Poaceae; genus Triticum; species Triticum dicoccoides. Next base: position 102,596,473 of record NC_041390.1, read on the forward strand.
GGTGTCTGGCAAGCCATTCGTCCCAGACACTATGTTTGAAAGCCGCTAAGGCTTCGACGTCCGGGCAATCGACAATTTGATTCTTCTTAGTGAGGAATCTGTTCCAAAGCTTTCGGACTGACTGTCCGGGTTGTTGGATTATGTGACTTAAATCGTCTGCATCCGGAGGTCGGACATAGGTCCCTTGAAAATTAGCCCTGAAAGCATCCTCGATCTCTTCCCAACTTCCAATTGAGTTTTTGGGGAGGCTTTTCAACCAGTGCCTAGCTGATCCTTTCAACTTTAAGGGCAAGTATTTGATGGCGTGGAGATCATCTCCATGAGCCATGTGGATGTGAAGGATAAAGTCCTCAATCCAGACCCCAGTGCATGTTGTTCCGTCGTATGACTCTATGTTCACGGGTTTGAATCCTTTTGGGAATTCATGATCCAGTACCTTGTCGATGAAGCATAGGGGGTGCGCGGCACCCTTGTATTTGGGTGTATCTGATGGTTGTAGTGTTCAGTATAGTCGCTTGGGCGGCAACGATTCTGTGCCGGAACGCGCTTCCTAGGTCCGTAAATGGATCTGGTCAAACCGGCTTTTTTGTGTAGGTCCTCACGTAGGTCGTGTGCTGACTTGTGTACGTCATCGTTGGTCGCCCTGTCGTGACCACGGGGTGGCCGGGCCGGTTGATCGGTCATTTTATTTTCCGGCGGAGTGGGCTCTAAGGCCTCGTCGTCGAATTCAGGCAACAGCTTGCGCTTTGGATAGCTTTTTGTGTGGCGATTACCGCCGTACTTTTCTTCCGTGTCAAGCACTTTACTCCATCTGCTGTTGAGCGTATTCCGCGCGGTCTTAAGCCTTTGCTTCTGCTTCTTCAGGCTCTGCGCGGTTTCAATGAGCCTTTTATGAAGGTTCTCTTGTTCCAAGTGCCTTTCAGGGATGATGTGTGCATCGTCGTTCGGACTATTCATGTCTCCGGAGACAGGTTGATGAGTTTTACCCTCGGGGACGTCTTGACCGGACAGCGGCTCCGTACTATGTTCGCCGTCCGCTGGTTCACCCTACTCCACCGATGGGTTCATGTGATCGTTGTCTCCTTTGGGGTCGACTGGGGTGTTACTCTTTCTTGCGCTGTTATCGCTGTTTTTGCTGTGGCGGGATTTGGAGCGGCGCTTACGCCGTCGCTTTGGTTGCTTCTCGGGGGAATTGTCCTTCGCTGCTTCCTCCCGTTCCTCGTCATCATTTTATTTGGGTGTATCCACCATGTATATATCATGTGATGAAGTGGGAGTCTAGCGCCCTGCGGGCGGTGGTTCCTGTTTGTCTCCCGCGTCGTCGTCCATACCGTCGATGTCTACGGAGCCAAAATCAAGCATTTCGGTTAAGTCGTCGAATGTGTCTATTAAGTGGGTGGTGGGTGGGGAACGAATTTCTTCGTCGTTCGCTTCCCACTTGAGCCGAACACAGTTCGGCCAAGGGCCTCCTGACAAGGAGAGAGGCCTTAATGAATTTAGCACATTGCCCACGGGCGAGTGCTGAAATATATCGGCAGAGGAAAACTCCGTGATTGGCGCCCTATCAGATTTGATGGGTACAGACGCAGGCGGTTCGGAGACCGTGGCCGGGGACGAATCCAAAGGTTCAGAAACACGGGTCTCGTAGGAGGTGAAGTCAGTATTCGGCTCTATCGCCGCTGAGTGTGCGGCCTCTGGGGCGGGGTCCATCCACCCGTCCTTGGACGGCGCGATTTGCTCTGGATCAAGGGCCGGAGTCGCCATAGGTGTGATCTCCCGAACACTGTCCGATGGTAGAGCTAAGTCATACCCGTCGTGACTGTGCGGCGCACCTGACGCGGGCTCGAATCCGTCGAAGATCAAGTCTCAGCGGATGTCGGCAGTATAGTTCAAACTTCCAAACCTGACCTGATGGCCAGGGGCGTAGCTCTCGATCTACTCCAGATGCCAAGTGAGTTGGCCCGCAGTGCGAAGCCGCTGGATATGAAGATCTGTCCGAGGAGAAAAACCTCACCCTGGAATGCATCGTTGCCGATGATCGTTCGAGAAAAACCTAATCCGGTGACGACACAGTGGAACTCTCAATGAAAGCACCAATGTCGGTGTCAAAACCGGTGGATCTCGGGTAGGGGGTCCCGAACTGTGCGTCTAAGGCGGATGGTAACAGGAGGCGGGGGACATAATGTTTACCCAGGTTCGGGCCCTCTTGATGGAGGTAATACCCTACTTCCTGCTTGATTGATCTTGATGACATGAGCATTACAAGAGTTGATCTACCACGAGATCGGAGAGGCTAAACCCTAGAAGCTAGCCTATGGTATGATTGTCGTTGTCCTACGGACTAAACCCTCTGCTTTATATAGACACCAGAGGGGGCTAGGGTTACACAGAGTCGCTTACAAGGGAGGAGATATAAATATCCGAATTGCCAAGCTTGCCTTCCACGCAAAGAGAGTCCCACCCGGACACGGGACGAAGTCTTCAATCTTGTATATTCATAGTCCAACAGTTCGGCCAAGGGATATAGTCTGGCTGTCCGAGGACCCCCTAATCCAGGACTCCCTCAGTGGCCCCCTCTTTCCTTTCCTTCTTCCTCTCTATCCCTTCCCCTTTTCCCTCTCCGGTGGAAGGAAGGCGGGAGGGGGTGGTGAATCCTACTTGGACTAGGAGTCCAAGTAGGACTCCCCCATGGCGCGGCCCCTTGGTCGGCCACCTCCTCCTCCCCCCTTTATATACGGAGGCGGGGGGCACCCCAAAGGCACAACATACAATCTCTTAGCCGTGTGCGGTGCCCCCCTCCACAGTTTAACACCTCGGTCATATCATCGTAGTGCTTAGGTGAAGCCCTGCGTCGGTAACTTTACATCACCATTGCCACGCTGTCGTGCTGACGGAACTCTCCCTCGTCCTCAACTGGATCAAGAGCTCGAGGGATGTCATCGTCCTGAACGTGTGCTGAACGCGGACGTGCCATACGTTCGGTACTTGGATCGATTTGATTGTGAAGATGTTCGACTACATCAACCGCGTTACTAAACGCTTCCGCTTTCGGTCTACGAGGGTACGTGGACACACTCTCCCCTCCCATTGATATGCATCTCCTAGTTAGATATTGCGTGATCGTAGGAATTTGTTGAATTACTATGTTCCCCAACACTAGAAGACGGTGTGCAGGCCAAAGGCCCTAGGTGGGCTGGGAATCACGTACCATGAGAGGTTTGGTTGGGCTCTCCGCTTACGCTGGCCATGTCTAATGTGGACCGACCCTGATCGTCAGTGGGTGGGCTCTGCCCTACCTTGCGATGAGTCTGATATGGCGCTATTCACGGCTTCCACCTCCATCGTGCTGGGTAACAGCCACAAAGCTCTGTTCTGGCATGACGACTGGACCGGAAAAGGCCCCCTAAGGATATTGGCTCCTGGATTATACAAAATCGCCACTAGAAAGAAGAGAAGAGTGTCCAAGGAGCTACACGAGGATAAATGGGTCAAATCGGTCGCCCGCCTTCAGTCCCCCATGCACCTGCAGGAATTCATCGCGATCGCATCACTGGCCTCTCGGGTTACACTATCTACAGACAGGGAGGACTCCATCTCCTGGCGTTGGAATCCCAATGGAATCTACTCCGCAGCTTCGGCATATACAACCCAATTCTTCGGCTCCTTCCCCAAGTTCTCGCCGACGAAGATTTGGGAGGCACACGCGGAGCCCAAATGCAAGCTCTTTTCCTGGCTGGTGCTCCATGGCAAGATCCTCATGGCCGTCATGCTCGATATTTGCGGATGGCCGCACGATCCTACATGCCCACTATGCCTCGAAGCGCAGGAGATGGCAACTCACCTCTGCAACGACTCTCCATTTGCGATTGCGGTTTGGTCGCATGGGCATGGACTGGGGAGGCGCCCACGAACACGATGACACTCCCGCCTCCCATGGGAGTCTCCGACTGGTGGGATCTGCTCATCTCTCCCCTTTCCAGGGATGAAAGACGCCGGTGTAGCAGTCACTTCTTCTACACCATTTGGATATTTGGAAGGAGCGCAACTGTTGGATATTCAACTGAACCCGCCTCACTCACCTGGAGGTGGCGGCCATCGCGCTTGACGACATAAGACTGTTGGCATGCGCCTTTGACAGGGCACAAGTGCTGACCGGTATTGGTTGATTTGGTTAACTTAGCGGAACACACTGGTCCTTATGGGGTTTTTGTCAGGTTTCCCTAGAAAAACATGTCATCTCTGTACATAAACCCTCTTTTTTCATCTGAAATGAAAAGACAGTGGTCCTGCCGGTTCCTCAAAAAAAATATGTGAAGCATGTGTATAAATAAACATAACATACAAAAAGAAAACAAATATAACACACATGTTCGTACATTCTAAGAAACATGACTTTTTTTCATCTTACCTTATTCTCATTTTGTATGAAAAATCTAATCTAGTTGTACAACATCAATAAGTCTCCTGCTTTTCCAGCTATGACCATGAAATTCATCATGGGCAACATCATCGGTTTTGTCCATCGGTCGATAAGTCATCCATCCATAGCTGGTGGCCGGGCAAGGCGGCAGCGACCTCGAGTCCTTCTGCCGCTGACTACTCCGACGATGATGGCATGGACGACGTCGACGGTATGTTAGGGCAGAGCAGACACGTGTACGAAGTCACGGTCTGCTACAAGTTAGTCTCCTAGTTTTTTTCGAAATTGTTCAGTTAAACGAATGAAAAATTGTCCGTTTTATGTAAATTATGTCCCAACTTTAATCATTTCCATTGTGTTCGTTGAATTTTGTTTGGTTTGTTAAAATATTGAAATGTTTTGCGGCTATGGTTGAATGGGCGGTTCCCGCATTAGTGTCCGCAAACTGGTCCCCACCATTCCGCAAATACATGCGGTGCCCATGTTGGGCAACGTAGTAATTTAAAAAAAATTACTACGCACACGCAAGATCATGGTGATGCATAGCAACGAGAGGGTAGAGTGTGTCCACGTACCCTCGTAGATCGAAAGCGGAAGCCTTAGCACAACGCGGTTGATGTAGTCGTACGTCTTCATGATCCGACCGATCATAGCATGGAGCAATCAAAAATTATAGATACGTTGGAGACGTATCAAGCATTCCCAAGTTTAATTCCTGCTCGTCCTCGAGTAGGTAAATGATAAAAAGAGAATTTTTGATGCAGAGTGCTACTTGGCATAATTTTAATGTAATTCTTCTTAATTGTGGTATGAATATTCAGATCCGAAAGATTCAAGACAAAAGTTAATATTGACATAAAATGATAATAGTTCAAGCATACTAACTAAGCAATTATGTCTTCTCAAAATAACATGGCCAAAGAAAGTTCATCCCTACAAAATCATATAGTTTAGTCATGTTTCATTTTCGTCACACAAGAATGCTCTCATCATGCACAACCCTGATGACAAGCCAAGCAATTGTTTCATACTTTAGTAATCTCAAACCTATAAACTTTCACGCAATATGTGAGCGCGAGCCATGGACATAGCACTATGGGTGGAATAGAATATAATGAGGGAGGTTATGTGGAGAAGACAAAAAAGGAGAAAGTCTCACATCAACGAGGCTAATCAATGGGCTATGGAGATGCCCATCGATTGATGTTAATGTAAGGAGTAGGGATTGCCATGCAATGGATGCACTAGAGCTATAAATATATGAAAGCTCAACAAAATAAACTAGTGGGTGTGCATCCAACTTGCTTGCTCACGAAGACCTAGGGCACTTGAGGAGGCCCATTGTTGGAATATACAAGCCAAGTTCTATAATGAAAAATTCCCACTAGTATATGAAAGTGATAACATGAGAGACTCTCTACTATGAAGATCATGGTGCTACTTTGAAGCACAAGTGTGGTAAAAGGATAGTAACATTGTCCCTTCTTTCTTTTTCTCTCATTTTTTTGGGCCTTTTCTTTTTTATGGCCTTTCTTTTTTGGGGGCCTTCTCTTTTTTTATGGCCTCTTTTTTTTATTCCTCACTTGGGACAATGCTCTAATAATGATGATCATCACACTTCTATTTATTTACAACTCAATGATTACAACTCGATACTAGAACAAAGATGACTTTATGAATGCCTCCGGCGGTGTACCGGTATATGCAATGAACCAAGAGTGACATGTATGAAAGAATTATGAACGGTGGCTTTGCCACAAATACTATGTCAACTACATGATCATGCTAAGCAATATGACAATGATGAATGTGTCATGATGAACGGAATGATGGAAAGTTGCATGGCAATATATCCCGGAATGGCTATGGAAATGACATAATAGGTAGGTATGGTGGCTGTTTTGAGGAAGATATAAGGAGGTTTATGTGTGAAAGAGCATATCATATCACGGGGTTTGGATGCACCGGTGAAGTTTGCGCCAATTCTCAATGTGAGAAAGGGCAATGCACGGTACCGAAGAGGCTAGCAAGGATGGAAGGGTGAGAGTGCGTATAATCCATGGACTCAACATTAGTCATAAATAACTCACATACTTATTGCAAAAATCTACAAGTCATCAAAAACCTCGGCACTACGCGCATGCTCCTAGGGGGATAGATTGCTAGGAAAAGACCATCGCTCGTCCCCGACCGCCACTCATAAGGAGGACAATCAAATAACACCTCATGTTCAAAATTTGTTGCATAACGTTTACCACACGTGCATGCTACGGGACTTGCAAACTGATATGTCTCCGTCGTATCTATAAATTTTTATTGTTCCATGCCAATATTATTCAACTTTCATATACTTTTTGGCAACTTTTATATTATTTTTGGGACTAACATATTGATCCAATGCCCAGTGCCAGTTCCTATATATTGCATGTTTTTGGTTTCGCAGAATATCCATATCAAACGGAGTCCAAACGGGATAAAAACGGACGGAGCTTATTTTTGGAAAATATGGAAAATTCGGAAGGAAAATGAACGCGAACCAGTGCCCGAGGTGGTCACGAGACAGGGGGGCGCCCCCCCCCTAGGGCGTGCCCCCTACCCTCGTGATCCCACCAAAAGGCGGTTGAAGCTCTTCTTTTGCCACATGAAAGCTAATATTCGGAAAAAAAATCACGGCGAAGGTTTCAGGCCAATCGGAGTTACGGATCTCCATATATAGGCGAAACGGTGAAACAGAGCCAGGAGAGAACGCAGAAACAAAGAGAGACAGAGAGACAGATCCAATCTCGGAGGGGCTCTCGCCCCTCCCACACCATGGAGGCCATGGACCAGAGGGGAAACCCTTCTACAATCTAGGGAGGAGGTCAAGGAAGAAGAAGAAGGAGGGGGGCTCTCTCCCCCTCGCTTCCGGTGGCACCGGAGTGCCACCGGGGGCCATCATCATCACCGCGATCTTCACCAACAACTTCACCGCCATCATCACCAACTCTTCCCCCCTCTATGCAGTGGTGGAACCTCTCTCTTACCCGTTGTAATCTCTACTTAAACATGGTGCTCAACGCTATATATTATTTCCCAATGATGTATGGCTATCCTATGATGTTTGAGTAGATCTGTTTTGTCCTAATGGCTATTTGATGATCAAGATTGGTTTGAGTTGTATGTTTTATTATTGGTGCTATCCTATGGTGCTCTCCGTGTCGCGCAAGCGTGAGGGATTCCCGCTGTAGGGTTTGCAATATGCTTATGATTTGCTTATGGTGGGTGGCGTGAGTGACAGAAGTACAGACCCGAGTAAGTAGGTTGTTTGTGTATGGGATAAAGGGGACTTGATACTTTAATGCTATGGTTGGGTTTTACCTTAATGAATCTTTAGTAGTTGCGGATGCTTGCTACAGTTCCAACCATAAGTGCATATGATCCAAGTAGAGAAAGTATGTTAGCTTATGCATCTCCCTCAAATAAAATTGCAATAATGATTACCGGTCTAGTTATCGATTGCCTAGGGACAAATAACCTTCTTGTTGACAAAAGCTCTTTACTAAAACTAATTTAGTTGTGTCTTCATCTAAACAGCCCCTACTTTATATTTACTTGCTCTTTATTATTTTGCATACCTATCCAACAACACCTACAAAGTACTTCTAGTTTCATACTTGTTTCCGGTAAAGCGAACGTCAAGTGTGCATAGAGTTGTATCGGTGGTCGATAGAACTTGAGGAATATTTGTTCTACCTTTAGCTCCTCGTTGGGTTCGACACTCTTACTTATCAAAACAGGCTACAATTGATCCCCTATACTTGTGGGTTATCACAAACTTCAACACAAGTATTTCTCAATTTCACAACTACTCAACTAGCATGACTTTGATATTATTACCTCCATATCTCAAAACAATCATCAAGCATCAAACTTTTCTTAGTATTCAACACACTCATAATACCAAGCATATTAGGATTTTAAGCAAATTACCATGCTACTAATACTCTCAAAATAATCTAAGTGAAGCATGGGATATCAATAGTTTCTATAAAACAAATCCACCACCGTGCTCTAAAAGATATAAGTGAAGCACTAGAGCAAAACTATAAAGCTCAAAAGATATAAGTGAAGCACATAAAGTATTCTATCAAATTCCAAATCATGTGTGGCTCTCTCAAAATGTGTGTACAGCAAGGATGATTGTGGTAGACTAACAAGCAAAGACTCAAATCATAAAAGACGCTCCAAGCAAAACACATATCATGTGGTGAATAAAAATATAGCTCCAAGTAAAGTTACCGATAGAAGTAGACGAAAGAGGGGATGCCTTCCGGGGCATCCCCAAGCTTTGGCTTTTAGGTGTCGTTAGATTATCTTGGGGTGCCATGGGCATCCCCAAGCTTAGGCTCTTGCCACTCCTTGTTCCGTAATCCATCAAATCTTTACCCAAAACTTGAAAACTTCACAACACAAAACTTAAAGTATAAAATCTCGTGAGCTCCGTTAGCGAAAGAAAACAAAAGACCACTTCAAGGTACTGTAATGAACTAATTCTTTATTTATATTGGTGTTAAACCTACTGTATTCCAACTTCTCTATGGATTATAAACTATTTTACTAGCCATAGATTCATCAAAATAAGCAAACAACACACGAAAAACAGAATCTGTGAAAAACAGAACAGTCTGTAGTAATCTGTAGCTAGCGGAAGATCTGGAACCCCAAAAATTATAAAATAAATTTCTGGTCGTGAGGAATTTATCTATTAATCATCTGCAAAAATAATTAACTAAATATCACTTTCCAAATAAAAATTACAGCAGTTCTCGTGAGCGCTAAAGTTTCTGTTTTTTACAGCAAGTTCAACAAGACTTTCCCCAAGTCTTCCCAACAGTTCTACTTAGCACAAACACTAATTAAACACAAAAAAACACAACCAAAACAGAGTATAAATACATTATTTATTACTAAACAGGATAAAAAGTAAGGAATAAAAATAAAATTGGGTTTCCTCCCAACAAGCGCTATCGTTTAACGCCCCTAGCTAGGCATAACAAGCAAGAATAGATCTAGGTATTGCCATCTTTGATAGGCAATTCTTAAATGAGGCATCTATCTCCCTTAGGAATTTGTTTCTTTCTAGTGATTATCAAACTCTTAGGCACGAGATCGAAAAATTCATTTGTAGCAATTGGTTCCTTAATGATAGAAAAAAGATTGGGATGAATACTTATAGATTTAAGATCCGCAGTTTCCTTACTAGATGATTCACCCTTATTTTTAGGAACATACATAAGCTTGGCAATTTTAGTAGGAGGACTTGGAGTATTCTTTACGGAAGAAAAAGCGGTTCCCAAGTTTGTAATGATACCCTCAAGTTTATCGATTCTAGTGGAATATAGATTTATTTTCTCATTAACTATGGGTTCCTTTTCCTTAATATTTTTCAAAGTCATTCCTACCCTAGATCCATATTGGGTAATTTGATTGTGGATCTTTTTATCTAGATTTTCAATTAATTCAATGGTAGCAACTTTATTTTCAATAATTTCAAGTCTTTGCATAACATGCTCCAAAGTTAACATAGTTCCATTAACCAAAAGAGGTGGTGAGCCAAATAAATCTAACATAGCATTATAAGAATCAAAAGTATGGCTACCCAAGAAATTCCCTGGGGTAATGGTATCAAGGATATATCTATACCAAGGACTAGCACCTACATAAAAATTGCGGAGAAGAACTGAAGTACTTCCTCTGTCCCAAAATATAAGAACGTTTTTCACACTACACTAGTGTCAAAAACGTTCTTATATTATGGGACGGAGGGAGTAGATTTCTTCCTGGTAGATCTATTTTGAGCATTGCAAATTCTATACCAAACATCTTTTAGATTTTCTCCCTCCCTTTGTTTAAAATTTAGAACTTCATTCTCGGGAGACAACGGAGAAGATATGAGACTAGCCATAACGACAAGCAAGCAAACTAACACACAAGCAAAACAAAAAGCAAAAGGGCAAAAGAGGCAAATAGAGAGGGAGGATAGAGAGAGAGAGGGCGAATAAAATGGCAAGGGTGAAGTGGGGGAGAGGAAAACGAGAGGCAAATGGCAAATAATGTAATGCGGGAGATAGGGATTGTGATGGGTACTTGGTATGTGGACTTTTGCATAGACCTCCCCGGCAACGGTGCCAGAAATTCTTCTTGCTACCTCTTGAGCACTGCGTTGGATTGCCCCGAAGAGGAGAGGATGATGCAGCAAAATAGGGTAAGTATTTCCCTCAATTTTTGAGAACCAAGGTATCAATCCAGTAGGAGGCTACGCGCGAGACCCTCGTACCTACACAAAAACAATAGCTCAACGCAACCAACGCGCTTAGGGGTTGTCAATCCCTTCACAGTCACTTACGAAAGTGAGATATGATAGAGATGATAAATAATATTTTTGGTATTTTTGGTATAGAGATGCAAAGTAAAAAGTAAAAGCAAAGCAATAATAAAGTGATGGAGATTGATATGATGAGAAAGAGACCCGGGGGCCATAGGTTTCACTAGTGGCTTTTCTCAAGAGCATAAGTATTCTACGATGGGTGAAAAAATTACTGTTGAGCAATTGGCAGAATTGAGCATAGTTATGAGAATATCTAGGTATGATCATGTATATAGGCATCACGTCCGAGACAAGTAGACCGACTCCTGCCTGCATCTACTACTATTACTCCACTCATCGACTGCTATCCAGGATGCATCTAGAGTATTAAGTTAAAAACAGAGTAACGCCTTAAGCAAGATGACATGATGTAGAGGGGTTGTAAAAACCCAATCTTGTTATCCTCGATGGCAACAATACAATACGTGCCTTGCTGCCCCTTCTGTCACTGGGAAAGGACACTGCAAGATCGAACCCAAAGCTAAGCACTTCTTCCATGGCAAGAACAACCAATCTAGTAGGCCAAACCAAACTGATAATTCGAAGAGACTTGCAAAGATAACCAATCATACATAAAAGAATTCAGGGAAGATTCAAATATTATTCATAGATAGACTTGATCATAAACCCACAATTCATCAGTCTCAACAAACACACCGCAAAAAGAAGATTACATCGAATAGATCTCCACAAGAGAGGGGGAGAACATTGTATTGAGATCCAAAAAGAGAGAAGAAGCCATCTAGATACTAACTATGGACCCGTAGGTCTAAAGTAAACTACTCACACTTCATTAGAGGGGCTTGGATGATGATGTAGAAGCCCTCCGTGATCGATGCCCCCTCCGGCGGAGCTCCGGAACAGGCCCCAAGATGGGATCTCGTGGATACAGAAAGTTGCGGCGGTGGAATTAGGTTTTTTGGCTCCGTCCCCGATCGTTTGGGGGTACGTAGGTATATACAGGAGGAAGGAGTACGTCGGTGGAGCTTCGAGGGGCCCACGAGGCAGGGGGCGCGCCCTAGGGGGAGCCCTCCACCCTCGTGACCGCCTCGTGGCTTTCTTGACGGAGGGTCCAAGTCTCCTGGATCTTATCTGATGAGAAAATCACGTTTCCGAAGGTTTCATTCCGTTTGGACTCCGTTTGATATTATGTTTCTCCGAAACACTGAAATAGGCAAAAAAAACAACAATTCTGGGCTGGGCCTCTGGTTAATAGGTTAGTCCCAAAAATAATATAAAAGTGGAAAATAAAGCCCAATATAGTCCAAAACAATAGATAATATAGCATGGAGCAATCAAAAATTATAGATACGTTGGAAACGTATCAGAGACACCTGTAGAGCACTTTTGTAATCACCCAGTTACGTTGTGACGTTTGGTAGCACACAAAGTATTCCTCCGATAAACGGGAGTTGCATAATCTCATAGTCATAGGAACATGTATAAGTCATGAAGAAAGCAATAGCAACATACTAAACGATCAAGTGCTAAGCTAACGGAATGGGTCAAGTCAATCACATCATTCTCCTAATGATGTGATCCCGTTAATCAAATGACAACTCATGTCTATGGTTAGGAAACTTAACCATCTTTGATTAACAAGCTAGTTAAGTAGAGGCATACTAGTGACACCATATTTGTCTATGTATTCACACATGTATTATGTTTCCGGTTAATACAATTCTAGCATGAATAATAAACATTTATCATGAAATAAGGAAATAAATAATAACTTTATTATTGCCTCTAGGGCACATTTCTTTCAGTCTCCCACTTGCACTAGAGTCAATAATCTAGTTCACATCGCCATGTGATTTAACACCAATAGTTCACATCACCATGTGATCAACATCCAAAGGGTTTACTAGAGTCAATAATCTAGTTCACATCGCTATGTGATTAACACCCAAAGAGTACTAAGGTGTGATCATGTTTTGCTTGCGAGAGAAGTTTAGTCAACGGGTCTGCCATATTCAGATCCTTATGTATTTTGCAAATTTCTATGTCAACAATGCTCTACACGGAGCTACTCTAGCTAATTGCTCCCACTTTCAATATGTATCTAGATCGAGACTTAGAGTCATCCAAATCGGTGTCAAAGCTTGCATCGACGTAACTCTTTACGACAAACCCTTTGTCACCTCCATAATCGAGAAACATATCCTTATTCCACTAAGGATAATTTTGACCGTTGTCCAGTGATCTACTCCTAGATCACTATTGTACTCCCTTGCCAAAATCAGTGTAGGGTATACAATAGATATGGTACACAGCATGTCATACTTTATAGAACCGATGGCTGAGGCATAGGGAATGACATTCATTCTCTTTCTATCTTCTGCCGTGGTCGGGCTTTGAGTCTTTACTCAATTTCACACCTTGTAACACAGGCAAGAACTCTTTCTTTGCCTGTTCCATTTTGAACTACTTCAAAATCTTCTCAAGGTATGTATTCATTGAAAAAACTTATCAAGCGTCTTGATCTATCTCTATAGATCTTGATGCTCAATATGTAAGTAGCTTCACCGAGGTCTTTCTTTGAAAAACTCCTTTCAAACACTCCTTTATGATTTGCAGAATAATTCTACATTATTTCCGATCAACAATATGTCATTCACATATATTTATCAAAAATGTTGTAGTGCTCCCACTCACTTTCTTGTAAATACAGGCTTCACCGCAAGTCTGTATAAAACTATATATGCTTTGATCAACTTATCAAAGTGTATATTCCAACTCTGAGATGCTTGCACCAGTCCATAGATGGATCGCTGGAGCTTACACATTTTTTAGCACCTTTAGGGCTGACAAAACCTTCTGGTTGCATCATATACAACTCTTCTTTAAGAAATCTATTAAGGAATGTAGTTTTGGCATCCATTTGCCAGATTTCATAAAATATGGCAATTTGCTAACATGATTTAGACAGACTTTAAGCATTGCTACGAGTGAGAAAATCTCATCGTAGTCAACACCTTGAACTTTGTCAAAAAACCTTTTTCGACAAGTCTAGCTTTGTAGATAGTAACGCTACTATCAGCATCCATCTTCCTCTTGAAGATCCATTTATTTTCTATGGCTTGCCGATCATCGGGCAAGTCAACCAAAGTCCACACTTTGTTCTCATACATGGATCTCATCTCAGATTTCATGGCCTCAAGCCATTTTGTGGAATCTGGGCTCATCATCGCTTCCTTATAGTTCATAGGTTCATCATGGTCAAGTAACATGACCTCCAGAACCGGATTACCATACCACTCTGGTGCGGATCTCACTCTGGTTTACCTACGAGGTTCGGTAGTAACTTGATCTGAAGTTACATGATCATCATCATTAGTTTCCTCACTAATTGGTGTAGTAGTCAGAGGAACAGATTTCTGTGATGAACTACTTTCCAATAAGGGAGCAGGTACAGTTACCTTATCAAGTTCTACTTTCCTCCCACTCACTTCTTTCAAGAGAAACTCCTTCTCTAGAAAGAATCCATTTTTAGCAACGAATGTTTTGCCTTTGGATCTGTGATTAGAAGGTGTACCCAATAGTCTCCTTTGGGTATCCTATGAAGACGCATTTCTCCGATTTGGGTTCGAGCTTATCAGGTTAAAACCTTTTCACATAAGCATTGCAACTCCAAACTTTAAGAAACGACAACTTTGGTTTCTTGCCAAACCATAGTTCATATAGTGTCGTCTTAACGGATTTAGATGGTGCCCTATTTAACGTGAATGCAGTTGTCTCTAACGCATAACCCCAAAACGATAGTGATAAATCGGTAAGAAACATCATAGATTGCACTATATCCAATAATAGTACGGTTATGACGTTTGGACACACCATTATGCTGTGGTGTTCCAAGTGGCACGAATTCTGTGAAACTATTCCACATTGTTTAATTTGAAGACCAAACTCGTAACTCAAATATTTGTCTCTGCGATCAGATCGTAGAAACTTTATTTTCTTGTCACGATGGTACTTCACCCTGAAGTTCTTTGAACTTTTCAAATGTTTCAGACTTATGTTTCATCAAGTAGATATACCCATATCTGCTCAAATCATCTGTGAAGGTCAGAAAATAACGATACCCGCCGCGAGCCTCAACACTCATCGGACTGCATACATCAGTATGTATTATTTCCAATAAGTCAGTTGCTCGCTCCATTGTTCCGGAGAACGGAGACTTAGTCATCTTGCCCATGAGGCATGGTTCGCAAGCATCAAAATGATTCATAATCAAGTGATTCCAAAATCCCATCAGCATGGAGTTTCTTCATGCGCTTTACACCAATATGACCTAAACGGCAATGCCACAAATAAGTTGCACTATCATTATTAACTTTGCATCTTTTGGCTTCAATATTATGAATATGTGTATCACTATGATAGAGATCCAACGAACCATTTTCATTGGGTGTATGACCATAGAAGGTTTTATTCATGTAAACAGAACAACAATTATTCTCTAACTTAAATGAATAACCGTTTTGTAATAAACATGATCAAATCATATTCATGCTCAACGCAAACACCAAATAACATTTATTTAGGTTTAACACTAATCCCGAAAGTATAGGGAGTGTGCGATGATGATCATATCAATCTTGTAACCACTCCCAACACACATCATCACTTCACCCTTAACTAGTCTCTGTTCATTAAGCAACTCCCGTTTTGAGTTACTACACTTAGCAACTGAACCAGTATCAAATACCGAGGGGTTGCTATAAACACTAGTAAAGTACACATCAATAACATGTATATCAAATCTAGCATTGTACACTTTTCCATCCTTCTTATCCGCCAAATACTTGGGGCAGTTCCGCTTCTAGTGACCAGTCCCTTTGTAGTAGAAGCACTTAGTCTCGGGCCTAGGTCCAGACTTGGGCTTCTTCACTTGAGGAGCAACTTGCTTGCCGTTCTTCTTGAAGTTCCCTTTCTTTCCATTTGCCCTTTTCTTGAAACTAGTGGTCTTGTTAATCATCAACACTTGATGCTCTTTCTTGATTTCTACCTTCATCGATTTCATCATCATGAAAAGCTCGGGAATCGTTTTCGTCATCCCTTGCATACTATAGTTTATCATGAAGTTCTACTAACTTGGTGATGGTTACTAGATAATTCTATCAATCACTATTTTATCTGGAAGATTAACTCCCACTTGATTTAAGTGATTGTACTACCCAGACAATCTGAACACATGCTCACTGCTTGAGATATTCTCCTCCATCTTTTAGCTATAGAACTTCTTGGAGACTTCATATCTCTCAACTCGGGTATTTGCTTGAAATATTAACTTCAACTCCTGGAACATCTCATATGATCCATCACGTTCAAAACATCTTTGAAGTCCCGATTCTAAGCTGTTAAGCATGGTGCACTAAACTATCAAGTAGTCATCATATTGAGCTAGCCAAACGTTCAAGATGTCTGCATCTGCTCCTGCAATAGGTCTGTCACCTAGCGGTGCATCAAGGACATAATTCTTCTGTGCAGCAATGAGGATTATCCTTAGATCACGGATCCAATCCGCATCATTGCTACTAACATTTTTCAACTTAGTTTTCTCTAGGAACATATAAAAAATAAAACAGAGGAGCTAAACACGAGCTATTGATCTACAACATAGATATGCTAATACTACCAAGACTAAGTTCATGATAAATTAAAGTTCAATTAATCATATTACTTAAGAACTCCTACTTAGATAGACATCCCTCTAATCATCTAAGTGATCACGTGATCCAAATCAACTAAACCGTAACCGATCATCACGTGAAATGGAGTAGTTTTCAATGGTGAACATCACTATGTTGATCATATCTACTATATGATTCACGCTCAACCTTTCGGTCTCAGCGTTCTGAGGCCATATCTGCATATGCTAGGCTCGTCAAGTTTAACCTGAGTATTCTGTGTGTGCAAAACTGGCTTGCACCCGTTGTAGATGGACGTAGAGCTTATCACACCCGGTCATCACGTGGTGTCTAGGCACGACGAACTTTGGCAACGGTGCATACTCAGGGAGAACACTTTTATCTTGAAATTTAGTGAGAGATCATCTTATAAAGCTACCGTCGAACTAAGCAAAATAAGATGTATAAAAGATAAACATCACATGCAATCATAATATGTGACATGATATGGCCATCATCATCTTGTGCCTTTGATCTCCATCTCCAAAGCATCGTCATGATCTCCATCGTCACTGGCATGACACCATGATCTCCATCATCTTGATCTATATCAATGTGTCGTCACATGGTCGTCTCACCAACTATTGCTCTTGCAACTATCGTTATCGCATAGTGATAAAGTAAAGCAATTATTTGGCGCTTGCATCTTATGCAATAGAAAGACAACCATAAGAATTTTTCCAGTTGCCGATAACTTCAACAAAACATGATCATCTCATACAACAACTTATATCTCATCACGTCTTGACCATATCACATCACAACATGCCCTGCAAAAACAAGTTAGACGTCCTCTACTTTGTTGTTGCAAGTTTTACGTGGCTGCTATGGGCTGAGCAAGAATCGTTCTTACCTACGCATCAAAACCACAACGATAGTTCATCAAGTTAGTGTTGTTTTAACCTTCTCAAGGACCGGGCGTTGCCACACTCGGTTCAACTAAAGTTGGAGAAACTGACACCCACCAGCCACCTGTGTGCAAAGCACGTCGGTAGAACCAGTCTCGTGTAAGCGTACGCGTAATGTCGGTCCGGGCCACTTCATCCAACAATACCGCCGAACCAAGGTATGACATGCTGGTAAGCAGTATGACTTGTATCGCCCACAACTCACTTGTGTTCTACTCGTGCATATAACATCTACGCATAAAACTAGGCTCGGATACCACTGTTGGGGAACATAGTAATTTCAAAAAAATTCCTACACACACGCAATATCATGGTGATGCATAGCAACGAGAGGGGAGAGTGTTTCCACGTACCCTCGTAGACCGAAAGCGGAAGCATTAGCACAACGCGGTTGATGTAGTCGTACGTCTTCACGATCCGACCGATCAAGTACCGAACGCACGGCACCTCCGAGTTCTGCACATGTTCAACTCAATGATGTCCCTCGAACTCCGATCTAGTCGAGCTTTGAGGGAGAGTTCCGTCAGCACGACGGTGTGGTGACGATGTTGATGTTCTACCGTCGCAGGGCTTTGCCTAAGCACCGCTACAATATTATCGAGGTGGACTATGGTGAAGAGGGGCACTGCACACGTCTAAAAGATCCAAGAGATCAATTGTTGTGTCTCCAAGGGGTGCCCCACTCCCCATATATAAAGGAGTGGAGGAGGGAGAGGGCCGGCCCTCTCTATGGCGCGCCCTAGGGGAGTCCTACTCCCACCGGGAGTAGGATTCCCCCTTTCCTAGTAGAACTAGGAGCCCTTCCAAGTAGTAGGAGTAGGAGAGAAGGATGGAGGGGGCGCCGCCCCTCCCCCTAGTCCAATTCGGACTATGCCTTGGGGGCGCACAGCCTCTCTTCTCTCTTTCCCCTAAAGCCCAATAAGGCCCATCTACTCCCCGGCGAATTCCCGTAACTCTCCGGTACTCCGAAAAATACCCGAATCACTCGGAACCTTTCCGATGTCCGAATATAGTCGTCCAATATATCGATCTTTACATCTCGACCATTTCGAGACTCCTCGTCGTGTCCCCGATCTCATCTGGGACTCCGAACTACCTTCGGTACATTAAAACACATAAACTCATAATATAACCGTCATCGAACTTTAAGCGTGCGGACCCTACGGGTTCGAGAACTATGTAGACATGACCAAGACACGTCTCCGGTCAATAACCAATAGCGGAACCTGGATGCTCATATTGGCTCTTACATATTCTACGAAGATCTTTATCGGTCAAACCGCATAACAACATACGTTGTTCCCTTTGTCATCGGTATGTACTTGCCCGAGATTCGATCGTCAGTATCTCAATACCTAGTTCAATCTCGTTACCGGTAAGTATCTTTACTCATTCCGTAATACATCATCCCGCAACTAACTCATTAATTGCCATGCTTGCAAGGCTTAAGTGATGTGTATTACCGAGTGGGCCCAAAGATACCTCTCCGACAATCGGAGTGACAAATCCTAATCTTGAAATACGACAACCCAACAAGTACCTTCGGAGACACCTGTAGAGCACTTTTATAATCACCCAGTTGCATTTTGACGTTTGGTAGCGCACAAAGTGTTCCTCCGGTAAATAGGAGTTGCATAATCTCATAGTCATAGGAACATGTATAAGTCATGAAGAAAGCAATAGCAACATACTAAACGATCAAGTGCTAAGCTAACAGAACGGGTCAAGTCAATCACATCATTCTCCTAATGATGTGATCCCGTTAATCAAATGACAACTCATGTCTATGGTTAGGAAACTTAACCATCTTTGATTAACGAGCTAATCAAGTAGAGGCATACTAGTGACACCATGTTTGTCTATGTATTCACACATGTATTATGTTTCCGGTTAATACAATTCTAGCATGAATAATAAGCATTTATCATGAAATAAGGAAATAAATAATAACTTTATTATTGCCTCTAGGGCATATTTCCTTCAGCCCAATTTAAGGGTCAACATTGGCGCTGACCCTCAAACCACCCGCAACCATTTGGATCATGCGGTCCGGACATGTTTTGCCATCCAACGCGATCCTACAACGGTCCACAGGCCAGTCCGGACGCGCTTTTTCCCATAAACCGGGGACAAACTGGGTGGAGGGGGTGTTGTGGGTGTCCGGACCGTCCGCACGCCCAGTTCTGACTACTTTGGCCCACCAAAAACCCTTATCCCTCGCCCACGTACGTTCCAGCCCGATGCCAGCTGCCCGCATTCATGCCGTCGTAGAGCGGCCGCTCCGCATTGATGCCGGTTTAGAGCGGACACGACCTCTCACTAGGCCAATCATTGAAGCGGCGCACTGGTCGAGGGCGCCGTGTCCCCGGCGTTTGCGCCAGTTCAATGCCGGAGAGAAGTTTACTGGACAATGGATATGTACCACGTACTCGTCCGTCTGTATACCGCCATTAAGCAGGCTCGTCGGTCAACAAACCATCTTCGGCGCCGCGCATTGATGGGCCTGGACGCTTGGCCTCAACGGAGTCCACTATTTAAAGGCGCCCACCCCCGGCTAACTCCACACCATACCACATCCCCTTTACTTCCTCCTTCCTTGCAACACATCAACCATGACTGCAAGCTCTAGAGCTTTGTGGGAGAGTCTGTCATCGGAGCAGAAGCATGAGATGGCCGCCCTTGCGGCTACCTAGTGGATCGAGCATGACATGTCGGTTAACTCGCCCAAGGTCTCCGATGACGACCCTATGATTGAGACGAGCTTGGACGACGACACCGCGCCGGCCCCCGCGCCTATGCTTGTCGGCTTGACCATGGAGCAGGTGCTGGCGCACTTCAACACCGCCATGGCGGAGGAGGAGCAGCTTGCGCCGGCTCCTATGTCTTTGTTCCGGCAGGCGCAAGAGGAGCAGCGGTACACCATGTTCCTCCTCGAGCAACCCTGTCTGGCAAACAGCCAAATCTACGGTGAGCGCGCAAGCGAGGAGGCCGTGGCTACCATGGTCGCGGTGAGCCCGAACTTCGTTGTGGACCAGCGGATCCTCTACCAGACCGCGTGTGCTCAACGCGCCGCTCATAGTGCAGAGGCGGTACAACCGGACGCGAATGTGGCAGCACACGCTCTGGTGGCGCGGGTGGTCGAGGACAAGAACGCCGCCCTCCAACTTTCGGGGGCACATGTGGCATGTGGACAGTGACGGACCGTCCAGGTCCATCATCAACCTCATGTCCACCGGCACCGGTGACGGACAGGTCGCGGACTCCTCCGAGAATGAGTAGGGCATGGTAGGCGGCAGGGCCTTGTGTCCCAAGTGGGCCGGTCCGTCATCCATGTCCTACTCTTTCTTGCTGGAGACAACACCTTCACTTCGTGGGTCTTAAACCCCGCCGGCGCTGATGGAGATGGCTGATGAAGGACGTGGTCACCGATGCGGAATACAAAGGAAATGGACGAGGGCACCGCCGTATGATAGGTTTAGGTCCAGCCACTCCTTTTTTAATTGAAAAATGTCTGAATTGTAATAAATGTGCTTCAGTTTATATGACAATCAGTCGATTTGCATGAATTACATGCATTTGTTTAAATCTTGTTTGAAATATATGCGGATAGCATTGAATGGCCGGCTTTCACATTTGTGTCCGCAAACTGTTTCTTGTTTGCGGATGAACGATGGGAAATTTTGGGTCAGTATTGGAGATTCCTTTAGTGGCGGATGGACGGTAGAAATACATGACATGGAGAGTTCCAAGCAGTAGACTTCCTTTAAAAAATGAGGAGTACTTGCACATCTCACATGCATAGTTTACCGCGTACGTGTGGGTCTATGTGTAGAGCAACTAGTATAATGCCCGTGCAACGGGCTATTAAAATATTTTGTGAGAGTTATATATAAATATAATGCATGTTAAATTTCACATGTATAGAAAATATCAAAAAAATAATTGGATGATTTATACATAAAGAACGATGATCCAACAAATAATCTGTTACGAATTAAGATCTACTTTACGCGCTTAGTTATTCTCGCACAATATCAAAAATGTTGTCGTTTGCACAATATATATTTGAGCAAGTATAATAAAAATATCTCAACTCATAACCAAATTGTTTTTCTTTCGGCTACGGGCCTTTTAATTTTTTCCTTCTGATTACATACACTTAATACTCGGTGGATTTTTGGCCCCTTCAAACACATCGCCTTGGGGCCCTCGTTGCTGGATTCTTTTTGAACGTTAACATGACCCCCTCGGTTAAACTTCTTTTGTTTCATTGTGCTATACATCGACTTATGGTGACTTGCGTTGTACAAATTCACTACAACACATGGACACATATTTAAAAGACTTCTCATAATTATCAAAGGTTCCAATAAGGAACATGGGCGGATAGTCAGCGCATTGCAATGCTGATTTGGACTTGAAAAAGACATGGTGTTACTACTTTTCTGTTCTTTAGACAATTCTTCTAAGGACGGCTCCATCCTACATCCTCATGTAATTCTGTAACCTGAACCAAAAGAAGATTAAAATTTAGAAACTAATCAATTGTTGTGATAGAACAGTGTATGGTATGCGTAAAGTATCATGTATGCTAATGACATTTCCACATGGATTAGGAATCAAGTAAAGTTGTATATTAAAAATGTATGCGTAAAGTATCATGTATGCTAATGACATTTCCACATGGATTAGGAATCAAGTAAAGTTGTATATAAAAAATGTATCTCCGCAAAAAGTTTCATCTCTATCATACTATTAACCTAAACGAACCCAACAATAAAAGCTTCAAAATCATAACGAAACAATAGGAATTCAACAACATTCATTATTCCATAGAGGTTCTGGAATGGACACCATGCAAAAACCAAAAGGACAAGCAAACCATTGTAGTTTGTATGAAAATGATTACCATCAGGAAAGAACAATTTTCTTGAAAATTTTCCTTTAGGTGGTACTGACATGCACTTTACTATTAATATAAAAAACATGCACTTTACTGAGATATGGAAAATTATGATACTGCAATAAAACTCTACAGTTGAGTAGAAAAATGACTGAAAAGTAGCGCTGCATGTGCCTACATGACCTTACTTTTTAGAAATATCACAAGTTGCTTTACATAAAGTTAAAAACAACTTGCCTGCTACGAGTACAAAATAGCTTCTACTTCTTATGGGGTTTTGGCATACAGAGCTCACCAACATATGCATTCGACTTTATGGCTAGCATTGATGATAGGAACGACATCCGATACTGGTGGTAAATTAGACGGGAGTAAATAAAAGAGTTTGCTCAAGTCAAATCATTTGCGTCAACCTTCGCCATATAATTAGTATGTAAATTTCCTATGGGCTAAGACAACTCTCAAATGTGTCCATAGTAAGCTAGCAAGCAGGAACCAGAAGACGATCTTACCAATTTTTTGCAGTTTTGATGGGCTTGAACCTTAGATTTCCGCGGGAGACACCGTGGCAAATGCGTGCCTGTGCAACCACCTATCGACCTTCAGATTGTTCAAATTATCACTATCCACCCTGATACAACCAATTTGGTCCATAGTTAGTGCAGAAAGTTTAGTAGCAAATCAACCACAAGGTGGAGGAGATCGACGGTGTGGCTGCACGGTTGGCGGAGTCGAAGAAGAGGGGGCTCCGGCAGATTGACGCGGAGGTCACCCGCCGTCGATGAGGGGCCTTCCGGGCATCATTGAGTGACATTATGTTAAGTTGCAGCTTTTGCTAGAACTTAGTGTCATTATCCAAATGTAGTAGGATAGGAAGAAGTGGGCGTGGCGAACCTGCAGAAAACTATCCATCTTGAGCGGGGCGAAGTTATGGCGCTTAAGTGACACGAGCAAGTTGACAAGGCCTGCAGCTTGCAGTGCAACCAAGAGCTCCCTAGCGGTGGCGGCATGGTATACCTGTGCAGCTAGAGGTCATGAAAACAGAGCGAAATTTCAGTTCCAGTAATAATGACAAAATTTAAGAAAGAAAACTTTTCACCTAAATTCAGAACATGAGATCCATATCAGAGCATGAACACTTTTCATTTAGTACAAGTGCTAATATGAACCAGTCTATAGAATCAAGAAACATAAAGTGCCACATAATAGATCAATTTTTTTATGGACATTCATCCACTATAATCGGTGTTATCTACAGAATTAAGCCAGAAAATAAATATTTAGCCAAATGGTCAAGCATTGGAGACCAACAAAACTAACAACTCCATGTAAAGGGAGTACATAATTTTTCACATCACCCACGAGATGTAAGTCGAATTAGGTTCCCTGCACGCTACACGAAGATAAACCAAATCAAGTGCATGCACCAATGATCAACCAAATCAGGTTACACCATGCAGCACAAATAAAAGGAAAAGAGTTGAAGCAAAGATAAGAGGAATGCGTACAAGCAAAATTTGGTTCATAATTATGAAAACAATTATATCTAATATTTGTTGAAAATAACAAATGAATAGCATATCATTATCACAAGATTAACTGCAACATAGTACAGACTGTCGCACTGCACCACCATGGATAGAACCGCATGTGTGATGAATCTGGTTCCACATCTGAGGGCTTGCCGACTCGGTGCGTTGGGACAATGTATCCTGCCTTGATAATATTCTAGGGCTACACGCGAATGGGGTGGCGGAATTCTCAAAATAGAACCATGTGAACTACTCCATCTTAAGAAAATTAATCAACATTGAAGTTCTGGGACATGCACTTGTTCATCCCGTAACCTGGTCCAGAAGAAATTGATTTAACACCTATTTTGACAATCAATTGGGAAAGGGGACCACTCGGCAAATATGATGTATCTAGTATAGTACTGTAGCGACCTTGAGATTATCAAGATTCAGACCTAAGTTTACGCACCATGTTTCACTTCTCAAATGACTGCACACTATTTGTATGTAACAGAAAATTATATCTAGTAATTACCAGTTGGTTCGGTAAAATAGGGACATCATCTATATGGCAAATGAACTCCTTAAAGACATTCTACTTGCAATCTCAATAATCATTGCGTGTTCGAAGAAGCCCTGACCTTAAGTTGTTCCACAACTTCATCTGCCCAACTCAATGGCCACCTCTTGAATGAAAGTTAATCCTTCCCCATCATGCTTTTCTCTTTACATTTTACGCATTAGTGTTGGTTAGTCGCTTGCTCTCCCCTTCACTGCTATGAAACTGAACCAAAAAGAAGAAAATTCAGCATGAGTGCATATAATTGAGTGTAAGTTCAGATTTCGTGTGTTTTCCTGACGGATTTTTTGTTGTTACCTTTAGATGTTTCCAAGCTAAACTGGTAGATATAATTACCATCCAATAATTATTGATCCAGAAAGAAGTCATGATCTAATGTAATTAATAAAAACAAAAGGCTTCACGGGAAACAATAACTTGCTACCGTTGATTCCAGCCTTGGGCCTTCTCACGTAATACTGGCAATTCCTTGTAAATCATCCCATGGCGACCTTCCTTAATCCTTGTCCCATGAGCATAGTCTTGGGATCAATGAACATAATCTTATCAATAAATGAAGCCAGTTCCATGGTTACGACAGCTCTACCAAATCATCAGACATGAGTTGGACTGGTTTGTGGCTTCTAAAGTGCGTGTACCTGTAAACATATGTCAGGTAAAATGTTTCCTGTAGAAACATTAGTGCAGTACCTAGAACAAACAATATATGAAAAATTACTATTACCTACTTACCTTCAATTACGATGTAGGAGATATTATTCAACATTAAATGCATCCATGATCACATTCGAAAATATATTAGATTAGTTATATCCATCCAATCTAGTCTTGCCTAATAACGAGAGTAAGTTTGGCATGCAGGTTAGTATTAGAGATCTATGAGAGGCATCGTAGCAAGCATGTGGCTGGCATGAACTTACTTCAGATTTGTTAAGCATTTTAACAAACACATGATGCGGGGCATCATAGTAGAAGCATGAGAGAAAACAGAGACATACTTTTAAGGCTGGTGTTGGCTCAAAATCACCTATGTCCAGATCACATCCAGCTAGCCTGCTGAAGTAATGATGCAAATCCACAATGCTATGACGCCTAGAGGAAAACATATATGTTACCGTTCTCACGCCAGAGTTAGCACAATTTGGTTGAAAGCCATCAAATTGGTGGTACAAGCATCCTAAGCTGATCTTGTGTGCCGTCTGCATATGATTCACAAGAGAAGGTGTGTGAGTAGTACCAGAAGAGGAAAGGAAAATGGAAGGAGCAACTTCTTGCTTTTTGATTCATGTGCTGATTCATACCATGATATCTTGGGTTGATATCTTCCTTTACAAAAGCAACCACAAATACCTGATAGCAATTTCACAAGAGAAATTAACAGGAGCAGAACACAAATTAAGGTCAGGCACCTGGTGGCGATAGAAGGGCAGGCTCCCAAATAAAACGACAATCTTGAAGAGCGTCAAGCCGAGGTCCCATCCCTCATTATCCATCACCCGCTACACGAAGACAATCCTGATAAATGTGTCTCTATCCCGAAGGTCTGCTTGGTGTCCTCTGTGTCCCTCGCTGCTAGCTCATCGCCTGCAGCTTCCATCACCGTCCGTCATCTTCCTCCTCCTTTCACCATTAATTGTTGCTTCTCGTGCTGCAAAAGAGACATGTGGCTGCAGAATTAGCCTCCCTTTCCAACTTGCTGCTGGCTTTATGAAGAGGAAACCACGAAAACCAAAGTTCTCTTCAACATGAAGTGTTAGCTGCAGTTCAAAAAAGAATCACGTCTGTACATGTAGTCTGTGGGCTTAGAGAAATTATGGAGAAATGAAGAAGCTTAGTGGTGACAAAATAATACGTTGTATTGGAAAAAATATAAGGGAAGTCTTAACATAGTCGATTCTTCCACCCTTCCGGCGGCCATGTACGTGTGAAATATGAGAATGAGCACCTGATTGACAGAGAACAAGGACTTGATCGACGAGAAGAAGGAAAGGTGGGGAGATGAATGAGATTACCTTTTGGTCCAGATCACCGACGGCGTCCAGATCACAAGTAGCCCGGTGCAGGCGAGGCGAGCGCGCGCCGGCGTGAAGGGGAGGCGGCGGGCGGGGCGAGGCGGGGATGGGTGGCGCAGGGGACGGCAGGTATGGGCGGCGAGGCTGTCCAGTGGCGTGGGTGTGCTGCGCAGGGGTCGCCAGGTGTGGCGGCGGCTGCGACTGGAGACGGGAGACGAGGTAGGGCTAGCGAGGGATTGACACAGGGAGTCCCCCGGTTCTGTCGCGACGGTAAAACCAACGGAAGGGAGGTGGTGGACGGAACGAAAAAAAATCTACGAAAAAAAACCGTACAAAAGTGGTGGAACGAAAATTGACCGGCGGAGACTACCAACTACTTTATTAAAAGTAGAGATTTCCAACTTGCTGCTGGCTTTATGAAGAGGAAACCACGAAAACCAAAGTTCTCTTCAACATGAAGTATTAGCTGCAGTTCAAAAAAGAATCATGTCTGTACATGTAGTCTGTGGGCTTAGAGAAATTATGGAGAAATGAACAAGCTTAGTGGTGACAAAATAATACGTTGTATTGAAAAAAAATACCATGAAAGTCTTAACATTGTCGATTCTTCCACCCTTCCGGCGGCCATGTACGTGTGAAATATGAGAATGAGCACCTGATTGACAGAGAACAAGGACTTGATCAACGAGAAAAAGGAAAGGTGGGGAGATGAATGGGATTACCTTTTGGTCCAGATCATCGACGACGTCCAGATCACAAGTAGCCCGGTGCAGGCGAGGCGAGCGCGCGCCGGCGTGAAGGGGAGGCGGCGGGCGGGGCGAGGCGGGGATGGGTGGCGAAGGGGACGGCAGGTATGGGCGGCGGGGCTGTCCGGCGGCGTGTGTGTGCTGCGCAGGGGTCGCCAGGTGTGGCGGCGGCTGCGACTGGAGATGGGAGACGAGGTAGGACTAGCGAGGGATTGACAGAGGGAGTCCACCGGTTCTGTCGCGACGATAAAACCAACGAAGGGGAGATGGTGGACGAAACGAAAAAAATCTACAAAATAAATCTACGAAAAAAACCGGACGAAAGTAATGGAACGAAAATTAACCGACGAAGACTACCAACTACTTTATTAAGAATAAAGATATGGGCAAGCTAGCTAGCTAGCTGATGCGTACAGTATTACCTCTCTCGCGAAAAACAACAGATTACAGTACCACCTGATTAACTGGGCCCACGTCCATACGTCCATCCACCGATTCCGGCGATCGTAGACCATGAGTACCGAGTATGTAACGTGGAATCTAGTAAAACGAGAATACATGACGTCGTATTATTATTACATTACAGTAACCTTTTTTGGCAGCAGAGTCTCGTACTCCATCGACCATCCCGCACCTGTACGTGACGAGGGGAGTCGCATCACCGTCACGTATGATCAATGCATGTCAAGTCATTGTAAAAGGACAATAAAGCCGGAAGCAATCAGTTGAGCAGACGCTGAGTGCAGTGTTCAGCTAGTCGCAAAGCATACAGTAGTAGTACCGTGTAAACTGTAACGGGGACTTTTTTTAGGAATTAACGGGGCTAGTAGCACGTGACAGAAGAGAGGGACAGGTGTGGTGGTGCCCTGGTGGCTAAATTTCGTGTTTTGACCCTTTTTTGAAATCTATTTGAGATTTGATCCTAGTTTGAAAAAAATTCAAAATCTAACCCTTTTGCTACCGCCAGAGATCATGGCAGTAGGGTATAATAGCCTACCGCCAAGGTCCCTGGCGGTAGGCTTGCATGCCCTACCGCTAAAAAACTCCTAAATATTAAACACAGTGCGTGTTCGTGCCTACTGCCAAGCACCTTGGCGGTAGAGTTGTGCAGGCTACCGCCAGCCCGGTTGACGGTAGCGATGCTTTCTACCGCCAAAGTCCTTGGCGGTAGGATGTTAGACCCTACCGCCATAGACTCTGGCGGTAGCAAAAGGGTCAGATCTCGAAATTTTTTCAAACTAGGGTCAAATTTCAAATAGGTTTCAGAAAAGAGTCAAAACACGAAAATTTGCCTGCCCTGGTGGGTGCACAACATGGCTTGGCGAACGGGCATGGCATCCAGAGCCGGGTCCCGCTCCTATCCCTAGCCGGTCGTCGTTCTGTTGCGACCTGGGATACCATACGGTGCAGCGCGCAGGAACATGTACATGTGTTGCTTCCCTTCCCGAGGGCGGTTCGGCTCGATCTGGCGCTTCTTCTGATAGGGAATCATCGCGTCTCAGTCCTCACCCAGCTAGTATCATTTACTCCGACTCGATGCAACACGGCCGGGCTCCAAGGCGGGTCAACTGGCGCGTAGCTTGCGTCCGTCGTGGACAAGTAAAGTTTGAAATAAACCCTGAGATTGTAGAGGTGGGCGCAAATAGACCCTCACCTCCAAATTCTTGAAGTATGTATCTTGACCTTTTTAATCCCGGTCTATCCGAACCCTAGATACGTTTGGCACATCGGGAAAAGCACAATCCTGGCCAGGATCTCGCTTCTCTCACTGGCGTACGTGTACGCGTACTTGCGGACGCACATGAGGATCGCGTATACCTACGCGTGCACTGCTGGCAACGTTGTGGCCGTGTCCTTCCCAGTCTTTGCTGCATTGGCCCCGCACTTGCACCCCAGCAGAGGCCATTCCCAGCAGCGCCCCGAGCTTGAGCAGAGGAGAGTAGCACAAGATGGCAGCCACCGGACGAGAACCATAGACCCAAGAGTCTGACAGCCAATATATGGCGACGTTCTTCTTGTTTGAGGCCAAGCTAGTGCAGGAGCTCCAGGCGCGGTTGCAAATGGGGGGTCTTCTGATGATTTTGCTCACTATCACTGGTGGAAAAAAGGCCTTTGGTCGCGGTTCGCAACTGCCATTAGTCGCGGTTGCGCAACCGCGACCAAATAAGCGCGACTAAAGCCCCCCACCTTTAGTCGCGGCTCCTTAAGAACCGCGACTAAAGGCCCGTCCACGTGGGCGCCAGGCGGCCGTCGGGGCGGAGGACCTTTAGTCGCGGTTCTTCTGGCCAACCGCGACTAAAGGCCGCCACAGGTTTAGGGTTTTAGCCCCCCCTAAACCTGTTTTCTGTTTAATTTGTATTGTTTTATTTCTTTTGTGCTTTATTTTAATTTTGAAGGAGTTTCATATATTCTACGGTACTACATACATGCATATGAATGTACAATTTCAAATAAATTTGAAATTAGAACCAAAAAGAATTCAAGAGGAATATACAATATATATTCAATATCATCGGATGACCATATACAATTTTGAACAAGTTTCCATACATGATTTAATGCATATAAAGTTCTACGTCCTCGTAATAGTGTTCTCCTTTAGGATGGAGGACTTCCCTGCTGAACCATCCAGCTAGTTCCTCTTGAAGTGGTCGGAAGCGAGCTTCTGGACTAAGCATCCACCGGAGGTTATTCCTCTGAGCATTGGTATCACTCGGAATCCGCTCAGAGGTGTATCTCCGGATCATCTCACAGACATAGTATCCACATAGATTGGTCTCCGGTGGCTGAATATCCCCAGCATTCTTAGCCTTTAACATTTTGAATTCTAGCTCTTTTTTGAATTCACCGACCTTTGTATCTACGAACCGTCTCCAAACCCTACGAGGCAAAGAAAATTAAATGAACAAGAGAGTTATTAATTAGTTACTTGATATTAGGAAATGAACGAAATAGGCCGATCGATATAGAGCGCAAATGAATGAAAATAATTACTTCTGCAGCATTCTTCTCATGCCGCCCCAAAGCTTTGGATCCATATTCACAGAGTCGTGGACGAGACATTCTGAGGTGTTAACTTTAATTACTAGCAGAATCCAGTGGAACCTGCGGACACGATACATGCACAGTACGTCATGCATAACTCATCGATTAGCCGGCCACATACCATGCATGGAGTAAACAAAAGAGAATGTGCTCAAGACAGAAACACTCACTCAAAATGGTAAGGAAATAGAATATCACTTTTGAGTTCCTGCTTTGTAAGAAAGTGCCATAGGTCTGCCTCCACGTCGGCGGGGTGACGCTCCAACACATGTCCATTAACGATGTGTGGGTCAATGAACCCAACATCATGGATGTTCCTTACTCTGCATTCCTTAATCTTCATTCTGCATGTATAATAGCGGACACAACAATATAGTTAGGACATATATATAGTGCAGGCAATATGAACGAGATGGGGTAGAAATTAATAAATCACTTACAGAACGTAGCAACTGATGATAGATTTATCGAGCTCGCGCAGATTGAAAAGCTGGAACAATTCACTCAGTTCAATTTGTACATAGTAATGTTTGAAGTGATGCTCATGTCTAACTTCCGCATAAATATATTCTTTGGCGTTTTTATTTTTTATGTAACCCTTGTACCATTTCAGCAGACCTTTCATTTGTGGAGGTAGATCCTTTTCCTGCGCAGGCTCGACGAGAGGCCCATTCTTAACATATGTAATTACTACCTCCTTCACTGGCGCCTCATCAAGGCCTAACAGTTCACGAAGAGTAATACCTAAGTTGGCCGCTTGTTCTCTGGCATTCGTTACAGTCAATCCCTGTGCTGCCGCAGCTTGTATGATCTCGGGGGCATCCGGACAGAAGGCTTCCACTATAAGCGGGGCAATCGATTGTTTACTTTGTTCCCCGAGCTGGGCAACTTGTTTCCCGCTTTTTTTACTTTCGGCCTTCTCCCGCTCTTTGTTCTCCTTGAACATGAGTGCCTGCCTGCGAAGTTCACGTGCATAGTCGTTAGGCAGATTCTTCGCGGCTTGGGACGGTGTGCTCAAAAATGACTTAGCCCACTTCTTTTGCTCATCAGAAAATACTGGCTTGGGCTCGGGCTCTCTTTTCTTCTTGCAGTCCGCCTTCCATTTCTCCAAATCAGCAGCCGCGGCCGCGTCGACTTCCTCGGCACTACGTTCCCAAGGCCTTGTGGGGAGAGGCTTCAGTGATGGCTCCGGTACCTTTGTGGTCTTAGGTACATAAGGGTCCGGGTTAATAATCCAGGACTGCTTCTGCTTCTTTGCCGGAGGTGGATTGGGGGGCGGCGTCTGATCACCCGCCGGACGAGGACTGGGGGGTGGCGGCTGATCACCCGCCGGACGTTGTGGACTGGGGGGCGGCGTCGGCTGACGTGACGGAGGTGTAGGTGAACCGCCACCACCACCACCACCACCACCGCCGCCACCGCCACCACCACCACCGTAGGGGGGTGGACTTGTTGTCCTTGGCGCCTCGCCTGGAAACTTGATAAACTTCTTTTGCCATAGAATGAAATGGCGCTTGACATCTCCAAGTCTTTTCTCCCCTTCAGGTGTAGCAATGTCAATCTCCAGGTCGTCAAACCCTTGGACTATGTCCTCCACCGTGACACGAGCATAGCCATCTTGAATGGGGTTGTTGTGGTGGAGTGCTCCAGGTAAACATGGTAAAGCACTGCCGATGGCTACCTTCATGGACATGTTCCCGATAGGATAATACAGATGACATTCTTTCATCTCCTTTATATCGTCCACGGGGTAGCGAGGAGGCTCCGGTGAAGTAATTTCGACCACCAGAGGCTCCGGTGCAGTAATTTCGACCACCAGAGGCTCCGGTGCAGTAATTTCGATCGTCGGTGCATCTGCACCAGCCGGTGGGGCCTCCGTGGAAGCCACGCTGCTTGCTTACGATTGTGCCGTATCCATGGAGCATCCTCATCATTTAACTTAATGCTTGGGTCGGTGTTCACTTTGAAGGGCGGAATTTCAGCAAACATATTATAATCTTCTGACATGTCTGTCTTGTCCTCCACTCCCACGATGTTTCTTTTCCCTGAAAGAACAATGTGGCGCTTTGGATCATCGCATGATGTACTGATCGTTTTCTTATCTTTCCGTTTCCTCGGTTTGCTACTCATGTCCTTCACATAGAAAACCTGAGCGACATCTTTCGCTAGGACGAATGGTTCGTCAAGGTAACCAAGATTGTTGAAATCCACCATTGTCATTCCGTATTGCTGGTCCACCTTTACCCCACCTCCTGTTAGCTTGAACCATTTGCACCGGAACAAAGGGACCTTAAAGGAGGGTCCATAGTCAAGTTCCCATATCTCCTCTATGTAACCATAATATATGACCTTTTGCCCATTCTCGGTTGCTGCATCAAAGCGGACACCACTGTTTTGGTTGGTGCTCTTTTTATCTTGGGTGATCGTGTAAAATGTATTCCCATTTATCTCGTACCCTTGGAAAGTCGTTATAGTCGAAGATGGTGTCTTGGCCAACATGTACAGCTGATCTACAACATCATTGTCATTCATTAAATGTTTTCTCAACCAACTGCCGAAAGTCTCCATGTGGGCCTTCCTAATCCAGGATTCAGGCTTCCCCGGGTTGTCCGAGCGTAAAATATTCTTGTGTTTCTCAAAGTACGGAGCCACCAAGCTGGAATTGGTCAGTACAGTGTGGTGTGCTTCAGTCAGAGAATGGCCGTCCATACATATCGTTGATTTCCTTCCGATCGTGCCTTTTCCACTTAGTCTCCCCTCGTGCCGCGATCGAGGAAGACCAATCGGCTTAAGGTCAGGAACAAAGTCAACACAAAACTCAATTACCTCCTCATTTCCATAGCCCTTGGCGATGCTTCCTTCTGGCCTAGCACGGTTACGAACATATTTCTTTAATACTCCCATGAACCTCTCGAAGGGGAACATATTGTGTAGAAATACAGGACCGAGAACGAAAATCTCTTCGACTAGGTGAACCAGGAGGTGCGTCATAATATTGAAGAAGGTTGGCGGGAACACCAACTCGAAACTGACAAGACATTGGATCACATCGTTCTGTAACCGTGGTAGAACTTCTGGATTGATTACCTTCTGAGAGATTGCATTGAGGAATGCACATAGCTTCACAATGGCTACTCGAACATTTTCCGGCAGGAGCCCCCTCAAAGCAACCGGAAGCAATTGCGTCATAATCACATGGCAGTCGTGAGACTTCAGGTTTTGGAACTTTTTCTCCACCATGTTTATTATTCCCTTTATATTGGACGAGAATCCAGACGGGACCTTCATACTGCTCAGGCATTCAAAAAAGATGACCTTCTCTTCTTTGGTCAGAGCGTAGCTGGCACGACCTTGAAACCATTCCGGATGCCGGTCATCAGGGTCTTTCAAACGTTGCTGGTCCTGCCGTGCTTCCTTTGTATCATTTGTCTTCCCATACACGCCCAAGAAGCTTAGGAGGTTCACGCAAATATTCTTCGTAACGTGCATCACGTCGATTGCAGAGCGGACATCTAGGACTTTCCAATATTCTAGCTCCCAGAATATAGATTTCTTCTTCCACATGGCTGCGTGCCCGTCAGCTCCCTTCGGAACTGATTGTCCGCCAGGACCCTTTCCAAAGATGACTTTCAAATACTTGACCATATCAAATACCTCAGCACCAGTGCGTTCCGCAGGCTTCGGCCGGTGATCTGCCTTGCCGTTGTAATGCTTGCCCTTCTTTCTTACTGGATGAATTTTCGGAAGAAATCGACGATGCCCAAGGTACACGTTCTTCTTACAATTTGGCAAATGTACACTTTCAGTCTCATGTAAGCAGTGCGTGCATGCATTGTATCCCTTATTTGACAGTCCCGAAAGGTTACTAAGAGCAGGCCAATCGTTGATGGTTACGAAAAGCAACGCTCGTAGGTCAAATTCCTCTTGTTTGTGCTCATCCCACACACGGACACCACCCCACAGCTGTAAAAGTTCATCAACTAATGGCCTTAGGTACACATCGATGTCGTTGCCGGGTTGCTTCGGACCTTGGATGAGCACTGGCATCATAATGAACTTCCGCTTCATGCACAACCAATGAGGAAGGTTGTAGATGCATAGAGTCACGGGCCAGGTGCTATGGCTGGAGCTCTGCTCGCCAAAAGGATTCATGCCATCCGTACTTAGAGCAAATCTTATGTTCCTTGCGTCAGCTGCAAAATCTTTGAACCATCTGTCGATCTTTCTCCATTGCGTTCCATCTGCGGTGTGTCTCAACTCCCCGTCCGACTTACGGTCCTCTTTGTGCCATCGCAACAACTTGGCATGCTCTTTGTTCCTGAACAGACGTTTCAACCGTGGTATTATAGGAGCATACCACATCACCTTGGCGGGAACCCTCTTCCTGGGTTTCTGGCCCTCAACATCGTCACCAGGGTCATCGCCTCTGATCTTATAACGCAATGCAGTGCATACCGGGCATTCATTCAAATTCTCGTATTCACCGCGGTAGAGGATGCAGTCGTTGATGCATGCATGTATCTTCAGAACCTCTAAACCTAGAGGGCAGACAACCTTCTTTGCTTCGTACGTACTGGCGGGCAACTCATTATCCTTTGGAAACATATTCTTCAACATTTTCAGCAAGTTTTCAAATGCCGAGTCAGCTACACCTGCCTCTGCCTTCCATTTCAGCAAATCCAGTGTGCAGCCCAGCTTTTTCAGACCATCATCGCATCCGGGGTATAGCGCCTTTCTGTGATCCTCTAACATGCGATCCAAATTCTCCCTCTCCTTTTCAGTTTCGCAGCGTCTCCGTGCATCAGCAATGGTCCGACCAAGATCATCAACGGGATCATCACGTGCCTCTTCTTCACCTTCCCCTTCACCTTCAGCATCCTCCATGAAAGTATCACCGAAATGAGCAAGATAGCTTTCATCGATGAAATCATCCCCTTCTTCATCTTCTTCCATTATAACCCCTCTTTCTCCATGCTTGGTCCAACAATTATAGCTTGGCATGAAACCGTGCCGAAGCAGATGCATGTGAACATCTCTTGAGGAAGAGTAACCCTTCTGATTCTTACAGATAACACATGGACAGATAACAAAACCCTCCTGCTTGTTCGCATTAGCCACTACGAGGAAATCTTTCAAACCCGTAGTGAACTCGCCGGAGAGTCGGTTACCGTACATCCATTGCCGATTCATCTGCATTATTATAATATAAAATATATAATTAACCATCATGCATTTGTTAAACTAACTAGCTACAAACAATATAAATTAAACAATGAACTGCACACATGCATATTTTATCAATGACACATCAAAGGTTCATCAAGTTGCTAACCGCGATCGAGGAGTGTGGCTCCAACACTTCATGTCATGTTTGTTTCATGCTCTTGGGGCATTTCATCAAACACCTTATGTGCATAAGAGGAACCAAAAGCAAACCTACACCCACTTGTGAAGAGAATGGCTCCAAATGGCTAAGTGTTGGCTGCTGGATGGGTATATATAGGGGAGGGGCTTTAGTTGCGGTTGGCCTGGCAAACCGTGACTAAAGGTGCCCAAAGGCCTTTAGTCGCGGTTGTCCTGGCCAACCGCGACTAAAGACCCTCACGTGCGCCAGCTGGCCACCGAGCGCCCTGGGCCCAGGCCTTTGGTCGCGGTTCACCTCCAGAACCGCGACTAAAGGTCCCATTAGTCGCGGTTCCTACAGCTTCGCGACTTATGGGGCTGGACGGAAGCCTGTTTTTCCACCAGTGTATTGTGTTGTTGTGCATTAGCACATAGCACAACTAGGGCGAGAGTGTCACCATGTATGAGTTTAGCTTGTAGCATGTGCGTGTAGGAAGCTGTTCTTTGCCTCTTTCTATGCGCGCCGCGGTGGCGAGAACACAAACAGTAGCAATATGCGGCGGCGAGCAGCAACAGCAGCAGTACATGCTGCTGACTAGCAAGGGCAGCAGCTGCTTATGGTGGGGAGAAGCACTAGCCGCAGCACTACGCGGCGCCGGCGACGGCGAGCGGCACCAGAAGTACGGGCGAGATGAACTCATTCCGTCAACCAGGGCACCAACCTCGTCGCCTTCGTCTTCTTCAAGCGGGCCAGACTCGCAGCGCACCTCACGAAGTTCAGGGAAGACCAAGCCGCCCAGGCTGCTGCCGGTGGTACCCCCATCACCACCATTGCCGACACTGTCCGCGGGTTGGACGGGCTGGACGAGGAGCTTGTGAGGTGCCTGGAGGGCGTCGCCAAGCAGCTGCTCCCACTAGCGGAGGTTGCCATAGCAGGTCCGTGTCCGGGAGCAGATCGAACATCTTGAACGCCAGCCGCGCCTCGCCACACTTGGCATTGAGGTAGGGTGTGTTTGGTAGGGTATATGGAGGGTGCATGAAGGCAAAAATTCTCAATTCGACTCACTTTTGCTTGTTTGGTAGGGTGCATGGGCTCATCTGAGCTATGCTCATTTGATGCATAAAAGTGCCCTCAGTTATGCTCATCTCATGCATCCCAGACAGGGTGCATGGAGGCAGCTATGCTGGCTCTGACACTCGTCCCCACCGACCAGACCACGTCCAGATATGTTTATTTTTTCCAAAAAGAATCAGAATTTTAAATTTTGTTTAAATTTTCGAAAAACTTTAGAATTTCAGAAAAAATGGAAAAATTGAATTTCAAAATTGTTTAAATTTTTTAAAAAAAGCATAATTTCAAAATTTTGTTTGAAATTTCAATTTTTCTAAAAAATCATAAGTGTTCAGAATTTCAAAAGGAAATCAAAATTGTTTGAATTTTGAAAAAAAATAGAATTTTATTTTTTATAAAATATTCAAATATTGTTTAAATTTTCAAAAAAAACTCGTAATTTCAAATATGTTCAAATTTAAAAAATAGAATTTCAAAATTTATTTTAATTTTCCAAAAAAGTTTCGAATATCAAATTTTATTTAAATTTTCAAAATATGTTTAAATTTGTGTTGACATTTTTTCGATTTTGTTCATCATTCAAAAAATATTCAGAATTCGAAATTGTTCAGCATGTCTAAACACATGCAGGCTGCCAAACAAAATCTCAGCGCATACATCACTGCCAAATAACAGCAACTGCATGAACTCATCAGCATGTCTACACTCAGCATGTATGAGATGACAACAATTAGGCTAGGTCCATACATGCTACCAGACACACCCGTAGAGATTGAGGAAAGCATATGACAGATGGGCCCATGTAGTAAGTGACAGTAGAAATCAATCCCGGCTGGGATCAAGCCATTCGTATTACACCAAACAGGATTTTACTCATACAGGGTCTGGATTGACCGGGATATGTAAATACGGGGTACCAACTTTTGGGATTTAGAGATGAGGGTTTGTTCGCGCCATCCTCTACAAGCTCAGGGTTTATTTTAGACTTCACTCGTCGCGGACATACTCCGAACCCTCGTGAAATTCCGGAGGAGAGACGTGTTGAGTCATTTGCGGTGCCTGTATCTTTCAGAGGAGCTGCCGGCTGAGGCAAGCAATGTACACCGCTGCTTGTTTCGGATGCCGGATTGCTTCAGGCCTTAAATGTGTCATTTCTAATGCCTCTCAATCCTATCGTATGCCGTCTCCCTCGATATTAAGATGAACTTGCATAACTATAAAACAGTATCGACCAAAAATATTATGAGCCCTCTAGTGTAATGGGCACAAAATGGGGTCGATGCTCTTTGGCTAGTTTATATCATCTGCTTTCTCTGAGGCCTATCTATGGCACTTTAATATTTGTATCTACCTTTTGATTCTTCCTGATATGTTAGTGTACCATGTATGACTTTAATTGTGACAATAATTTAGGTTTCACAAACTCATATAAACTTCAAGATTTGTTGATGCCTCCGGCCAATACTTTACTTATAGGTAAAATGTTCAATCCTCTTTACGCTTATAACTTGGATAGTTAAGGATTCTCAAGACATCTGCTCATGCGAGCATCAATCTTGAATGCCGTGTGCACCGTTTGCATGTGTCATCAGCGTGCTTCTTAGTACCAGGTGAAGGATCTAGTGGTACATTATTTTTAGGTGTTAAGTAATACCAATGATTTTAACAAGACATGCAAAATAGGCAAGACAGGCATGCGGCAGTGGTACAAAGGAATAGTAGTATTGAACTAATTTCAATGCACAGTCGAGAGACTTGTCGTAACAAAATTGGACTAGGTATGAAGATACTGACGATCGAATCTCGGGCAAATAACATATCGCCGGACAAAGAGAATTGCATACGGGATTAACTGAATCCTTGACATCATGGTTCAACCGATAAAGATCTTTGTGGAATATGTAGGAACCAATATGGGCATTCAGGTCCTGCTATTGGTTATTAACCGGAGAGGATTCTCGACCATGTCTACATGATTCTCGAACCCGTAGCGTCGCACACTTAACGTTCAGTAGCGCTAGGGTAGTAATAAGATATTAGTATGGTGAAGTCTGAAGGTTATTCGGAGTCTCGGATGGGATCCAGGAAATCATGAGGTGCTCCGGAGGTAAAGATTCATATATGGAAAGTTGTTATCGGGGTTCCGGGAAAAGTTTAATTTTTCGGTATTGTACCGGGAAGCTTCCAGAGGATTCATGAATGGTCCGAAAGTGCACAAAGGGTTCCCCACATCCTTTAGGTCAGCATGGGCTATAGGGGGGCGCCTTGGCCATATTGGGCCAGGCGCTGTTGGGGAACGTTGCAGAAAACAAATATTTTCCTACGGTTTCACCAAGATCCATCTATGAGTTCATCTAGCAACGAGTGATCGGATTGCATCTACATACCTTTCTAGATCATGCGCGGAAGCGTTCAAAGAACGGGGATGAGGAAGTCGTACTCGACGTGATCCAAATTACCGGAGATCCTAGCGCCGAACGAACGGCACCTTCGTGTTCAACACACATACGGTCAGCGTGACATCTCCTCCTTCTTGATCCAGCAAGGAGGGGAAGAGGTTGATGAAGATCCAGCAGCACGACGGCGTAGTGGTGGATGCAGCAGTCACCGCAGCAGGGCTTCGCCGTTCTTCTGCGAGAGGGAGAGGTGTAGCAGGGGAGAGGGAGGCGCCAAGAGTCAAGGGTGCGGCTGCCCCTCCCTCCCCCCCCCCTTTATATAGGCTCCCCTAGGGGGCGCCGGCCCTAGGAGATGGGATCTCCTAGGGGGGCGGTGGCCAAGGGGTGGAGTGCCCCCCAAGCCAGGTGGGGCGCCCCCCCACCCTAGGGTTCCCAACCCTAGGCGCATGGGGTGGGCCAAAGGGGGCGCACCAGCCCACTATGGGCTGGATCCCCTCCCCACTTCAGCCCATGGGGCCCTCCGGGATGGGTGGCCCCACCGGTGGACCCCCGGGACCCTTCCGGTGGTCCCGGTACAATATCGGTGACCCACGAAACTCTCCCGATGGCCGAAACTGCACTTCCTATATATAATTCTTCACCTCCGGACCATTCCGAAACTCCTCGTGACGTCCGGGATCTCATCCGGGACTCCGAACAACTTTCGGGTTACTGCATATTCATATCTCTATAACCCTAGCGTCACCGAACCTTAAGTGTGTAGACCCTACGGGTTCGGGAGACATGTAGACATGACCGAGACGGCTCTCCGGTCAATAACCAACAGCGGGATCTAGATACCCATGTTGGCTCCCACATGCTCCTCGATGATCTCATCGGATGAACCACGATGTCGAGGATTCAAGCAACCCCGTATACAATTCCCTTTGTCAATCGGTACGTTACTTGCCCGACATTCGATCGTCGGTATCCCAATACCTCGTTCAATCTCGTTACCGGCAAGTCGCTTTACTCGTACCGTAATGCATGATCCCGTGACCAGACACTTGGTCGCTTTGAGCTCATTATGATGATGCATTACCGAGTGGGCCCAGAGATACCTCTCCGTCATACGGAGTGACAAATCCCAGTCTTGATCCGTGTCAACCCAACAGACACTTTCGGAGATATCCGTAGTATACCTTTATAGTCAGCCAGTTATGTTGTGACATTTGGTACACCCAAAGCATTCCTACGGTATTCGGGAGTTACACGATCTCATGGTCTAAGGAAAAGATACTTGACATTGGAAAAACTCTAGCAAACGAACTATACGATCTTGTGCTATGTTTAGGATTGGGTCTTGTCCATCACATCATTCTCCTAATGATGTGATCTCGTTATCAATGATATCCAATGTCCATAGTCAGGAAACCATGACTATCTGTTGATCAACGAGCTAGTCAACTAGAGGCTTACTAGGGACATGTTGGTGTCTATGTATTCACACATGTATTACGATTTCCGGATAACACAATTATAGCATGAATAAAAGACAATTATCATGAACAAGGAAATATAATAATAATCCTTTTATTATTGCCTCTAGGGCATATTTCCAACAGTCTCCCACTTGCACTAGAGTCAATAATCTAGTTACATTGTGATGAATCGAACACCCATGGAATTCTGGTGTTGATCATGTTTTGCTCTAGGGAGAGGTTTAGTCAACGGATCTGCTACATTCAGGTCCGTATGTACTTTACAAATATCTATGTCTCCATCTTGAACATTTTCACGAATGGAGTTGAAGCGACGCTTGATGTGCATGGTCTTCTTGTGAAACCTGGGCTCCTTGGCAAGTGCAATAGCTCCAGTGTTGTCACAGAAGAGTTTGATCGGCCCCGACTCATTGGGTATGACTCCTAGGTCGATGATGAACTGCTTCACCCAAATTGCTTCATGCGCTGCCTCCGAGGCTGCCATGTACTCCGCTTCACATGTAGATCCCGCCACGACGCTCTGCTTGCAACTGCACCAGCTTACTGCCCCACCATTCAAAATATACACGTATCCGGTTTGTGACTTAGAGTCATCCAGATCTGTGTCGAAGCTAGCATCGATGTAACCCTTTACGACGAGCTCTTCGTCACCTCCATAAACGAGAAACATTTCCTTAGTCCTTTTCAGGTACTTCAGGATATTCTTGACCGATGTCCAGTGTTCCTTGCCGGGATTACTTTGGTACCTACCTACCAAACTTACGGCAAGGTTTACGTCAGGTCTGGTACATAGCATGGCATACATAATAGACCCTATGGCTGAGGCATAGGGGATGACACTCATCTCTTCTATATCTTCTGCCATGGTCGGACATTGAGCTGAGCTCAATTTCACACCTTGCAACACAGGCAAGAACCCCTTCTTAGACTGATCCATATTGAACTTCTTCAATATCTTATCAAGGTATGTGCTTTGTGAAAGACCTATGAGGCGTCTTGATCTATCTCTATAGATCTTGATGCCTAATATATAAGCAACTTCTCCAAGGTCCTTCATTGAAAAACTCTTATTCAAGTAGGCCTTAATGTTGTCCAAAAGCTCTATATCATTTCCCATCAAAAGTATGTCATCTACATATAATATGAGAAATGCTACAGAGCTCCCACTCACTTTCTTTGTAAACGCAGGCTTCTCCATAAGTCTGCATAAACCCAAACGCTTTGATCATCTCATCAAAGCGAATGTTCCAACTCCGAGATGCTTGCACCAGTCCATAAATCGAGCGTTGGAGCTTGCACACCTTGTCAGCATTCTTAGGATCGACAAAACCTTCCGGCTGCATCATATACAATTCTTCCTTAAGGAAACCATTAAGGAATGCCATTTTGACGTCCATTTGCCATATCTCATAATCATAGAATGCGGCAATTGCTAACATGATTCGGACGGACTTCAGCTTCGCTACGGATGAGAAAGTCTCATCGTAGTCAACCCCTTGAACTTGTCGATAACCCTTAGCGACAAGCCGAGCTTCATAGATGGTCACATTTCCATCCGCGTCTGTCTTCTTCTTAAAGATCCATTTATTTTCTATGGCTCGCCGCTCAATGGTCAAGTCACTCAAAGTCCATACTTCGTTTTCATACATGGATCCTATCTCGGATTTCATGGCTTCCAGCCATTTGTCGGAATCCGGGCCCGCCATCGCTTCTTCATAGTTCGAAGGTTCACCGTTGTCTAACAACATGATTTCCAAGACAGGGTTGCCGTACCACTCTGGTGCGGAACGTGTCCTTGTGGACCTACGAAGTTCAGTAGCAACTTGATCTGAAGTTTCATGATCATCATCATTAACTTCCTCTCTAGTCGGTGCATGCACCCCAGGAACATTTTCTTGAGTTGCGCCATTTTCCGGTTCAAGAGGTAATACTTCATCAAGTTCTACTTTCCTCCCACTTACTTCTTTCGAGAGAAACTCCTTCTCTAGAAAGGATCCATTCTTGGCAACAAAGATCTTGCCTTCGGGTCTTAGGTAGAAGGTATACCCAATAGTTTCTTTAGGGTATCCTATGAAGACGCATTTTTCCGACTTGGGTTCGAGCTTTTCAGGTTGAAGTTTCTTAACATAAGCATCGCATCCCCAAACTTTTAGAAACGACAGCTTAGGTTTCTTCCCAAACCATAATTCATACGGTGTCGTCTCAACGGATTTCGACGGAGCCCTATTTAAAGTGAATGTCGCAGTCTCTAAAGCATAGCCCCAAAATGATAGCGGTAAATCGGTAAGAGACATCATAGATCGCACCATATCTAATAGAGTGCGATTACGATGTTCGGACACACCATTACGCTGAGGTGTTCCAGGCGGCCTCAGTTGTGAAACTATTCCACATTTTCTTAAGTGTGTGCCAAACTCGTGACTCAAGTATTCTCCTCCACGATCTGATTGCAAGAACTTGATTTTCCTGTCACGTTGATTCTCAACCTCACTCTAAAATTCCTTGAACTTATCAAAGGTCTCAGACTTGTGTTTCATTAAATAGACATACCCATATCTACTCAAGTCATCAGTGAGGGTGAGAACATAACGATAGCCACCGCGAGCCTCAACACTCATTGGACCGCACACATCAGTATGTATGATTTCCAATAAGTTGGTTGCTCGCTCCATTGTTCCTGAGAATGGAGTCTTGGTCATTTTACCCATGAGGCATGGTTCGCACGTGTCAAATGATTCGTAATCAAGAGACTCTAAAAGTCCATCTGCATGGAGCTTCTTCATGCGTTTGACACCTATGTGACCAAGGCGGCAGTGCCACAAGTATGTGGGACTATCATTATCAACCTTACATCTTTTGGTATTCACACTATGAATATGTGTAGCATTACGCTCGAGATTCATTAAGAATAAACCATTCACCATCGGAGCATGACCAAAAAACATATCTCTCATATAAATAGAACAACCATTATTCTCAGATTTAAATGAGTAGCCATCTCGAATTAAACGAGATCCTGACACAATGTTCATGCTCAAAGCTGGCACTAAATAACAATTATTGAGGCTTAAAACTAATCCCGTAGGTAAATGTAGAGGTAGCGTGCCGACGCCGATCACATCGACCTTGGAACAATTCTCGACGCGCATCGTCACCGCGTCCTTCGCCAGTCTCCGCTTATTCCGCAGCTCCTGCTTTGAGTTACAAATGTGAGCAACCGCACCGGTATCAAATACCCAGGAGCTACTACGAGTACTGGTAAGGTACACATCAATTACATGTATATCACATATACCTTTCGTGATGCCGGCCTTCTTGTCCGCTAAGTATTTGGGGCAGTTCCGCTTCCAGTGACCACTTCCCTTGCAATAAAAATACTCTGTCTCAGGCTTGGGTCCATTCTTTGGCTTCTTTCCGGCAGCTTGCTTGCCGGCGCGGCAACTCCCTTGCCGTCCTTCTTGAAGTTCTTCTTACCCTTGCCTTTCTTGAACTTAGTGGTTTTATTCACTATCAACACTTGATGTTCCTTTTTGACTTCTACCTCTACTGATTTCAGCATTGCAAATACTTCAGGAATGGTCTTTTCCATCCCCTGCATATTAAAGTTCATCACAAAGCTCTTGTAGCTTGGTGGAAGCGACTGAAGGATTCTGTCAATGACCGTGTCATCCGGGAGATTAACTCCCAGCTGAGTCAAGCGGTTATGTAACCC
This sequence comes from Triticum dicoccoides, assembly GCF_002162155.2. Taxonomy (NCBI): domain Eukaryota; kingdom Viridiplantae; phylum Streptophyta; class Magnoliopsida; order Poales; family Poaceae; genus Triticum; species Triticum dicoccoides. The sequence continues at coordinate 102,640,701 of NC_041390.1, forward strand.
AGACATAGTGAGTATGTGCTCACTGACAGAACTGTTTTCCTCCATCTTACAGCTGAAGAACTTGTCAGAGACTTCATATCTCTCGACCCGGGCATGAGCTTGAAAAACCATTTTCAGCTCTTCGAACATCTCATATGCTCCGTGTCTCTCAAAACGCTTTTGGAGCCCCGGCTCTAAGCTGGAAAGCATGCCGCACTGAACGAGGGAGTAATCATCGGTACGTGTCTGCCAAGCGTTCATAACGTCTTGTTCTGCAGGGAGAGCAGGTGCTTCACCTAGCGGTGCTTGTAGGACATAATCTTTCTTGGCAGCTATGAGGATGATCCTCAGGTTCTGGACCCAGTCTGTATAGTTGCTGCCATCGTCTTTCAGTTTGGTTTTCTCTAGGAACGCGTTGAAGTTGAGGACAACGTTGGCCATTTGATCTACAATGCATGTTGTAAAGATTCTAGACTAAGTTCATGATAATTAAGTTCATCTAATCAAATTATTCAATGAACTCCCACTTAGATAGACATTCCTCCAGTCATCTAAGTATAACATGATCCGAGTTAACTAGGCCGTGTCCGATCATCACGTGAGACGGACTAGTCAACATCGGTGAACATCTTCATGTTGATCGTATCTTCTATACGACTCATGCTCGACCTTTCGGTCTTCTGTGTTCCGAGGCCATGTCTGTACATGCTAGGTTCGTCAAGTCAACCTAAGTGTTTGCATGTGTAAATCTGTCTTACACCCATTGTATGTGAACGTTGGAATCTATCACACCGATCATCACGTGGTGCTTCGAAACAACGAACTGTTGCAACGGTGCACAGTTAGGGGGAACACTTTCTTGAAATTATTATGAGGGATCATCTTATTTACTACCGTCGTTCTAAGTAAACAAGATGCAAAAACATGATAAACATCACATGCAATCGAATAATAGTGACATGATATGGCCAGTATCATATAGCTCATGTGATCTCCATCTTGGGGCTCCATGATCATCTTGTCACCGGCATGACACCATGATCTCCATCATCATGATCTCCATCATCGTGTCTCCATGAAGTTGCTGTTGGTGAACGTAGTAATTTCAAAAAATTTCCTACGCACACGCAAGATCATGGTGATGCATAGCAACGAGAGGGGAGAGTGTGATCTACGTACCCTTGTAGATCGACAACGGAAGCGTTTGGTTGATGTAGTCGTACGTCTCCACGGCCCGACAGATCAAGCAACGAAACTACGGCACCTCCGAGTTCTAGCACACGTTCAGCTCGATGACGATCCCCGGACTCCGATCCAGCAAAGTGTCGGGGAAGAGTTCCGTCAGCACGACGACGTGGTGACGATCTTGATGCACTACCGTCGCAGGGCTTCGCCTAAGCACCGCTACAATATTATCGAGGATTATGGTGGAAGGGGGCACCGCACACGGCTAAGAATATGATCACGTGGATCAACTTGTGTGTCAAGGGGTGCCCCCTGCCCCCGTATATAAAGGATCAAGGGGAGGAGGCCGGCCGGCCCTCTATGGCGCGCCAAGGAGGAGTCCTCCTCCTAGTAGTAGGACTCCTACTAGGAGGGGGAAAGAAGTGGGGAG